>NC_138049.1:88315046-88625437 GCF_964194185.1 Rhinolophus hipposideros | reverse complement strand
TAATCACTTTGCACTATGTACATATATCAAATCATTATGTTGTACACCTTAAATTTATACAAAGGTCCCTACCATTAATTACATCTCAACAAAACTGGAAAAAATAAAACAATCGTTTTATTTTGATCACAAAAATTGGGGGAGAGCTGAGCTGGGTAGTTCTCTCTTGGACTCTCATGAGCAGTCTAGCTTCATGTATGTACAGCTTGAGCAGTTTCATATGGTCCTGTACTTAATGGTCCCATGCTGCTTTAATGCTCTGCTTGACATTCTTAATAATTTTTTAACCAAGAGTTACATGCTTTAATTTTTTCATTAGGCCCCACAAATTTTGTAGCCAGTCCTACTCATGAGATTGCATTCAGATATTAATTGGAGATACATTCAAATGAAGTCTCAAATGGGTGTCCAAGATGGCTCCCTCACTTGCCTGGCAGTTCATACTGGCTGTTGACTGAGAGCTCATCTAGACTTCTCAACCAGAGCACCTACAGGTGACCTTTCCAGCATGGTTTTCTCAGGGTAGTCGAACTTCTTGCATGGCAGTTGCTTCCCCTAGAATGAGCATCCTGAGAGAACCAGGTGGAAGCTGCATAACCTTTGGTGACCTAGCTTTGGAAATCATAGAGCCTCATAGAAGGTAACAGGCCGCCACCTGCAGATGGCTGAATGGGACAGGGATTGGTTGTTGAAAACCAAAGAGTTGACCCAGGTAGTGAAAAACCTCAAGAAAAATTGGAAGGAAATAATGATGTGGCTCGGAGACTTCTAGAAACCAGTGGGGGAGGGAGCCTGGTAAAGAACACAAGCAGGATGAAAGCTATTACAATGAGAGTTATTTGTGGAAGCTGGCAAAGTCAAGGACCTATTGGTTACATTTCCAATGAGCTTTCTATAAAGTTTAAACAATTAGAGGACTAAGCAAATATTGAAATCAATGTGTTCTTGCTGGCCATTCACTGAGAGATTGGTCTTCAGAGAAGAGTTCATGGTTTAGAGATTCCAGTATAGGCAAGTGAATCCTGGTGGATCTCCTACAGAGAGGCAATGTAGCTTAGTGACAGAAGGCAGGAGACTACCATCAGACGACTCTTGTAAAAGGTACTAACTTAATCTGTGCCTCAATTTTTCTCATCTGTACAACAACACTAATTTATAAGTCATAAATCACAGAGATACATGACAATTGGATGAGTGAAAGCATATAAGTTAGAAGAGTGTCTATTCTATCGTAACCATTCAACAAGGATTAGCTTTCAACAAATGGGTTCCAGTACTAATGAGAATAACGGGGAGTCCCTTGGTATTCACTTTCTGTACAGCAGGAGTAATTAAATCATTTATCTGCCCAGTAAACACGCTCTCAAACCACAAGAACTTCAATTCATCTAAATTCTTAAACCCCAATCATAGTACTTAGTAGATTTCCAAAACTAAGCAACCTACTTCTAGATCTAAAAGATACATTTTTCTTAAACTTAATTCTATTTCCTATGTGTTTTTAAATGTAGTAACCGGAAGTTTGGTATCCCATAGGTAGACACAGTCAAAAAGCAAGTGGCAGAAGCAAACCTTGCTTTCTTAATGGATCCCACTTGGGGTTTGAGGTGACCACAGAAGGCAATCACGCATTTGACAAGTGGTCTATGGAAAATCTGGAGGTTTTTCTCTTAGATGTTGTAAACCAAGGAGTGTGGAATCAGCAGATGCCTAGGACTTCCGGAAATGCCCTCCTGCTGGTCAAGTATTTTAAGAGTTTTCCATGAGCATGGTGTTCCATCTGAGGAGACCAGTCACACTCAGATCCTACTCCAGCACTCAGCACAACGCAGCCCATCCAAAGTTGGGCCTCCCAGATCTGGTTTCTGTCAAAGTCATGAGAAAGTGGTTGTGGGAAATGGTTACATGGCTTCTGCTCTTGTCACCACTATAAACAAGGTCTGGTCCTTTCCTTTAGGCCATGCAAAGAGCTGTGGTGTTTCACTACAGACAGCATGTAAGGAAACCACAGAGGTAATCCAGGGCAGTAGGAAGTCTCTGAGTTTTGTAACAGCCACAACCCCAGAACAACTCAGAAATCCATCTTTGTCTAATGCACTGATGTATGTGACTTTGAAAACAAGATTTAAAAGGTGAGAACATTTATCCATAGGCCCTATCCATCTTTAATGTACTAAGATGGTATATTAAACTAGTGAATAAGACTAGCACCAACTAGTTAGAACTTGGAACTGCCCTAATGCAGTTCCAGTTATTATGTATTTAATCCACACCACAACCCTATAAGGCAAATGTTATTATCACCCTCATTTTATAGTTGAGAAAACTGAGGGTTAGAGTTACTGAGTAACTTGTCCAAGGTAAACTATAGATAAGAAATCACATACAGTGAGAATTTTAATATGGAAGACAATTATACATATATAAAGATAAAAACTCTTCTGTCTACTTTATATAGTTCACAATAAAAAAGTAATTAAAGCAGATAGAAGCATTATCTACTTTTTATAAGTAGAAATAGTTAAAGGTCTAAAAATAAAGAAGTAACTCAATAAATTCTGGTTCATAAACTTGAAAGATTAGTACATAGTCACTAAAAATCATTGTGAACACTGTATGGAAACATAGAAAATGTATAACATATAATATTAAATAAAACGTTACCAAATATAAATTGCATATGTGTTGTGATTACAGCCTTATAAAGTATGAGACAGGTGAGCAGAAGAAAAAAAAATATTAAACACTATGTTATTGTGGTAGGATAATGGATGACTTTTCTTTTTTTTAACACACTGGATAATATACTTAGCAGGCCCAGCACTATTCTAAGAACCTTAGATATATTATTCTAACCTCTCAACAACTATGTGCAGTAAGTGCTGTTATCATCTCCATTTTTCAATAGAAAAAAGAGAGGTTAGGTGACTTGCCCAAGGTCATTACTAAGTGATGCAGCTAGTAAGTGCCAGACTCAGCATTTTAACTTGGCGTCTGGCTCCATCGTCCACATGCTTAGTCATGACGTGATGATCTTTGAGATTGCTATGATGTTTGTACAATTTAAGAGAAGAGATAACCATTTTGTAGGCAAGAACACCATGCCCAAAGCAGGGTCACCCTTTTTTTTTTTTTAATCTTAGTATCAAAATATTTTCACGACTAAGCAAATTCACAGAATCATTGTAATGACTGTAAATAGCTGCTAGTGAGCCAGCAGTAGGTCACAATGTTTAAAGCACACGCTTCACATAGCCCCTACTGTGAAATTGGAAGACCAAGGTCATGTACCTGCTACTGATAAACAGAGGTGTATTTCTGGAAGGGCAGCAAGTAGTGGATTTCCAGTGCTTTTTGTATATTAAGAGTTAATCCTGTAAAACCTCCAGTTTTCTAGTATCCACATTTATGTAAATGAACTGATTAGATGATCAGGCAATAGAGGGACTGTCACATAAGAGACCAGAGTATAAACCTTGAGGTTAATATTTACTAACTCTTGTGACCTTGGGCAAGTGATAATTCCTCATTTCCCTTATCTGTAAAACAGAGACAATAATATTTCCAAACTCATGCCACTCTTATAAGAACTATGATAAAACACATAAAACAGCACAGTGCCTGACACACATAGCCAACACTCGGTATATATCAGCTGTTATTATTGCTATCACTTGTATTATTTTTACAACCCTCGGTGGAATTGTTATTGAATTTAGCTCCCTAGGCCACATTAATACTCCACACATAAAAAGTAAGGATCTGCTGTAAATGCAATTTAATCCTATTGCAAATATAAGAAGATCAAGAATTATGACTTGGTAAGTCATAACCTCCTGAATTATCAGATCCACAAATATAAGAAATATGTGAAGGAAAATCCTCCATCCATAAAGGTTTCTCCCCACAACTATCGGGCCAATACTCCACATCTGATCTCACTCACTACCTGAAGGAATTCTGTTTTCCCAGCTACTCTTTTTAAAAAGAAGGAATGTTTTTTTGTAGTCTTTTATGACACGTGGAAATGAACAAACAAGGTTTGGAGCTCATCAGCTTCAGAACTTATCTTTTTTTAAATGATCCTTTCCTTGGCACCAAACAGGGTGCCAAAAAATTATGTCTCAGTGTTTGAGAAAATGTGTGTTCCTTTGTACCCTGAAGGAAATCCAGCTGAACATGTACAAGCTCTGTGAGTTACTGAACCAAAAATGCTTGTCTTCCAATTTATATCAGTGGAATAGGCTATAGTGAACATTTGGACCCAAGGGGGTTTTTAAAAATATATTAAATCTATAGCTTCTTTTACTGTATTCAAATTAATTTAAGGTGATTTAAACAAAATATCTATACAATAACATATTGACAATATATAGATCTTTTGTTTAAGCTACCTTACATTACAGTAGCCCCCCGTCCTTATCTGTAGAATATACATCCCAAGATTCCTAATGGATGCCTGAAACCATGGATAGCACCAAACCTTAGACATACTATGTTTTTTCCTATACATACATACCTATAATAAAGTGTAATTTATAAAGTAGGCACAGTAAAAGATTAACAATACTACAAATAAAATAGAACAATATAATAATATACTGTAATAAAAGTTATGTGAATGTGCTCTCTCTCTCTCTCTCTCTCTCTCTCTGTGTGTCTCTCAAAATATCTTATTGTACTGTCTTTACCTTTTGACTTAAAGGAAGCACTTTACAGCTTCTCTTTAGCCTACGTGACTTGCATTTTGGGGCCATCATTAAGTAAAGTAAGGGTTATTTGAATACAAGCACTACAATACCACAGCAGTTGGTTTGAGAACCAAGATGGCAACTGCGTGACTGCTAGGAGGGGAGCATCTACTGCGCGGAGACACTGAACAAAGTGACGATTTACCTCTTGCAAGGGCAAGGGACGGCACAAGATTTCATCATGTTACTCAGAGGGGTCCATTTAAAACTTAGGAATTGTTTACTTCTGCATTTTCCATCTGATATTTCTGAACTGCAGTAGACCACAGGTAACGAAAAACACCGAAAAAGAAACTGTGGATAAGGGGGTAGGGGACTCCTGTATATACAGGTGTATGTGAAAGTAAATAGAGAGTGTAAATTTAATAACCATGAGGAATATTATAGCGATGGTGTTTAGCTATAAAAGTTGGTTGCGAGTTTCTTAGGGCTGAGAAAAATGGAAAACATAAGTTCTGTGTCTCAGGATAATGACTATAAGTTACTAAGTGGCTACCATTTCCTGGGAACTATATGGTCTTTTACATTTTTTATTTCAATTAGATTACACTACTGTTTAAAATAGATATTATCCCCCATTTAACATACAAAGAATCTGAGTCTCACTCAAGACTAAGTTGCCTAAATTCATACAACCAGAAAATGGTAGAATCAAGATTCAAAACCAAGAGCTATCTAAATATTAATTTTTTTATCTCTCATATTAGAAAACAAAAAGACAAACCAATATAATACCCATTTTTCTCACTGTAAATTACAAGTAAAATTTCTCCCATGCAGCATTAAAACTATAGGTGACTTTTATCCAGATTTGAGAAGAGGAGGGAGGGACAAAGGGAGAGAGGAAGAAATAGATTAAGAATTTGTTTTTCCCCCTCAGCCAAGGCTTCATAAATAAGAATAGGGTATCAAAAGAAAAGGCTATACGCTTTCAGGTTTCCATGTGGGAGGGTAAGTTCCTCTGTCCAGGTGTTATAATGGTGATACTGTATTTGAATGCCTGAACCACTCAACTTAGACCATTTCTCCTACAGTCAAAACAAGGGACTGCTGACTCCCAGAAAACTGGGCACAAGAGGTGAAAAACAGCCTGCTCATTCTGCCTTAGCAGTATCTCAAGTGGCTGCTGAAAAAGATAGATTTCACCATAAAATTAATTATTTATTTCCTTGTGACTATGATAAGGAATATGGGAACAAATGGGAGCAGTGTGCCACCTCGTGAGCAGGATAGGATCTCCAGTTTCCTGAAAGAGCCAGCTATCTACTCAAACAAGGAAGGGGAGCTGTAACTCAGGGCTCCACACTCTAAGGAGGACCATGTACAACATATTTAGGGATGTGGAGTGTGGTGGTACTTCTGTACCTGGGCCCAGGGCCAGCCCCAAGCCACAGAGAAATGACTGAAATAGGTGCTTATGGGGAACAAAACCAACATGAAAAGTCACGAACTTGGAGTCAGTGAACCTGTTTCTGCCACTAACTGCCCAAGTGATCTTAACCAAATTACCTAATCCCTTTGGGCCTCATCTGCAAATGAGAAAAGTTGAGCAGATGATCCACAGGGGCCCATCCAGCTCTAGCAATGTGAATCTACCATAGGAGAGAAATTGCCTTCTCTCTGATCTCCTAAGTGGCCTTCAGGTTTCCAACCTCTTTTGCATACTACACCAAAATTATCTTATGAAATACAGCTATGCTCCTATCACATCTGTAATAGAGCATACAAAACCATCCACAAGTGAGCCATTTGCCTACTGCCATGTTAATTTATTCATTCACTTATTCCATTATTCTTTTAAGAATTACTTATTCAGAGATCCAAGGTGGCGAAGTAGATAAATGCTGTGCTAGCCTCATCCATGAACACATCAAAATTACAACTAAATTATAGAAAAATCAGCCTAGAGAACCACTTGAAGTCTAGCTGAACAGAAGTTTTATAACTAAGGATATAAATAAGAAGCCACATCGAGACTAGTAAGAGGAGCAGAGACAGGAAATGGGCTGGTTTCACCCGCGTGTGGTGGTTAAAAAATCAGGAGAGATATCTCAGCCACAGTGGTTCCCCTGGAGGAGCAAGGAACACCAGCCCCCCAAACCAGGCTCCCCAGCCCAGAGTACTAGTGCCGGGAAGAGGAGCCCCCCACCCAACATCTGGCTGTTAAAAACAGTGGAGATTCCTACTGACCATGGGGGTGGAACGAAAGGCTGCAGGAAACCCAGACACGATCTTAATGGGCCCACACAGGCACTTACCCTGGGCTCCAGCAGAGGGATGGTGACTCTGGAGGCATCAGAAACAGACGGGGAGAAACTGAGTTGTGTAACTTCAGGGAGTGGACTGGAGGGACAATCCCCATTTACCCCGGGATCCTTCTCCTATGCAGCAGCTGGCAGGGGCAACCATCTTTCCTGTGTTGGGCCCGCCCCCACAGGCCAAACCTGAATCTGATTAGCCTAGTGAGCTCCACTGCTTCACCCTGCTGACTCACTGAGACCCTATCTCAACCAACTTGTATAACCCTGGAGACTTTATCAGCGGTTGAACCTTATGGGACCCAGCAGGTGACAGCAGGCCTCAGAGTGTCCTAGCTTTTTGCAGAGCTACCGCAGGCCCCGTACTCGTGGCAACTGTCCTTGGTTCTCAGCGTGGCCTCTCCCACATACCTCCAGGTACAGTACAGGTGGCAACCACCTGTAGATCATTTTGTAGCTCCTACCAGGTAGCCCCCGGCTGGTCACAGGCAGTGGGTGACCTGGGCCTGCACTGGAGCCCCTCCCAAGAGGCCCCAGAACTAACATACTTGGAGGTTGGTTTTAGACCACAGCAGAGCACTGCCCCATTGGCCCCATAAGCAGCACACAAAAAGGGCAATCTTAACAGGCACCAGAGCCCACTGGGGTGAATCCTGCTCCATGGGGTAAGCTCCCTGCGTAGTAGTGCATAAGCTATGGACATGGCCAAACCCCACAATTAGTCAACCTGAGAGTCAAAACCACCCACTGACTGTCAACAGCAATCAATGTTCAACTATAACAGGATGGCACACACATCTCACACAAAGCACACTCCTGGAGCAACTAACTCAGGTGACCAGGGAGACTGTGCCACTGGGCCCACAAGACCCCTACTACATAAGGCCACCTGGCAACACTGAGAGACATAGGTTTCTACCTAATACATAGAAACAAACACAGAGAGGCAGCCAAAATGGAGAAACAAAGAAATATGTCCCAAATGAAAGAACAGGAGGAAATTCCAGAAAAAGAATTAAACAAAATGTAGGTAAGCAACCTCCCAGATACAGAATTCAAAATAATGGTCATAAGGATGCTCAAGGAACTTAGTGAGAACTTTAGCAAAGAGATTGCAATCACACAAAAAAGGACATAGAAACCATAAAAAAGAACCAGTTACAAGTGCAGAATACAATAACTGAAATGAAGAATGCGCTAGAAGGAATCACCAGCAGACTACATGAAGCAGAGATTCGAATCAGTGATTTGGAAGACAAAGTAGCAGAAAATACACAATCAGAATAGCAAAATGAAAAAAGAATCCAAAAAAATGAGGAGAGTTTATGAGACATCTGAATGAACATAAGTGTAACAACATTTGCATCATAGGGGTACCAGAAGGAGAGAAGAGAAGAGAAGGGATTGAGAACCTATTTGAAGAAATAATGACTGAAAACTTTTCTAACCTGGTGCAGGAAATAGACGTACAGTCCAGGAAGCACAGAGAATCCCAAACAGGATGAACCAAATAGGCCCAAACCAAGACACATTATAATTAAAATGGCAAAGGCTAAAGACAAAGAGAGAATCCTAAAAGCAGCAAGAGAAAAACAATTACCTACAAGGGAGTTCCCACAAGACCGTCAGCTGATTTCTCAGCAGAAACTTTGTAGGCTAGAAAAGACAAGCACAGAATATTCGAGGTGATGAAATACAAGAACCAAGGGTACTCTACCCAGCAAGGCTATCATTTAAAGTTGAAGGACAGATAAGGAGTTTCCCAGACAAGAAAAAGCTAAAGGAGTCCATCACCGCCCAACCAGTATTACAAGGAATGTTAGAGGGACTTCTAACATTAAGTGAAGATGGGGAGAAAAAAGATTATTATTGTAAGATGCGGAGAAAAAAGATTAATATATATATATATATAAATAATAAAATGGCAGTAACTACATATCTATCAACAATTGCTTTAAATGTAAGTGGATTAAATGCTCCAATCAAAAACATAGGGAGGCTGAATAGATAAGAAAACAAAATCCTTACATATGCTGCCTCCAAGAACCTTACTTCAGATTGAGACACACACAGACTGAAAATAAAGGGATAGAAAAAGATATTTCATGAAAATGGAAACAAACAAAAATATAAGCAATACTTATATCAGACAAAATAGACTTTACAAGAAAGGCTGTAACAAGAGACAAAGAAGGAACCAGTAATCCTACTTCTAGGTATTTAACCAAAGAAACCCAAATGCTACTTCGAGGGGACATGTGAATCCCTATGTTCATTGCAGCATTGTTTACAATGGCCAAGATGTGGAGCCGGCCTGGGAGCCCATCGATGGAAGAATGGATAAAGAGGAGGTGGTTCATATATACAATGGAATATTACTCGGCCAGGGAAGGGAATATGTTCTTGCCACCTGCAGCGGAATGTATGGACCAGGAGGGTATTGTTCTGAGTGGAGCATGTCAGACAGTGACGATAGATGCAATGTGATTTCACTTATATGTGGAATCTAAAGAACAAAGTGAACAAAATAAACAAACAAAACAGAAATAGACTCATAGATACAGAGAACAATTTGATGGTTGCCAAACTGGGGGGAGATGAGGGGATGGGTAAAAAAGGGGCTAAGATTAAGAAGTACAAATTGGTTGTTACAAAGTGTTCATGGAGATGTAAAGTATAGAATAAGGATTATTGTCAATAATACTGTAATTACTACGTATGATGTCAGATAAGTACTAGATGTATCAGGATGATAGATGAGGGTTGGGGGACATGGTGAACAATGTGAAGGGATTAAGAAATACAAATTGGTAGTTACAAAATAGTCATGGGGATGTAAAGTACAACAGGGAATATAGTCAATAATATGGTAATAATTATGTATAGTGCCAGGTGGGTACTTGACTAGTCAGGGAGATCACTCCTTAAATTATATAAATGTCTAACCATATGCTGTACACCTGAAATTAATATAAAATAATTTTTAATATCAACTGTTATTGAAAAATTAAAAGAAGGGGGAATGCTGAAGGGGAAAAAGAGGTTCAAATTTCCAGATATAAAACAAATAAGTCACGGGGATGTAATGTACAGCATAGGGAATATAGTCAATAATATTGTGATATTGCAGTATGGTGTCAGATGGTTGCTGGACTTATCGTTGTGATCCCTTCTTTAGGTATGTGAATGTTGAATAACTATTGTGTACACCTGAACCTAATGTAATATTGTATGCTAACTATATTTATAATAAAAATCTTTTAAAAATAAAAACAACTATTTATTATGTATCCCCACTTGAACCCATGCCCACACACTTCTGGGCACACGGACTACTTGCTGTCCCCTAACACATCAAGTTCTTTTGTGCCTCTATTGCTTCTGTTTATACTTCTCTCTTTGCTAGGAATGCCCTTACCCCATTTTCCTCTAGAGCAACTCATACTCATCTCAGTGCAAAAGTCCTGTCCTTTCTGAAATTTCCTGGTGACATATCCTCTGTATTTTCTTAACATTTCATACCTTCATTATAGTACCTAGCACACTGTTTTGAAATTACATGTGTACATGTGTAGCAGATTAATATCTTGATACACTCAGAGGTATAAATTTTTTTCCTCTACAATTTCCTTCATCTCTATACCTCTCTCACCACTCAGACAGGCGCTTTTTATATATATATTACACTCAAGGTAGGGCTATTACTGCCAAAATGAAGAGAAGAGCAAAAGGAAGACTCATTACACAATTTTGAGCACTAGAAAAGACTTGTGAGATTCATAGAAAACTTATGAAGCTGATAGCTATGAGAGAAAATGTTTTTTTAGATTTCAAGAGCCTGAATATTTTAAGTACAAACATCAATGTTTCTACCATAAACAAAACATTCTGAAACAGAGAGATGAAGAGCCAGCCTAGCAAACTACTCCATCCCCACCCCCACCAATAAACTAGACCAAAGTTTCCCACACTAAAGAGTTAAAAATGGGTGCCAGGCTCCTGCCACTAGCCCATCCTCAAGGCAAGTTGCATAGAGGAGTAAGAACTTATGCCCCACTTCCACCCTGGGTCCTGGAAAGCAGCAGCAATGCAGATATCTGAACCAGTTGTACGGTAGCAGTAAAGGAGAAAATGTGCTGTGCCATATCTGGGCAAGAGAGGGATAACAGCATCTCTGAGTGTCATGGAGACCAGAATCTGGAAACTTCTGTGTCCCCAAGAAGGATTAGAGATGGATGAAGGACAACCAGTCAGAATAAGGAAGATTCTAAGTGACCGCCGTCGCTGATGACCAGGGGCTCTGGACATGGCCATTACCATTCCTGTGGCCCTTCTATATGCATTTCCATACGCATTTTCTTTGTATCTCTACTAGCTAGCACAGTGGCCAAAAAATATTCACTTTGTAAAATAATGTAGCTAGGAAGATGGATCAGTAAAGAGTTACCAGGGAACATGAGTTCTATTTGCACTGTTTTCCTTAACTGTGCATGTAACCCCCAAGAACCATGAATAATAAAATAAGTCTCCAACTCATATAAACAGAGAACAGATTGGCAGTTGCCAGGGGTGGAGGATGAGAGAAATGGGGAGATGTTGGACAAGAGGTACACATTTTCAGTTATAAGATGAGTAAGTTCGTGAGACCTAATGTACAGCATACTGACCATATGTAACAGTGCTGTATTGTATAGTTGAAATTGGCTAAGAGAATAGATTTTAAATGTTTTCACTACAGAAAAAAAGGTAACTATGTCAGGTGTAACTTATTGTACACTCATTTTGCAGTATATTCGTGTATCAAATGATCACATTGTATACCTTAAACATACACCGTGTTATTTGTCAATAAATTATACCTCAATAAAGCTGGGGGGAAAGTATTATGACCAAGATCACACAAAAAATAATAATAAAAAACAATTGTAGCACTAGCATTTTGATGAGAAAATATGAAAACCAAATGACAGGTATATAGAATTTCAAAACGTTTAGGGCTACAAGGTCTGTGAGCACAAGCTGAGATGAACACCTAAAGTATTGTTTAATCATTAATACTTTATTAGATCAGTACTTGATATATTAATTTTATCCTAAAACTTTATATAATCAGTACATCATAAATATGTGAACAATTTCCTTACAAAATAAATATTGGGCCAACCTCATCTATATTTAGCAAATGTTCAACAAACATATGTATTAAATCTTTATCCCCATCGTTCCCACCCCATCCTACACAGCCCCTCCCATACATAGTCTTAAATTGCGGGTATGTTTTCTGCGTTTCATCCATGTGGAAGAGAGGCCCATTTTACCAACAAAGCAACCAGGGAATGGCACTGTATCACAGTGACTCCATGGTTGGTCATCACGTGGGATTGCATGGTGGTCATCACAGCACATAGACAGTGGACAAAGGGCTCCTTCATTCTGCTCCATCCATTTTCAGGGGGTTAGGACATTGGAATATTAGAACATCTCAGGACTATGTTAGGATTTGGAAGCACCCAGAAAGTTAATACTACATCTAATACAGTGCTTTGAGAATTCCATGCAGACCTCATTAAGAGTCCTGTGAACGTGGAGAGAATGGGGGACCACGCAGGACTTGTTGCAGAGTGCTGGATGAGGAGTGGCATTTCTACAGCTCCTTCAGCTGAGTTGATGTGCCGCGTTCAGGTCATGCACATAGCGGACGATGGGAGTGACACAGGTGCAGCCAACAGTCACCCTCACTTTCTCCAGCCAGAAGGAAGGAGAGCAGCCCTGGGACTCTCTCCGGAGGACCAGGAACTCTTGCTGGATGGGAACAGAGTCCATGGAGCTGTCTTCCTTTCCCTCGGCATTGATACAGCCTGAGTGTCTGCACTGAGCCTCTGCAATCTCAGAGGGGAACCGGTGGGGGTCCCGGGTGATGCTGTAGGAGGAGCAGGCAAAAGCAGATGGTGAGACAAGAGAGGGGAAGATGGACAAAGGAGCGCTCGCCTACAGGGAGGTCATTCTGAGAAATTCAGGGCTGTCACTCAAGCTTTGGAACAAACAGCTTGGATTCATTCATATACCACCCTCTGGCCGGTGCTTAACTCCCTAAAGCTCAGTCTCCTCGACTATAAAATGGAGATTGTCATACACCTCTCTCTTAAGATTGTTGAGAACATTCAATGATACAAATGCATATGAAACGCCATACTGTACCATCTTGGCATTCAATAAATGTTAGATCTTTTACTTCATTTTTCTTTACATTGTTATTATTGTAATTATTATTCATCCTTTGCTTAGAGAGTGAAATCACTAGTAGGTCTTCCAGTATACAGTCTACGAAGCCTGCTGCTTGGGGGAAAAAACCCCAAAACCCAAAGCCTCGGGAGTTTGTGAATCCAGTGCCTTCTCTGTTTCCCCCTTGATAGCCCCTGTGCCAGGAGGTAAAGGTAGCCAAGCCAGTCCTGCCAGCTAGCCACCATACATACTCCCCTCATGTGGGAAGCAATGCAGGCAGTGCCAGAGCACTTCTAATTGTCCCTGGAATCATTTTTATACTTATATTTGGAGAATATAGATGAGTGCGTGATATTCCAAGAACCTACACGTAAGACAAAGTCACAGGACTGTACCCTGAACATTGCTACCTAGCATCCCACTTCCCCAACAGGCTTTCCCCTCCACGCTGCCCTCCTCCCACTCCTTAAAGACCTAGCAAATCTGAGGGACTCTCTTAAAACTGGCTTTGCTGGTTCCCACTTTATTCCCATACAGAGATGATTATGTGAGCTGTTCTAAAGAGCCCTCTCTTCTAACACAGAAAGTCTGTCAAGTCCCATCCAGGGTTGCATGAAACAGAATAAATAGTAAGACATAATAATAAATACATAATAAATAGTAAGACCTTCAACCACTTGGGAAGACCTAGCCCAAAACAGCAAGAAAAATGTGAGCTCCCAGGTAAAATGAGATCTCTGTTCTTAAGAGGAAATGTGAGGGCTTTCAGTGTTTCTTTAAAAAAAAAAAAAAAAAAAAAATCTACAATTAGAATAAATTATTAGGTTGGTGCAAAAGTAATTGTAGATTAAAATGTTAAAAATAATTGCAAAAACCGCAATTACTTTTGCACCAATCGAATAAATTTTTTTCAAAAAGAAAATGTGACGATCCCTTTCCTTTGCACTTACTTGTAATCCCAGGGGGAGCTGGAGCGGTTCTGGAAGTCGTGTGAAAAGGGAACACCCTGGTTTTGATGGAGGATGCGAATGTCAAGCCTTATGCTATTGTTCTCCAGAGGAGGGCAAGGGGCAGCATCCTCTGCTTTGGGGGTTATCTGAGCTGCCCCCTCCCGGAGGGGAATGAGCCCCAGCATCAACAGCAGCAGGGACTTGACCTGGAAAATAGAGGAGGTTGCAGCTGGTTAAGGACTCTGGTGTCACTTTCTGGCAAGACAGATCTCATGTTTTCCCTGAACACAGCATTCTTGATCCTTTATGGGATCAGGTCCTCTCTCTGAACCTCAGATCCTCACCTAGAAATGGGAATGGCCGTACATGAAAGTGCCAGGGTACCAAACGTAGTGACTCAGCCCTCCACAGTACGACAGCTCCTAACCAGTGACACAGAAAGATATCAGAATCTGGGACTGGCCTCCTCACTGAGCCTCTGGTTTCTTCTTTCCAACCGGATTATCATACTTGCATTATAATAATATTCACAGGATTAAATGAAATGTTCTGTGTAAAGCGCCTATAAATCTGTCTAACAAAAATAGAGGCTTACTAAATGATAGCTCTTATCCTTATTTCCAACCTCATATTCCATGAATCCTTCACAAAACCTTTCCTCCTGGCCATTCTTCCCCCTAGAATACACTGCTCACCTTTCTCTCTCCAAACCCTACCCTTCCATCAGGGCCCCACTCAGAATGTGGTCTCCTCCAGAATGGTCCCTAAAGTAGTTCAGTTAGAAGTATGTTAATTATCCTTAAATCAGAAAGCTTGTAGCATCTAGCACTCAAGCAGCATTTCTTTATTGCCTGGAAATGCAGTATTTGTGCTCGTGTCAGATCTACGCCTATTAGATTGCAAGTTCATGCAGCAGAACGTGTCACAGAATGGGTGTTCCATAAATACTTTCTGGATGAATGAAAAAGTGGATGGCTAAATAAATAAACAAAACAATACAATTAAATGAACAGTATAGTTAAGCTCAATGCGTTAAGAAAAGCACTTTGGAAAAGCAAGGATAGCAAAGTTCCAATTATCCATACTAATTGAAAGAAACAGGGGTACTAGTAATGCATAACACCAGAGACTATGGGAACTACTTCTCTTGAACTCTGGAACATATTTTTTTTATACTTACATTGAAATATTGGTGTATCTGGTGTTACAGGAATGCACAAAGAAAGTGCTCTGTGAAGACCTAAAATTTTCTCCAGGTTCCCTTTGTCATGACAGTGCTTTGCTTACCCCACCATCCCCACTGACCCTCACTGGGGATGAACAAGGCCCATCACTAACTCTCAAAATAATGCAGAACAAGAACTAAAGCTGAATTGCTTTCATGCTCTGGGCTCAGTGTTGTTCAAACTTTCATGATTTAAGTAAGAAGGTAGGAAAGGCAATTAGACATGTTGGTTAAAAGGACTTCCTGTCTTATATTTCGTGGATGCTGGAGGCAAGAAATGATAAGAGTAAACAAAAAGGTTATGGTGTCAACTTGCTGTATCAAGGTAGCTGATACTAAAAAGAAGTTGAAAGCAATATTGACTCAGATAAGCCTGAATGAGGCTGATTTGCCTCCAGATAATCAGCAATCATCTCCTTTCATGTCCCACAATCATTCATTCATTCAACAACTCTCTCTCATCTCTATAGTGTGGTGATTCAGGACAGGGACCCTGGAATCAAATGTCCTGGGTCCATAATTCAGTTCCAGGACTCCTACTAGCTATGACTCAGTTTCCTCCCCCAGAAAATGTGAAGATTAAATGATATTATGACCCATATAAAGCCTATAGTGCAGGGCCAGCGTGTGGTAAATATTCAGTGCAGGTGACTAGTATTAAGTCGACATGGTGCTGATAATACACAATGGGCAGGAAAGATGTGAAATTTGTCTAGATATAGCACTATGTAGTTTTCTGTCTAGATATAGCACTACATAGTTTTAAAAAGTAAAAGGATACCTGTTTAGACAAGAGTGTTCTTAGATAGCTTCCCAAGCCCATCAATCACTTCCTTAGGTTTCTTACGTAAATCCCGCCTTTATGTTTTTCTTTTCTGTATCATATTCACTAAATCCTTTTGAATTTTCGTTATCAAAGCTCTAAAGTCCTTGTACATTGAGGTTGTCTGAGTTAGCAAGAATTGCCATGCTTCTAGTATGTCGTTATTCCATACACTTATATTCTTAGAGCATTTTAGAAAACACTTTCACATCTCTTTACCCACTGCATTCTCACAACTGCTTTGTGGGGTAGGTCATGTCAGTATTAATTATCCTGATTAGATGGGTGAGAAGTTGTGTCTGAGAGGCAACAAATAACTTGGTTGGGTTCGCCAGCCTATTAATGCCAGTCTGGGGACCCAAACCTAGGTGTCAGTGGCCAGAGCTATTGCTGTTGAAGATCCGTATTGTTATTAGCAACAGATAGCCACTTACAGATGTTTCATCTCACAGATGTGTCATCTGTGAGTTCCTCCTGCCCCGTTGGAGGAACCAAGCATTTTATGCAATGTGACAACTGCATCAGAATTGTATGAGCGTTGTAGGTCACATGACCCTTTATTAGGAAATCAGATTATATCTGCAGATCTGTCTAGTTTGCTCCACGAAGCTGTTGATCTGAAACGGTAAGTTTTAGTGGTTATGCAATACAGAGCAGGGACTCTGCTAAGGCTCTTGCTGGTTTTTCAGAATTATATATACAACACTTCTTCTCTGAGAGGCTCAGAAGTGAATGTTGTCCTTGGAGCCAGGAAACCTAGATTCATGTCCCAGTTCTTGTGCATACAGTACCCTGTGATGTTGAATCTCTGAACTTAATTGATCTGTTGCTCATCTGTAAAACGAGGAAAGTAGTTCCCAACCTACTTCACGGGATTGATGAGAGAGTCTCAGAGGTAAAAAAATAATAATATTATTAATATTAGTGTAGAACACTTATTGAATGCTTTCTCTATCCTGATTGGTTGTTACATTAAAATGGCCGGGTTAACTAAAAACTACATATGCATAGATCTGTTGTTTCAGAGTAGAGATTTAGTCACTTATAATGATATCAATTAATCTCCCCACCAAAATCCTATGAGGGAGATACCATTAGTATTCCCCTATACTGATAAGGGGAATAATAATGCACAGTGTGGTTAAGTAACTTACCCAAATCCCACCACATTTAGTAAGTGGTGGAGCCAGGTCTGACTCCAAAGCCTATGTCCCCGAAATGCTGCACTTTGTTGCATTTCTTATCATATTTAAAACAATATGTAAATATAACGCAGTATTATCCTCACCATGTGCCATGACTTTTTTACTAAAATCCAAGCTTTTTTAAGTTGCATGGCTTATAAATAGAGAAAAAAAGAGAGTTATTTAAATTTAAAAAAAGAAGATTATGAGTGATTTCCCAAGCATTGTTTTCATGCTCCTCTGTATTAAATCCTTCCCAGGTCTTACCTGACTAGTGCCAGGTAAGATACTAGATGCAAAAGAGGTAGGTTTCCATCACACTCACATCTCTCTCTCTCCTCCAAGAGGAACAAAACAAGGCAAAAATAATCAGCTGTCAGACACAGTAAATTCCCTCCTCTACGTGCTGTTCAGAGTTCATCACTGGGTGGATTCACCGCCTCCATCCAGGGCACTCCTTCTCTACCTTTAGTCTTGATAGAATCATGAAACCACTTGAGGCCCCAACATCCTTGGTTAAAATACGTACGGGCATATCCTAAAAAGATCGTAAGCTCCCACAGGAGATTAGAGTTTTAAACCAAGCTAACTCTATAATGGTGGCCACAGGAGAGAACGTATGCCGTTTGTGACACCAAGACCTAAGCAAGCTAACACCAACTGTGCAAAAGCCATCGGGTAAAACCCTATATTTTGTACCTCATTATAACTTCTAGCTATTGTCTTTTCTTTTTCTCTACCAGCAGGGGTCAAAATTAAAGTCAGCTTTATTTTTTAAAGAAATGACCTCCAAAACGGTGCCAATCAAGCCTAATTCCTTAGAAATCTGTTTTTCCTGAAATCCTAAGGATGACCTACCTAAAGAGAAATTTTTACTACTCACCATGGCTGAGTTATGCAGGATGGTCATTGTTGCTTTGCTCTGGTTGCTCTTTCAGTGTATGTGTCACCCTGTGTATGCCTGGGTTGTGTCAATGAGCATACCTGTTGGTTTTATAGCAATCACTGCCCTTGTTTTAATTGACCTGCTTACCGTCTTAAGATGTGGTTGCCCCAGAGTTACTGACGAATATAGTCTTTTTTTTTCTATTCCACTTCCTGAAGGGGAATCAAAGGGGTACCCTAAAAAGGGTTGACGGAAAAAGGACGAAGGCTTTCTTTTCTTCTAACCCACTTCCACCCCCATTGCCCTCAAATCACAGCAAAAATCTTAACTAATTTACTACAGAAATGAACCAAGTTACAAATTGCTGTCATGATCTTTTACATTCTTCTACAAATGGCTTAGAACCCTTGTCACTCACTGTATGTTCTACTTTCCAGTCATGTAATATGAACCATGATTTAAGTGGGAGATAAGTCATCCTTAGAGGAGCCTTGGTATTAAATGAGAGGCCTCTCTCTAGCAATGTTTTATGAATGGAAAACAAAACCAGAGAAATGAAAGACATCAATGAACTATTCCAAAATTATATCCCCAGGAGTCTTGTAGTCAACCTAAACTAATTCTATTTTAACCCGATGGTTAGACTCCTACTGATGCTTTAAATAATCATTATTCATAGAACATATAGTGCCCACTATCTTGGCTATTTCTGATTGATGATGATTTTTTTTAAAAAAACCAAAATGGATTGGCAAGTAGAGCCTTTAAATGTTCTGATGTGTAATTTTAAACAACCTACTAAAAGCTAATTTGTCTCAGTTAAGATCAGGTCAATAAATATTTATTAAGCAAATGCTATATGTCAGGCATTGCACCTTAGAAGCACACAGAGATTTCTGAAATAACGGTAACTTGCTTTTTTGTATCTCCACTAAGATTAGGTAAAATTACTCATGCATTTTTAAAAAAGCAAGGCACATTCTAGCAAGACAAAGTTATTTCCATCTATCACATGTTTGAACAACTTCTCTCCATTTTCTTTAAGTGAAGGAAATGAAGAGAATGCAGCTCTTGGGTTCACTGGGAGACTCTCCATACTTGATCAAAATTCTGTGATCATGGGCCTTTCATCCATGTTTCTACTCTCCACACCTGTGGAGTCTTCTCCGCACCTCTCCTCTGGAACAATCAGAAGTTTAACTCCTATAAGAATACTTCCTTGAATCATCTTTCAGGCCTCATACTCTTCCACATTACCTCTGTGCTCATATTTAGTTTATTTCGCATTTGTTTATATGTTTTATGATGAGTCTCTGGGGTCTTCATTGACTTGGGGTAACTATAGTTTCCCCAATAATTTCCACCAGCCTCCTTCTCTAAATATGTAGCCCCAAACATATGACCTAAACTAAAGCAGTGTATTTTTATGCATGCCCCGATTCAAGAGAAGTCCACTACCCAATCCCTTCTAGCTAGACTGAAACCCTGAAGCCCATCTTGTAGAGAATTTTTAAGACCTCACCAGATACGCCCTCCCACATACTCAGTGAAGCTACCACCATGAAATCAAGAGCCATGTTTTCATCTATCACTCATGCGATCAAAGCAATATGTGCAATAGGCCCGTAAAAGCATATTAAATTGAGTGGTTTCTTCAGTGGTCTCTCACCTATTCAGAGCCATACCTCAATGCATAGAATACACCAGCTCTCTTGAAAGAAGGAACGAGTAAATCACCTTGAATCAATAGTGCTTAATTTAATACAAGAGAGTTTCCTGGATTGCTGGGGAGAATGGCCTTTGTGTAACAAGGAAGCAACATGGACATTTTACATCCAGTGGTGACGGCGTTTTCTCCTAACAAGGTAAAAATAACTAACTTATCAGGATGTCAAACTAGTAATCAGCTTTTACCAAGTTTGAACTGAATCAACAGATTCAGATCATTGTTTCATCTAACATTTACTGAACACTTTTATACTGTAAATCAAGTGCTAATACTGGGGACACAGTAATGAATACATGGTGAGCACATACCTGATGATGGTGGTAGACCTTCACTAACTGGCCCTGTACCACCCATGACCCAAGCTGTTATCAGCTTTAAGCGTTTCCGTAATGCAAGTGGAGCCATCATTCAACACACTGACAGCTAGGACACTCCACACTCAATTCAAGAGCCCATAGAAAGAGACTCTGAAGTTCCAAGAATGAATTACACAGAGCCTCACAGGAGGTAAAATATTATAGCTGGTCAAACATCCAACTTAGCAAGACTTTTTAATGCCTGACCATATGCTGGAAGCTGTACTCTATGTTTACTGGGGCTATTACAGGTAATAGACTGTCTATTATAGCCTCTACATTAATGAGTTTAAAATCTTACTATGGAAAGAAAGCAAACACACATATATTAACCAACCAAGAAGATAATGACATAAGATTGTTGAAGATAGATAGTTATACATACACATTTAGTTTTATAAATCCAACCTTCAAGAGTTTTTATATTCACTGAAAAAAAAAGGTGAATCTAATGAAAATATGCAGCCCAACCTAACAGTGTATAATGTGGAAATGTGGATATAGAAACTGATACCTAGAAGTGAGGTTCTACCACAGCAAAAGGCTAAAACAGTGGCATTTGTGTCAACAGAGGTCAGCCAGAAGGCTGTGATGACAATGAAATTGTAGGATAGAAAAATGATGACCCACATTATGCAATAGCAAAACATTTGGTAAAATTATTGCCTGAAATAATTTAAGAGGTAGATATTGTACCTAGAAGTACAAGAGCTCTAGAGAAAAAGAATGCAAAATAGAATGTTAGTTGTGTGTGTTGGATGCTAGTGACTGCATTTGGCAAGGTAATACAAGAAAGTGATGAACTCGGGAAGAAGTTGGCAGGTTTGCAGACAAGAATGAAAAGAGTCCAGCATTCAGTCTTGCAAGGTTGAAAAAAAACAAAACTTCTATCCCCCAAAAGCAAAACATAATTTTGAAAAGGCTTTGAGGGAGAAATTCCCAGTTAAACCTTTTGACCAAAAAGATTTCCTATGGGCAAAACTCAAGATGAAGCATCTGGTACATTCTTTTAATTGAATAAAAGGACTCAGAATAAAGACTGTAAGGGTATATTTCTAGTAAACTACCATTAATTTGAAAGAGAGAGAGAGAGAGAGAGAGAGAGAGAGAGAGAGAGAGAGAGAGAGAGAGAGGAGAATGAAAAGCAAAAAAATAGACATTTTCTGGGAATTATGCCACAAAAAGAACTGATTCAGATAAGAAGTTTACTAAGTTTCTGAAAGAGCTTTTAAGATTAATCATGAACCCACCCTCAGTCCCCTGACCATCTAGGAGCAGGAATTAAGGCCCTAAGGAAGGTCTACTTGCCAATACTATTTCTGATGTGGCCAAAGAGATGAGTGCAGGGAAATATCTCCAAGGGGTGAAGCCAGACATCACAAAGAGTCTCTGGGAGTTGGGCCCCTCTTGAAAAGCAGAATCAGGTGGGGGGAGGGAGATGAGGGTAAGGAGGATCAAATATATGGTGATGGAAGGAGAACTGATTCTGGGTGGTGAACACACAATGGGATTTATAGATGATATAATACAGAATTGTACACCTGAAATCTATGTAATTTTACTAACAATTGTCACCCTAATAAATTAAAAAGAAAGAAGGAAAGGAAAGGGAAGGGGAGGGGAGGGGAGGGGAGGGGAGGGGAGGGGAGGGGAGGGGAGGGGAGGGGAGGGGAAGGGAAGGGAAGGGAAGGGAAGGGAAGGGAAGGGAAGGGAAGGGAAGGGAAGGGAAGGGAAGGGAAGGAAAAGGGAAGGAAAGGAAAGGAAAGGAAAGGAAAGGAAAGGAAAGGAAAGGAAAGGAAAGGAAAGGAAAGGAAAGGAAAGGAAAGGAAGAAAGAAAGAAAGAAAGAAAGAAAAAAAGAAAAGCAGAATCTTGGTCTGACCAAAGAACATACCACAATACCACAAGGCCTGGGATCCCGACAGTCAACCAAGCAGGATTTCCAGGTTGCTACAGACCAAAACTACTGTGCATTTCCCATTCATTCTTTTTCCAAATGGAAGTGTTTATTGCTATTTTCCTGCTCTATTCTACCCGCTCAGACCTTATGTAGAGCACGATAGTATGTATACATACCATTTAGATACTCTGATAAGATGGGACTTTTGGGTGCTCTCCCGTAGGGAGAAGGTGAAGATATGATGTATGCAAGGAGAGTGAACCAAGTACTTGGTGAACAGAAGGATGGACTATGGTAGCCACTTTGAAAAATCACAAAAATGCGGTGCTCTACTTCCAGGAACCTGGAGGATGACACTTCTTTGCCTCCTTCCTACATGACTTGCTTTGACCAAAGGAATGTGAGTGGAAGTGAAGTGTTTCGCATCTAGGCAGAAGACTCAAAAACCCATTTGTCCTTCTTCATGACCTCTCCTCCCCTGCCTCGGGAGATTAGGGTAACATGTGGGGAAATGATAGCATAGTAAGAGAATCTGCATCTCTGACTGAGTCCAAGGAGGTGGGCCTCCCCGCTGACCTACATTGGACACGTAAGTATGATCAATGTGTTCTTGTAAATCACTGTGATTTGGGGATGGTTACTGTCGCAAATGCTCGTCAAATCGGACTGATAAAAGACATTAAATGAGTATACAGGCTTTTCTGTTTATTTTTACTTTTTATCAGAGCTCTGACTCCTCATGAACATAGTCAGTTAAACAATGTTATCCTCTATTCAATTTAAAGAATAGTTATAAAGAATTAAATGCAAAAAAATAAACTGAGGCTATCATTTGCTATCTCACTCACTAAACAAAAGCTGTTAGTATATAATTTATTTTAACCCCAGCCTTATCTCCAAATGATATTAAGACACTTCTTTCTAATTTCCCTGAATACTTATTTATGTTAGGATCAGACTCTTCTGAATAAGGGTTAAGAACATTAAGTCAGAATGGCCTCAAAGTGTTATGGCTTTTATTCCCAACCTTTACGCCTCCTGAAGCTCTTCTCTCTCTCTCAAGTACAAATATTCTTCCTCTGTTTGGTCTATTAAAGCCTATTAAGTAGATAATTTATCTGTCTTTTAAGTCCTTATCCCTAGATCATTTAGAAAGTCCATGTTCCATTCCCTTTCGAAATCCCAACTCTGTCCCCAATTGAAGAAAAACAAAATGTGGTAACATGACAGTATGTTACTGTAAAGCTACAAGCCTCACAAACTCCATAACATCCTTTCCCTCCCCCCTTTTTAATGCAAAAGATTATTTCCAGATTCAGGATTCTTTGCACCTGTTAATTCAGTTTTACCTATCTGTTTTGAGTCAAATATTCACACCCATATGTACTTGCTGGACTCTCCATAAAAATCACACGTCATAGCAATTAATCCCATTTCTTGAAGATCAACATATATTCACAAAGAAAATATTTTTAAGGACAAAACAACTTCACTTTTGGCTTAAAAATTAGAGACAGATCATTATAATGATTATTTGTTAGATGACAATACTGTGCCAGGGTCATCCTATGCTGATGTTTGTGGGATTAGGAATTACTTGGGGTTAGATTAACATAGGATAAGACACAGAAATAGAAGCTCTTTCCCTTCTCCATCTGTAACTGTCTCCCATTCTCTCTTCTCATGCCTGTCTGTGTATTTGTCTCAAAGAGTGTAATTCTTGATTTTCTGAAGAAACAAATGAAGAATCTGTGAAAAGAGTTGCAGGGGAGAGAAATAAAGGAAGGGGACCAAAAGCTGAAAAAGAAGAAAAGAGGTGAGGGGTAAGATTTAAGCAAGGAGTTTCCCCCAGAATACTGTATGAGAATCCTTGACAGAATAGGGTTGAGGTCACTGGAGAAAGTTCCAGATCGAATGGGAGAACCTCCCAATTGTGAATCTATTCATGGAAGCTTTTGCACCAGAGTTTTATCTCTTTGTTTTGCACCAGAGTTTTATCTCCTTGTTAACAAAAACACCATGCATTAAACTCCCTCATGGTACCAGTCAGTCATTATGAAGGGTATTTAACATGGGTACAAGGAAGAAAAACAAAGTACTATCTAAAAAGAGAAAAGGAAAACCATCACCACACAGTTTCCTCTATCCAGAAGTGCCATGAACTTTATATCAGACCAGTTCTGGAGAGAATTTACCATCGTTCCTTGTGTAAGCGCAAAGATAGAGCTTCTTGCAGAGTACAAACAGAGAAATTGCTACACATACAAATGAAAGAATTTGAGTTATCCCTGGAGAGAAGGGAAATGGAAAGAGATGCCAATAAGAGACTTCCAGTAGCTGACGTGGCAAGGGAACTTTTGAGTCCTCAGCTCTGCATTAAAATTGTTTCCATGTCTACATTGTGCTTTACTTCTGTTCCATTATTTCCATGTCTAAGGTAAAATTCTTTATATACGAAACAGGCTTTACATACAAAAGATCAGCAAAGTGATGTGAAGAGCGAGCAGCAGCGTCAGGATGGGAGACAGCAAGAATGGGTCAAGCAAAAACCTGAAATGAAAAAAAAAAAAGAATCTGGAATGAATCCCCCACCCTGGCCAGCTAGGAGGGCCTTGCTACTCAGCGCTTCATCCTGGGACCAGCAGCATCTAGTCTGCTAGCACCTGGGAGCTTGTTAAAAAAACATAGAATCTCGAGCCTCTACCCCAAACCTATTGAATCAGACTCGCATTTTCACAAGATCCTCAAGTGATTCATATCACACGAAAGCCTGGGATGCACTGCTTTAGGGAACATGAAAGGAAGGGCGAGACTCCCCATAAATGACAGTGGGGCTCACAAGATGCATTCCATTTTCTGAAACTGAGGAACTGCGAATCCAAGCATCCTTCCCAAGTAATCGGGATACCAACCAGGAGCCTTAAATCTCATAGCTGTACTCCCTTGCAGCTAAGAACCATACTTGTTCTCCTGCTCTGGAGGTTTCCTTGGCAAGGGCAGGGATGAAGAGAACAATAGGAAAGTGAGGTTGTTCCTTGTCAAAATTTGGCAGCAGCTGCTTTGGGCTGGTCTCACCGAGCTACCCACAGGCTAGTTGCAGGCAACTCAAGGTTTCATGCAGACTTTCACTTACTCAGCAGAGAAGCTGATTTCCTGCATCAAGTTGGATGGAATTAGTCAACATACTACCGAGTGCCAATGCCTGGGGAAAGCCCATGTGAGTGTCTGTCAAATACTGTCGCATTTTCCTGGCTTCCTCCCACCAAAATTTCTCCTCGGCCTTTTTCTACCAGCTTATACAGGAATGAGGATCAGCAATATTTGCTCCTGGAACTGTCATCATACTGACAAAACCAACAAAGTTCTGACGTAATGAGGTGGTATGGCAAGTCTAGCCCCAGAAAGATGACCTCGCATTCCATTCTTGCTGCTAGATTAAATGACCAATTCATTAGATGTTGGCCCAAATCTAGTGGGTGGCCTCAGCCTAGTTTATTAACAAAAGTCACCTTCCCAAACATTTCACATGAGAAAACTCACTTTTCAGCTTCTGCTCCACAAATCGTTTCGTATTTCTGAACCCTCACAGTCTCCAGACCAGTTCCCTTTTCCTGGAATAACCATTTCAGTTCTCTCTACTCATTTAGGTTGTGCCCAAACGCCCGGCCTCTTCCTTGAAACCCATCTCCTCGGAACTGCAAAATACTCGTGTCTTGCCCTCTTCTGAACTCTCAACTTAACTCTCATGGCATTTCACGTAGCAATTACTTCTCTAATGTCCATTCGAATGGCTATTGCTGTGTGCTTTTGCTTTGTAAATTTTCAGGTGTTTGTTCCTATCTGCTCTCTGGATTTTAAACTCTTTAAAGGAAACAACTGTGACTTCTTTTTTATGCTCCCACCACTCCCACACCCCTAGCGAAATATCCTACCCATAGCTCATGCTCATTGAATATCTATTCACTTGATTTGATTTGATATTGATACTAGTTAATTTCTTCTGCCACCTAGTTTCTCGCTAATATGGGGATCAAGAGTATGCCACCACAACATACACCACTTTGGAATAAGGATTAGTTTGAGCTGAAGGCAATAGAGAAACAGACTTGGAAAAGCCTCTCTGGCCTCCCCCTTTCTGTCTAAAAGCAGGGCATTAATTTCTCTTTGCAAAGGTGTCTTCCTCTCCTATATTAGGAAGAGGACAACTCTTATCAGTGGAGTAGGCACCAACTTGAGTCAGCATTACAATCCCCATTAAATAACACTTAGCTTCCATTAGTTTCCCACATATATTTACCTTCCCACAGTTTACATCTGCTAGAAATCCAAACCCCTCTCCTTTCTTGTCTAGTTCCTTCTATCGCTTTGTTAAAATGGTATGTAAGCCCCCCAGTCTCACCACTTCTTTGGATCTTCACTTCTTTTCTGCGAAGATCTCAGTATGCCTAACTCCTTTCTCCTGTTAATCTGTCTTTTGTCAGTTTAATTTACAAGACCCCAGATGTTAAACCTAAGAGAGTAAAGAAGGAAGTGTTTCCTCTCCTACATTAACCTTCAATTCCTAATAGATCAGAGGGGTCGTCAAAAAAAAAATTAATTAAAAAGGGATATTTTGGAGAAGAGAAAACTTATAAGGAATATTATTTTCAAATATTTGGAAGTGTTTTTTTTAAAGGGAAAGGGACTGGACTGTCAGTAGAAGGTCACACCAAGGCTTGATGAACATCTCGTAGTGACATTCCAGAGGGGAACCATGCATCAGGGGGCTGTTTGGACTGGACCATCACCAAGGTCTCTTCCAACTTTAGGATCATATGAAAACAAACAGAAAAGTATTGATATTTTAATTAAACATAGCCTCAGTCTTGGGAGTAGGGGTGTGTGTGAGTGTGCACATGTGTACATGAGTGTTTGTAATTCTGGTTGAATGGAGTAATGTGTCTTCTGCCCTCTTCTTCAGGTTTTTTTTTTCCCCTCTTTCTGTGGAAAACAATCACATGAATCCAAGTGCTAAAACTTCTAAGTGTCACCAACTATTTGTGTTCCATGAAGATCCAGGTTAAGAGGAGAATGAATTGGGGAGTGAGGGGGAGAAGAGAGAGAGCTCTGAAACAAACACACTTCCAGGAAATGTGTCACTTTCACTCCTGCATGGGACTGACTCACAACGATAAATCTCAGGTTCTCCTAATTTTCACAGAAACGCTGTAGAATAATAGGATGAAATGCGTTTCCTGTGGGGGACATTTCTTCAGCTTTGCACAGGTGAGGAATTGAAGGATGTATGAAGAAGGGTGGAGGACAGGAAATAAAAAGATAGAAGAGAATGGATGTGGGAAGAAAAAGTGGAAGCTGGGGGAGCAGAGAGGTGTTCCCAATCTAGCAGGGCTCATTCCACTGCTCTCTCTGCTGCACTTGACCCAGGAGGAGATCAAAAGAAGGCAGATGAAAAAGAATTTCAAGGAAAAACTATTCTGAGGTTTTTGGCCATGCAGACCCCAGCACTTACTTAAGTTGCAGAGAAAGCTTCCTGTAGGTTGCACATGTTTATGTCCATTATATAGGTTTTATGCTGAGCAAGTCACGCGGAGGAGAATGCCACTGCCGATTTGGTTTATCCTGTGACATACTCACACCCTACAGGTTCATGTGTCCAGAGCACCCCTTCACCTAGCACCTAAGTGAGCCATCAAGGCAGGGTAGACTTCTCTTCACTTTTGCTCCATCATACATTTCAGGAGCTACACGGATCTTTAGAAATAATCTGGTCCAACCCTCTCGGCTGATGATGAAGGTTGGATGGCTTTCCTACAGACAGTTCCCAGGAGAAGAGCCCAGCCTGAACCCAGGACTTTTGGCTCCCTCTAGTCTCCATCTGCAAACGAAGTAATCCCTCTCTCCCACTCTTCCAGGGCCATTTTCCTCTTAAACAAAGTGCTGCCCAGAGAGGAAAATGATGATAATATTAACAGCCTGACATTTTAGATAAAGCCATACAACTCACAAAGCATTTTCATATATACAGGATTGTATTTGATTCTCACCACAATTCCATGAGGAACAGATGATAAATCTCTCCATTTCCCAGATCAAGAAATTGAGACTTAAAAGAGTGCATGGAAACTGTCCAAAGCCACACAGCTATTAAATAGCAGAGCTGAAATTCTCTGGGCTTCTGACTCCAAGCCCAGAGAAAGAAAAATAACTTTCCCCCAGATACGGGCTGGAGAATATTTGAAAAGATGCCCAGGGCATGGCGGAAAGGTGACGAGTTGTCCGGGGATCAGACTTGCAGAGCGAGCAACAGGTTCTAAGTGATGTCAGGACCGTAGTCAGGACATCGGAGCAACTCTGCCTTTACTCTGAAGACCATGAGAAATGAAACCAGTCTTTTTGCTATTCTGAATGCTTTTTAGCCTTTTCACATTACCTTCTACACATTTATCTGTGTATTAACAAGATAAATGGAAACAAGATCTGGCCGGATGGTTTCTATGACAGCTCATAAGATGCCTTACTTTTCACCTCAGCATGACAATTCTTTCGACCTCCGATTCTCAAAATTATATAGTGGTGGAAAGTTGCCTTTTCTGTACTTGCTATATGTTAACTGTAGGGAGAATTTTAACCACTTCCAGAAGTCTGAATTGCAAGTACTTGGGAAGGTATTGTGTGAAAAGCACATGACATCTTAAAAATGAACTTAACATCTTAACCAGACTAAATTTGGCAATTTTAAAAAGGTGGGGGTGGGGGTGGGGATATCAAGTGTCAGCAAGGATGTAGGACAAAGGGCATCCTTGATATGTGGGACAGAAATAGGCAATTTAGTGAACTATATCTAAAACTTAAATATGTTCATATTTTTGGTCCAACAATTACACTTCTAGGAAATTATCCTAAGGAAGTAAATAAGCAAGTGCCAACTATCTACCGATATACATAGATGTAGCTGGAACAAAACGCAAGGTATGTTTTCTTTGGGTAACTAGATTACACGTGTTTCTATTTACTTCTTATGATTATTTTCTAGTGTTTCTCTAATGAAAAGATACTGTTTTATAATAAGAAAAAACTATATTTGAGTTTTTAATTAAAAAAAATTTTAAACAGGTTCCAGAAAGGTAGTTTCTGGTAACTATAGTGCTCACGATAGCACAAGCTTTCTGCAAATACCAGTCTTTGCCACGTAAGCTTCTTGGCCCATAGGGCAAATCACTTAGATTGCTAAGAGCGCATTACCAGCTATGCGAGGTCTTCAATTTCATCTCTGCACATTGGCACCCACGGACCTTGTCACACCAGGTCACTCACAGATGTAGTTCTCATCACCTCCAGCTCCCAGAACACTCTCAGCCCTTTGAAGCCTTATAAAGGGAACAGCACAGTATGGTGGTTAGAATGAGGCAGTTAAGAATCAAAATAGCCCTGAATTTGAATCTAGAGTCCACCCCTGGGCAAATTACCTAACCTCTCTAAGCCTATTTCCTTTTCTATAAAACTGGGATAATAAAACCTACTCATAGGATTGCAGGGAAGATTTAACAAGATTATTTATATCGTGCTTAGTACTTAACAAACGATGGCTATTAGCAGGACCACATCTGCTCACCTGCCCCAATCACTAGGTGCATGAAGTTGTTTCTGGGAGTCAGTCTGTTTGGGAGCTTGGAACCTTCATATTATATAACACCCCTACATTAACTCTAATTGGCTGTTGTTGTTTTTATTATCTATTAGAGTTCAATGTGACATGAACTCTCGCATTTATTCTGCAGTATTGGTTTTCAGAAATCTGACTTTAAGTTCATAGTTTCAGAAACATTCTTAGTCCCTAAACTGCAGACTACCGTTTATTAATGCCAATCTCAAATGCCTAACCTGTAATTTGCTAATACACTGGATATACTATGATGTGTCACTTTGAAAACTGGTTTTAAAGTTCACCAAAAAAGTTATAGTAGTTATAATTTTGTTCCCTGTTTCCCTAAACAGTTCATGTTAGATTTTATTAGTCTTAACAATACTTTTTAAAAACAGAACCAATGCACATAGACAAATCCAACTTTAGGCTGGGTTTCTGGAGATATTATCTGGCTCTGTTATAGCTGTCATTCAGGATTCCACCCACTTAAATGACTCCAATAGCAGCACACATAGGCAAGATGGCATGAGTTGATCTTTCTACGTCAAGGTTAAGTACTGGCACTTAAAGGTGGGAAAGCTTAGCTTGCTACAAAAAGTACCTGCTGGGAGAACTATTACCAGAATGGTAAGTCTCAGCAGAGGCTAATATCCTCCTACGGGCTGTGGGAAAATACTCAGGATTTAATAGTAAAAATATTTAGGAAAAGAATTGAGAATCTTAACCCTCTCCCTTGAGGAGAGACTGAAGAGAATGAGTTAGGATTACATGCTGGTTGATAATGGAGGAGGCAGAAAGCAGCACTCATCACTGAGACACCAGCCCTGCAAAAGAAAGTGAACAAGTTTATATGTCGGCAAATTCAAGTGCAGTTGAACAAAAATTAATTTTGTTCTAAACTTTTTCTAGGAATTAAATCTCTTGAGATAATTTGAAATATTCTGGAGTTCTACCCACAAAATAAAGGCACGGATATCGCTACCATGAGAACACCATTTAACAACACGATGGAGGACTCATTCTGACCTGGCTCCAAGTGGTGCCAGGGCTACGGTGTCGTGTGGGTACACCTGACACTAGCTGTTAAAGAGTCATATGTGTTATGGGAAGGGACCTCAGAGATCACTCAGTTCAACTACCTCCTTTTCCAGATAAAGAAACCAAGAAACCAAGCATTTCCCTCTAAGGGAGTGGCTCGCCCAGCCTGGCCACATACTGTCAGAAGGGGAACTCGAACTCAGCGCCTTGCTTCCCAGGGCGGGGCTCACTTCCCTTTGCCAACTTTGGGCTCTTTGGAGAAATTTCCTGTGCAACCAGTACAAAACACTCCACTTCTCCACCTCCCTACCTGTAAAGCAGAGGCGGAGAGACCTGGCTCCTGAGGAGGGGAGAGGATATGGCAGGGAATGGGAAGGACACACAAGGCTGCTGTGAGGACTGAAGCAGCCAGCACACGCCTGCCATGTTCCACTGGCCAAACCCTCTGGATAGATGTCTACTCAGAAAAAATTTGGAACCATTAAGACCGCTGGTGTAGTTTGACAACTCAGGGAAGATGAGCAGGGATAACTTCTCTGGTTCCTGGGAGCCTTTATCTTCGTCTTCCATGTTGTCTTAATGACTCTACCTCCTATGTCTCAGGGCTGTCCTGAGGATTGAGGGGACACTGCCCACATTGGGCAGAAGATTCCAGTTCTTGGGAGAAAGCTGAAGAACCCACTACCACAAGCTAGAGGCAAGAATCCTCTTTGCGCGGTGCTTGAGTCAGAGCCACACTGACAGGTCAGGAAAGACAGGGAAAGGAATAAGAGTTTGGGAATCAAAATGAATCATTTTGTTTTTGTGAAACTTGGTATTTGCAGCAATAATGAAAGTATCAGGGAGTAGCTCCATGCCAGCAGGTACGCACCACCTATTCTCAATTATGTCTCACAAGCACCCTACAAGGCAATAATTATCTCATTTTACAAATGAAGGAACAAGCACAAAAATTTACCAGAATACCAGAAGTTATTCAGCATCGACTCAATTCCAGCGACACTTACCAAATTGATTTTTTTTGAAAACTACCCTTTCACATGGATACTTCATTTATCCAGGAGTGTTAAGGAATAAGGGAGCACAATCTTTCAAGATACAACTTACTTCTCTAAGCCCCACAAATTAGTTTAACTATTTCAGAGAGCAAACCTAAGTGTAAACAGCCTTCTCTTGGAAGGAAGCATGTGTTCCTTTTTCTGCTGCATCTGGGTGACCGCTGCAATCCCGGCACTGTGTGGCAACAGCAAAACCACTAACCTGTACGTCTGCCCCTGCCTGAGCAACCTCTTGGTAACGAGTAAGAATCTATTCTTTATGTGCTTATCAACTTTTTATGTTGCTCTACGTTGAGAAATTATACACGTTTTTGAAAACTCAATTGTAGGTCCCTTGAGTTCTTGTAAGTTGTTTAAACACAGTATTTGTCGTGGTTGCTGCAAACTGTCTTCTGCCTTCTATTTGTGTGTTGGTTTGCAGAGCTGAACTGTCAGCAAGGTAAACTTGGTATAGGTGCTACCGAAATGCTGGGCGCACCTAGTTCCTCTCCCACTGTGTGCCTCCATTTCCTCAGGAGTGAAGGATAGAGAGCAGCAGTTCTATTGACAAAATGTCTTTCTGGACAGATTGTTTGAGGAGACCCCTGAAAGCCCCTAGTTTTTCTTCGTACCAGTGCCCCATCAGTAGCTTCCATTTCCCTCGCGACACTCATAGATCAATTACTATAGCTCTTATTTTGTGTCACTTGGTATGTAATTATATTTTCTATTTACAGAACTCTGACACATTAGACATACATATCCCCAGCTGTAGGCCTCGAGAGCATGAGGTCTTGCTTTTGCACCCACTGTTGCACCCAGCACAGCGTCACACTCCTTGCCCGTACTCAATACACGTCAGACTCTTCCCTCTGGTACTGCTCCCCTCTACCTTAAATACGCTCTCCACATCACTTCCAAAAGGACTTGGATTTCACATCTGTGAAATCACAAATATGAAACTGAACTCCCCAACAAGTTTGTCTTCCCTTAAGAAAAGAAAAACTTACACCATGAGAAAGATAAAAAAAACTCTTCTGCTTCATGACTTCAGGGTGAGGGGCTGCTCCCAGCAAAAATGAAGCACCTCACCCATCTTACAGCTGAGAACCAGCACCTCTTCTCTTCAGAGCGGCTTCTAATCTAGGTGACCCAGGTCCCCATAAAGTCACACAGTTTTTGTTTTTCTTTTTATTCAAGTAACCTTAAATGTTCTTTGGAAGCTATTCAAACCATACAATAGTACATGAGAAGTACTGCCCTTCTGTGCAAACAACTAAGTCAGCCCAAGGGCTAGACACCCAGGTATAAGTAGCTTCACATGAATCCTGTAAGGGGATCTCTTTATGGGCAAAAGTCACATGACGTTGAGGTGTCTGATATATCAGGTATAGTTTCTCTATGAAGGAGGTTTGAGTCAGGCTTGGAAAAGGCAGACAGAGGGTCAATTTTTCTGGACTTACATTCACTGGCCTCCTGTGGTTAGCTATTTCAAATTGGCAGGGTTTGGTCCGTACAGTTTTAACAGATAAATGCTGGTGTCACTGAGGAAAACTGCCTGAAGACAAGACCTAACTCCTAAAGAGAGCGCACAGCAGCATGCTGCCACCTTGTGGTGGCTTGCTACAAACACGGGAACAGCACATCTTGCGAACAGAGCTTTCAAGAAAAAACAAAATAAAATGTGTTGTGAAGGCGATGTGTATAAAAATGGTAAGTTTATTCAATGTCTTGGATACTGAGATCTAAAGCACATATTAGTCTTAACCGGTGCTATTACAAAGAACGTTTTCTTGGCCTCTGGTTCTATCCACAGCGTAAAGCAACCCAAAGGTTGTTCTAGACCAAAGTGCAAGTAAAAAATAAAAGCCAACAGGCACAGAAAGTATGAAAACAACCCAGCTGTGCCCCCCAAATACTCAGGAAATCCTATGCTATTTATAGCAAAGAATGGTTTGGTTTGTTTTGGGGTGGGAGTATGATCGTCTTTTGCAATGATGAGGCAATAGCCGCAGTCCTTCCCCACCTTCCTCTTGCTTTACCTCATGGCAGCTTTCACTCCCAAAGCGTCCACCGAACCCTCATTCAGCTTCATCACGTGTCCCTCAACTTCAGTTCAATTTAACACTGTTATTCAGGGAATAAAGGCCAAGACCGACACTAGGGGTGGGGGCCCTGGGGAAGCTTCCTTGGCAGAGCCCCAAGTTCAGAGACGAGGCCTCAGATGAGGAAGACGATGCCTTCAGACACCATGACCTGGTTGTCATCCTGCATCTTGCTCAGCGCTGCCTGGATCTCCTCTGCAGAGAAGGGCTGTTCCTCGTCCCGGTTGACAGATTCTGTGAGGCGAGTCATGCCCACCGACTGTGCGTGGGCTTCCCGGAACACCTCCAGGAGAGCCACTTTGAATGCCTTCAACCTGCCCAAGACAGGAAAAACGGTTGGGGGAGCAATGAACAAGCCCAAATGCTTTCAGGCAAGCTCTACGCTGGGAAAACCTAAGGTGTCATAATACTGTATAGCCAGCCCCCTATATACACATACACACAGCTGCCTCTGATGGCTGCGCCGGCCTGAGTTTCCTCCTTTAAAGTTAAACCATTGTATTATAGAGCTTCCTAATACATTGAGAAATAACAGCATTTTAAAAACAAGAGGGCTTTCAAAGGAAGCATGTGTTCCTTTTTCTGATGCATCAGGGTAACTGGCATTCCCATATATTGTTGGTAAAAACGTAAACTAGGATTGCACCTTTGGGAAGCAATTTAGCAACATGTACTAAAATTTTAAAGTGCATACCCTCTGATGCAGGGAGTCTACTTTTAGAAATTAACCTTACAGCTACACTTGCACAAGTGTGTAGTGATCGATATGAGAATGTTTTACTGTAAACAGATTTATGGAACCTAAATGTCCATCATTAGAAAACACAAGTAAAACTTTACACAGCCATACTATGGAAACCCCACAGTCATTAAAAACAGATCTTTATGAGCTAATTCAGAAAGTGCTTTCTCATATAGCTCATTCAATGACTGCTTCTGGGAAGTGAAACTGTAATTAATTTTAATGTTTTTTACTAAATACTTTTCAATGTTTCAAATTTATTCAGTAAACATATTGTGCCAGGTGTGTGTATGTTCAGATATTAACATAAAAAAGCAAACCTTAGCCATGGAGTTTCTTTGGGGCCCAGTAAATATAAAATTTATAGCTAAAACCGTTTCTGAAACACTAGTGGTAAAAATTCATCTCAAAACAAATGACAATTCAGTGAGAAAAATATGTGTCTCCCACTGAGAAAAATCAAAGTTTACAGGAAGACAAACTCTATCCTGGCTCTAAGACTTTTCCTGACCTCGCGAGGACGTCAGATTTAAAATTTCCACAGGAAGTTATTTATAAAGCAAGTGGTAAAGCATAAGAACTAGAATGCTGTCTTTTACAAACTGTCTTTTAACTTTTTTTTAAGTGTGAAATTATAATCAAAATGTAAAATGTTTTAAAAATCCTTGGGCCACTAGTTTTGAGCTCTTTTGATAAGCAGCTTGTTTCGTACCCTCTCCCTCAGAAGAAATCCTTGTTATCAGCGATATGTGGAATTAACTTCCCTACTCACCTGGCTTCACTCAACTCCACCTTCTGGGATTCCTTGGTCTCCTGTGAGTCCGCTGTCTTTGGAGTGTGCACTGTAGAGGATAAACGGTTGCAGGCAATGGGGAGAGACACGGTGAAGCCGTTTGCACAAACAGCAGAGCAATAATGTTCTCTCCCCTCGCCCCCCCCCCCCCACTAAGCCTGCTGAACACCATTTCCTAGGGTTCTATTGGGGCCAGGCAGGGCAATTAAGAGAAATCTCCAATGAATGAACAATGTGAGAATGGAGTCAGGCAGGAGACCTTCCACATATGCTATCTGGGATGCTTACACCAGACTTGGCAAAGAGCACAATTCATCAAGAAGGGAAGCAAACAACTGAGCAAGCTTGTTTTCCAAAGTTATACTGTGGGTTTCCTAAGGCTCTAGAGACAAACTTCTTGGACACAAGGCCCCAAACAGAGCCAAATGGGAGCCCACCAAAACATGCAGTGCAGGTTAAGAGTCAGGAGTCAAAGGAACACCTGCCTTATCAGTAGGGGACATGCTCTTACCTTGAGGCATTTCCCCTTCTGTGTCACTGAAGTCATAGGGGTCATATGAGTCCCCATCCTTGGCTCCTGAGTGAGGAGTCTTCCTCCTAAAATACCCACCGTTGTTAAAAGAAAAGCTTTGGCGAGCCCCACCCTGTGCCTCTGACCATGAAAAACAGTAACTAGAACCATCTACAATCAAAGTGAAACACTAGGCCCAGGCCTGTATAAACTTACTTTTCCTGCTTCACAATGCTTTTTCCCTTACAAATTCAACCACAGGCCTGACAGGAACAAATAATCTTGAGGGGAAAAATCCAAAATGTAATCTTCAAAAACCTCTGAATGAGTTACTCCTCCTGCTGTTCATCAATTCTTTAGCAGGAAAGAGGTCAAAAGCATCATGCTAAAGACAAGAGAGGGCTCGCTCATTCTGTCCTTTGCCCCGTTACCTTCCTTCTCAAACCCTGCAGGTCTAGTGAAGAACCTGATGTCAACCATCAGTACCTGATCCACCATCCCCCCCTCCCCCAGCCCTAACTGGAGTCTTTGTCTCTCATTTCTCTTTGCCCCACCTTACCTCTTCCTCTTCTGTTCTTGGTCCTCCTGGCTTTTCTCCTCTTCATCTTCTGTCTCTGATTCATCCTCATGTTGCTTCTTACGTTTCTTCTCCTTTTCCAGAACCTAGGATCAAGCCATGTATGTGTGGGCAGGAGAGGTCACTGATGCCGGGGAACTGAATAAAGAACTCTGAAGTCCCTTCTGCACCATCAGCAGAAATAATGTCAACAGGTCTAATGACTCACCTAACATCTCTTGTCCCCAAGTCCCAGGATCAGGGGACAGGTTGCTACCCATCTTTAAAAATGCTGGATGGTGTGTGTGCTCACTGCCTTTCACACAGTAAGTACTCAGTCAGCATTTACTGAATAAAGGAATAAATTAAAAAAAAAAAAAAAAAAAAGTCCAGCCCATAGTGGTTAAGTGGGAAACAATTCATTTCTTTATAAATCAAGTGCTTAATTTAAATAAGACTACCTCCACCCTAGCAAAGAGAAACAGCCAAAAATGTTCATCAGACCCACAACCAAACCCCAAAGGGCTACAATTCACCAGGCTGGTGGATAGGGGTTAGGGGCAATGAAAAAAAGAGTTAAGGTTTCAAGGCTTGGTCCCAAAAATGACAGAGATGCAATGTCACAAGCAGATATGGAGAAACAGGATGAGATGCAAGTTTGAGAGTTCTACTTTTGACCTGAGTTTTTGTGGTATCAATAGGACACCTGAAGAGACTGCCAAGGGGAAAGGAATCGAGGGATGAGGAAAATTATCAATGGCGATCCTTTGGGAACACCTACCTTTTTAAGAGGCAAAGGAAGCAAGGATAGACAGAGAAGCAAGGAAGGTACAGCACCTCAATTAAACCAGAATCTCTGGGATCTCTCGGGGCTCTGGCATGGGGATTTTAAAGCTCTCCAGCTAGTTCTCAACATGCAGCCGGTACCGAGAACCACCGGTGCTGCAGGTCCCAGAGAAAGGAGAGAGGCTGGCTGAACACTGGCAGACAGATGGCGCTTTGTGCTGGCGACCCAAACGCAGGCGGCACATATGGGGGGCTGTGAGGCCCAAGCACCAACGATGTATTCAGAAGCTCTCACCACAAGCATCTGAACCCTCACCTTCTTGAAGTAAGCATACTGGACCAACTCCACAGCCTCCTCTGCGTCCTGCAGGTCCACAGTCTTGCTCATGCGGGCCTTGGCATGGGCTGTGGACAATCGAATCAGAGTTTCCAACGTCCGGGCAGTAACTGGAGAGGTCTAGGGAAGAAAACCAAAGAGGATTGCTTACCCAGAATTATACATCTTCCTTAGGCATGCCCATCATTCCCACTACACAGAAAATAATGACACAACCGGAAAAGCTCTAAGAAGTCTAAGCAAAGGACGGAGCTCTGCAGTCCTTATAACGACCATATAAAATTCTGAAAGATGAAAATTATCAGGAAGATAGGTGTAAGTGTGGAGGGAAGGAGGAGGTGAACAGGGAAGAAAATCAGGCATCTTACAGCTGGAAAGACAAAAGCCTAGACAAAGTACAAAAGTGAAGGCCCACAATGCACCAAGAACTTTGCTTTTGTGTTCCTTGTGTATTTAACACTCTTTATTACTTGGAGAAGTTTTATAGATGAGGAAAATGGGACTTGAAGGCTTCAAGGGAGGGGTGGGAAAGAGGTCATCAGATGACACATTTTTAAAAGTTGGGTAAACTCACTTAAGTCCAAAAGAGCAGAACTCTGACACGTTACCAACTGGTTCTCACAGGGGTGGATGTACGCCAAATGGGGCTGCCTTTATCTTTTTAGAATGCTAGTCTGAATGGCATCCCTGGCCTGAGGAATCAGTCTGTGTTTAGGACTACGCATGTGCACTTTCAAGTTCCAGGTGACACTGATGTGTCCTCCCAGTTACGCATCCCTGATGTTATCTACCTTCTCATTATTTTATGAATAAGGAAACTGTGACCTAAGAAGTGAACGGATTCGTGCAAGGTCCAAAAGTTAGCTAAAGGGATCAGAACAAAGGGTTAGTTCTCTCTATCACACCTTCCCATCTCCCACGTATGATGGTCACTTCTACTTTCTACTTTCAAGTTTTCAAAATTCTCATTTATACCCAATCTGACATTCAAAAACAAATATATTCACATTTAAATAAGTTTATCAAATCTTTTAATGATTTCGTACCAGAGTCTGGAGGTTAAACACTCCATTATAAGCTCCAATTGGTGTAATATGTTCAATGAGAAGGCCTTTTAGACATTATGTAAACATGTTCACATTAATGGGAGTACCAGTTAAAAAAGAAAGGGGGCAATTTAATTTGAAGACAATTCAAACGAAATCTCCAGAAAACAAAATTGAGACTCAAGCATAGAAGTCATGGGGAAGCAGGTTTAAGCTCAGTAAATGGAAGAGTATTCTAACATTTCAAAGTAGTGACGTGCTAGGCATGTTGTCACTGAAGGTATCAAGGAAATGCTAGCAGGAGTTCCAGAAGATCTCAATGAGCACATTATGATCTGGGATCATATCTAAATCTACATCGCATTTGGGTAGTTGGTTGGCTCAGTTGGTTAGGGCACCGTGCTCATAAGACCCAGGTAGCCAGTTCAATTCCCACTTGGGCCAGTGAGCTGTGCCCTCCACAACTAGATTGAAAAAAACGACGACTTGACTTGGAGCTGATGGGTCCTGGAATAAAACACTGTTCCCCAATAAAAAAATAAATTAAAAATAAGTAAAAAAATAAAAAAATAAATCTACATCGCATGATTAGAGTTTTAGACTTGGCTCTTTCTTTGTGAAATCCTATATGAACTAAACTGCCCCAAAAGATTCAGATAAATTCATAAGTTGGTATGTTAGGTTTCTAGAAATAGCTCTAGAAAACCATCACAATTGCCAACTCCTATTCATCTGTCAAAGTCCAGTTCTAATATCAGACTCTCTGGGAATCTTTTCCTGACATTCGTATCTTCTGGAAAGTCTAAAGGAAAAATTAATAGCTTCTTTATCTGTACTCCAACAGTCTTTCACATTCAGTCCTTTTTAGTTATTACACTGTGGCAAATGTATGCACATTTTAAGAAAGGAAGTATATAAACGAAACACAAAAGAACAAGACAAACAAATGAGAAACAAAAAGTCATAGACACAGACAATGGTTTAGTGCAGGGGTGTCCAAACTTTTTTCAACGTTTTTCACTAAGGGCCATATCCGGTAAAATACACAAACAGCTGGGTCACTCACTCGAGGTGAAGTATGTATTGCCTCACCTGGCTTATTTAAGTAAACTAAATATATTTTTGGAATTTGCTGCGGGCCAATAAAAAATGGATTGCAGGCCGCAGTTGGCCCGTGCGCTGCAGTTTGGACACCCCTGGTTTAGTGGTTACCAGAGGGTAAGGGGGAGGCAGTTTGGACACCCCTGGTTTAGTGGTTACCAGAGGGTAAGGGGAAGGCGGGTGGGAGATGAGGGTAAGGGGGATCAAATATATGGTGATGGAAGGAGAACTGACTCTGGGTGGTGAACACACAATGGTATTTATAGATGGTGTAATACAGAATTGTACACCTGAAATCTATGTAACTTTACTAACAATTGTCACCCCATAAACGTCAACTGAAAAAACAGGAAAGGAAAAAAACTGTTTTAAAATTGTAATACAATGAATGACACTAGCATTCATTTGATTAATGCCATCTTTTGCGCGAACGTCATACTACATACACATTGCTACCATAATTCAATTCAACTTCGAAAATACAGGTAAAATCTCTTAAACTGTGTTCATTTTTTGGCACCTCCCGGTATGAATATATAATCTTTCCGCCTACCTTTCTGCCTCCCCACCCCAAATGTGAATTCTTTAAGGGCAGCTCTTAGTTTAACACTGCATGTGCGAATAGACTAATTCAGTTCCCAGCCGTCACTCATACGTTTGCTGAATGGATCACAACTTCTGGAGGCCTGTCTGAACTAATCAGATACATGTTATCTCTGGGGTTTTGCATTTCATTTTCCTTTGTAAAAGGAAATGATTAAAATTGTGTCAGAAAGCCTTTCAGACCAGAAAGGAAAAGCTAAGGAATCATCACTAAGTTAAAATGCTTTCAGAGTTCCCCAATGGTAGGGACTGCTTCCCCAGCCGTATACTTAAGGGAAGTCCAGGGCCATCTTCCCCTTGGGGACTCACCCTTGCGGTGTCCGAGCTCATGCTGTCTTGGCTGCGCAGGCGTGAGTACTCTTCTGCAATGTAGGTGGCTGACTCCTGTGTTAGGACGGGCTTGATGATTTTGGCCACGTGGATGTACTTCTTCATGAACGCTGCACTCACCATCTTCTCCCTGGACCCACACACAATACACTCCACTTTCCTGCCACAGCCCAGCACCTGCCTGGGACAGTGGCTTTGCCTCTCCTCAGAGAAGTCAAGGTCAAGTGGCAAAGCAGATACAGCCTGGAATCCATTATCATAAATCTCATTTATAGGGAACACGTACAAGGCCCCTTCACATATTTTTTGAAATTCTATAGGGATCACTCAGGTATTATTTTGAGAAAGAAAGTTTAGGTTCTTTTGCCATATTTTGTTAAAAGTGGGAAAACCGTGGCTCAGAGACGCTTAAGTAGACTCAAATTCAGTTTTCTGACTCCAAATTCTGTTCTTCAACCAACAGGTTTGAAGATTATGTTATGCTTCCTACTGCACCATGGTCAAAGACAGAGGTATAAGATCTCACATTTCATGCTCTGAGCACCTGATTACAGATTCCCTTTATCCAAATCGACTTGCAAAGCCTCCAGTGCTTGCTATCTACTGACCCTTCACCATGAACTCGACATAAATGATGACATGACTTCTGCAATCCTTCATGAGGATGAAATCACACCCACCATTGGTTAGGAATGTCATAAAGCCACCCAATTTTAGGAAAAGATCAGAACCTAAGCATAATCACCCACAAACATTTACAAGGCCAGGAAGAAGGTATCTGTGGATCCAGAAAAGAGAACAGGCCCACACAGTTATGACACCAAGCACAATCTTGGCCTGGACAGCATATACACATACACATGCTCTGATATGCTACAATAGTAGATATAAACATGCTCTAATATGACGCAAATCTCAGGTGCCCTCGAGGGACGAGTATAAGAAATGCTCACTTTTTCTTCCTGTTCCCATGAAGAAGATTGTCGTGCTTCTCATAGATCTGGGTGTCCTGATGGTCTTCCTGGCTAAAGTTGGGATCATCTGTGGCCAGGATATCTACAGCACTACCCAAAGGCATAGCTTAAAAAAAAAAAAAAAAAAAAAAAAAAAAAAAAAAAAAAAACAACCCAAGTTGAGAGAAAGGAGGGTTAAGAAAGAGCTTAACCCAGGGAAAATTGCTTCTTCTATAGCACAGCAAGGGAAGAGAGACAAGACTCATAAAGCATGGACCCAGAAGGAAACAGACAGGGGACGCCCACCAGTAAGGAGGGTAGCACCACCTGGCCCACAGAAGATGCTCAAAGCTGTTCCCAGACCCAGAAACGGACAAAAGACACCCCTTAGGATAACCTCCACTGAGCCAGGAGCAGTGGCCAGACAGGCAAGGGCACCTTCAATTTCAACCCAGAAACTGCAACACCCACGGCCCCGGGTGGGGCCTGAGATAAGGGCACCCATTCGGTTCCCTTCCCTTCCTTACTCTTCCAGTGGCCTCACCGTCACCGTCCTGCTCCCCTGGCGACCTGTAACGGTGCATCCTGAGGACGTGGTCTGAGACCTCCCGGTCCTGCTCAGGGTCCATCTGATCCAGCATGATGAAGAGCAAGTCGAATCGGGACAGCAGTGAGTCCTGCAGCCCAATGTTCTCCATGGGGGTCTTGTACTGGTCATACTGGACACAGGAAGAAAAGGAAAATCAATAGGAAGAAAGGACAGGAGGCTGGACGGATTCTGGGAGTGAGAATAGAAGACTAGACCTTAAAGAGAAAACCAATCAGAAGAAGTGAACTAAAGTATTTTAAAGCTATTAAAATACTTAATTCATCTCTTCTACCTGCAACCCTTCTCTAACTGAAGCTCAGGTGACCTGAGGGAACTCAAAGCCCCGCCTCTTTCCTTCCAAGCAAACCGCCTCACCAAGCTTAGAAGCCTCCAACAGGCTGAGCCTGGGTCTAAAAACCAGCCTCCTCCTTCCCAAGCCTCATTCTGCTCCTCTCATTCCCACGGCAGGACCAGCCCTGAAAGATGACTCCCTCTCCCTTCCTTACCTGTTATAAAGACAGGATAAGCTGGCTAATCCAGAAGCACTTGGGAACTTTGGAGTCCCTCACTCAGAAGGTAATGAGTAGAATCTTAACAGAAATGGTCAATAATATACAAATTATGATGTCTTAAGGATCATGGGAGTTTTTGCCTGGGACTCAAGAACTGTTATCTTTCAATTAGGGGCCTAATGGGCTAATGCTGACCCACCCACGTGTACTTCACAGGCAAAAGGCCTGGCAACCTTCTGGGTAAGATTAATGATCCTGACCATGTTCACATTTCAGGACTTGCCATTTTCTCCCTCCGTATGCCAGTGCAATTCTTCAGAATGATGTAAACACACGTTAGCATTAATCTGAAAACCTATGGCTCTCAATCCAGGCTATGTCCTAGAAGCAACCTATGGAGCCTTTCGAAACCAGTTACCCAGAGCCCCAACCCAGAGATTTGGATTCAGAACCCCTGGGCTGGGGATCAGGCACCTGTATGTTTTTAAAAAACCCACCAAAACAAGTATTCCCACGTACTGTGGAATCATACATTGCCAGAGCACAGCATAAGCTTTGGGTTCAAATCCTGCCTCTTGCTATTTTCCAGTTTGTGACTGTTGAGCAAGTTACTTAAAACTGTTATGCCTACATTCTATCATCTGTGAATGAGGAAAATACCTACCTTACAGGGTTTTTGTGAGGATGAAAGGAATTGGTAAATATAAAGCATTTATAAGTATTAGTTAGTAGTATTATTATGGTATAGTCTTCAAAGAAGACAATTTGGCACTCTCTACCAAAATAAAAATGCACATAACTCTTAATCCAGTAATTACATTGCTAAGAATTCACCATACAGGTATAGTCCCAAATGCATGACAAAACATACACAGATGTTTGTTGCAGCTTCATTCATAATAGCAGGGAGGAAAAAAGGGAAAATACCAATTGCCCATCAAATGGAAACTAGTTAAACACATTATTGTAATTCCATACTAGGCAGCTGTTTTTGTAAAAAAGGCAAAACTCAGCAAAATCCCAAACAGGATAAATATAAAAGATTACGTCGAACCATGTCATACTAAAAACCAAAGATAGATAGCATGCTGGTACGTGCTTAAGTTTCCTGAAAACACTCAAGAGCTGTTAGTGGCTCTCTTGGGAAAGAAATAGGAAAAGAATGGCTTTTCATTTCCATATGATATCTCTCCATTCTGTTTATAAATCCTCCTGCCTCGTGTATGTAGTACTGTCATTTTAATGTCAAGATAGGTTACCTGGGATGTGAGACTGCAGGTCATTTTTACTTCTTTGTATTTTTAAAAAGTCATTTTAAATAAACACCTTTCCAGGGGATTCTGATGTGTATGTATGAAGGGGTGAGGAACCATAGCCCTAAACCAAGGGCAGTTAACAAGATGATGAGCTTACTTGGTTTGGTCTTTGGCCTTTTGTTCCCCTGGTCACCTAGAATAAACTTCTCAGCCCAGTGACTCAGCAAAACTAAATGAAGATACGGACAACGACTATGGAAGTGCCTGATTCCACTGACCCTGCCGTACACGGGGTTGGCTGCTGCCAAAACACTGCAGCGGGCATTCAGTCGAGCGTGGATGCCAGCCTTGGCGATGGTGACCCGACCCTGCTCCATCACTTCGTGGATGGCCGTGCGGTCCATGTCAGACATCTTGTCAAATTCATCGATGCAAACCACGCCTCGGTCAGCCAGGACCATGGCCCCCGCTTCCAGACGGCGTTCCCCTGGGAAGTGGGCGGTAAGGGACACGTACAGTGCAGGTCGTAGGGGTTAAGGGGGAGCGACGTCCATCTCCCTCCCGGGCACCTCTCACGATCGCACACGAGAATATAGTGAAGCCAGCTCCTAGAGACTTAGAGGAACCCCTGGTGGGCCACCCTCTCTAGCTCCAACCTGAACAGCTTCTCTTTGCCCCGCTTGGACCCTAAGCAGCTAACCTCCAACCAACTTCCTTTACAGATTTTTCTCTCTTCATCCTCATCCTCAAATGATTTCCCAACTAGATCTCTGTTCTTTTCATACTAGTCTTCAAACCCCTTCCTCTAATTTAGGAAATAGTACAATCTTCATTTTTATTTCCCTTCTAATTTGCTAAGGTTTCTCCTTTAAAACGCTTTCAAATAGCCTTCTTGGAGACATTCTTGTCAATAAAGGGACACTTAAAGACATAAATACCCTGTTTCCCTGAAAATAAGACCTAGTCGGACCATCAGCTCTAATGCATCTTTTGGAGCAAAAATTAATATAAGACCTGGTTCTTATATTATGTAAGTAAAATTAAGACTGGGTCTTATACTAATTTTTGCTCCAAAAGACGCATTAAAACTGATGGTCCGGCTAGGTCTTATTTTCGGGGAAACACGTCAATTCACCCAATATTGCCACATACTCAGTCTTCTACTAGCCCAAACTAACCTCTCAAACTGTATCTTCCCAACACAAGGCACACCTAGCGCAAGCTCAACGAATAATGCTCCATCTCACTGCTGGACCTTTGCCAACGACCCTCACACCCTCCCTTACCTGTTTCCTGGTCTGTAGTGACAGCGGCCGTCAGACCCACTCCAGAAGAGCCCCGGCCAGTGGTGGGGATAGCCCGGGGTGCAGTGCAAAGCACATACCGCAGAAGTTGAGACTTGGCAACCGATGGGTCTCCTGTAATTGGATGGGGGCAGTGGTGACTCTCCAGGAAACTCCCCCCGCCTCCCATCAGCAAATTCTGCTTTTCTAGCACAGCTCCTGACATAACAGAAACATACAGTACTAACACCGTGTTTCCCCGAAAATAAGACCTAGCCGGTCCATCAGTTCTAATGCGTCTTTTGGAGCGAAAATTAATATAAGACCCAGTTTTATATAATACAATATAAGATATAATACAATATAAGACAGGGTCTTAATTATAGTAAAATAAGACCGGGTCTTATATTAATTTTTGCTCCAAAAGATGCATTAGAGCTGACGGTCCGGCTAGGTCTTATTTTGGGGGAAACACGGTAGGTGGTTAACATTATTTCCTTCACATTCCCTTTACCATTTGTGGAAGAATATATTTTAGATATATAAACCAGGAGACTCAGAAATGATAATAATAAAGATTCATTTTAGTCTTTTGCCCTTTGATAGGACTAAAATACAGCCAGGTACAGAATATACCATCTTACAGGTAATACATTCCCAGAAACACACTCCACAAGGGAAGACCTAGCGTCTGAAGCAAATCCCTAACACCATACCTATTAGAAGGATATTGATGTCCCCACGGATGTGGCTGCCATTCTCTAGGTCTCGCTCCACTCCTCCCAGGAGCAGGCAGAGGATAGCCTTCTTGACATACTCATGCCCATGGATACTTGGGGCCAACGACTTGGCCAGCTGCTCAAAGATGTCCTACAGGAGAAGTAACCAGTGAAGTGCAAAGCCTAATGAGAATCTGGGATATGGCTGAACTCCACTTTATACGTTAGCCTACAGAAAATGTTTGAAGAAATGCACAAGTCCAGATACTGTGTCTAATCATGAAACAAATCATATTGATCAGACCATTACCAACAGATACAGAAGCCAAGATTCCAAAACTTGCTCAGAGATTTAATCGTTAAGAAAAAAAAGATCCCTGATCGAAACTTAAATGTTTATTTTTATACTCTCCATTGATGTTAATCAATAAATTATCTTAATTTTTAAGCCAGAAAAAGTATTTCCAGGTTCAAAACATTTTAGGTTTAGTAAGAATGTATACTGTGCTTTAGCAGTAACTTTTATCACACATGGATATATTTTGTCCATTCTAAATGTGGGCATTGTCTTCAAAAAGAAAAAGAAATTGGAGGACTAAAACAAAAATAATGTAAAATTTTAAATTTCAGTAACAATGTAATCACTAACGTCTTCAGTAAAGAAGACATTACTATTCTAATATTTGTATTAGGTTTACTTAGCAGCCCAGCAGGTCTCATTCAGCCCAGCACAACAGAAACATTAAAGAACAAACACCCTTTTACTTGCTGACTGGGTCAAAACTAGAAGCTAGCACCAAATACTTCCGAGGAAAATCCTTGAACCCCCCCTCCTGCTCCAGTACAAAGACAACCGTTCAAATACAACCCTTCAAATACAACCCGTACAAATCCATCCCCACCCTCAAATCCCTAAAGGACACCCAGACCTTGGAACGCGTTTTACTGAACTTCTTGATCTTGGCTATATCCTCAGCAGAGAATGAAGGCTGCATGTCCTTGCTCATTTGCTTCACATTACAGGCGATCAGGACGGTCCTGAGACAAAATGGAGAATTAAGAGAAAGCCTGTTATAGTATTCCACCATAAGAAAAAAATAAATGATGCTATTTGTGACAACATGGATGGATCTTGAGATTATGATGCTAAGTGAAATAAGTCAGACAGAAAAAGTTGAGAACCATATGGTTTCATATGATGTGTGGTATATAAAACTGAAAACAACAAAGGAACAAGACAAACAAGTGAAGAAATAAAAACTCGTAAGACAGACAATAGTTTAGTGGTTACCAGAGGGTAAGGGGGGTGGGGGATGGTAGACGAGGGTAAAGGGGATCAAATATACGGTGATGGAAGGAGAACTGACTCTGGATGGTGAACACACAATGTGATATATAGATGATGTAATATAGAATTGTACACCTGAAACCTATGTAACTTTACTAACCATTGTCACCCTAATAAACTTTAATTTAAAAAAAAAAGAGTCTGGTATTTTCAATTCCTAACCTCAGTCTTTCAGGCTAATAATCTAGAACAACAAATTGAAAAAAAGAAAAAAAAAAGCTGCTTGGAATTCAACAACTGATTCTCTCTTCATCCATGATCTAAATATGCTGATGGTGCATCATCTCAGGAATTTATCTCTTGCAGACCCACAGGGCTTCAGACAGAAGAGTGTATGGGAAGAAGGTGGGAATATGTGAGAAACTCCCAGGTAAGCCATGAGGCTATAATCATTATCACCCGTAACTCCCACTTTTCATGTAAGTGGGAGATTACCAGTTCTATCTCGTAGGAAAAAGGTACCCCCATCTCCCAAGCAGGTAGAGTGCTCCACCTGTCTGTTACAACTCTCCAGAATATGCCAAACAGAAAAAAGAATACTATCAGACATGGAAGCTGCCAGCAGCATTCCAAACACTTCATGACTGACCCTTTACCTGAAGGTGCCTGAGGTGTAGCCTCCCTTCTTCCCAGGAAGGCAACGGTAGGTCCCCACCACCTGGACTCGGTCACCAGGCTTCACTTTGTCCACCAAGTCATCATCCAGAATGACATCCACAGAGCGGGGGAGCTGGCCGGCTGGGGCCTTCTCCGGCATCTCCTGGATGGTGATGGTCTGGTGGTCCTTATAGACAGAGAGGCCATATTCTGTCTCAAGGGGATTGTTTTCCTCATCCTAGAAAAAGCACACAGAAAAGCAGTTTTCTCAGCCCTGTCTTAGAGATACCACACTCATGTGTTGTAGGAAATAGGTATCATTTGGAGATGACTTCATGAGATTTCAGATTTCAGGAACAAAAGCCAAATATTATCTCTAGCTCTTCCAACCTCATCTATTCTAATTACCAACCACCTAAATGGAAGAGGCAATCTTTAGTCTGAAGGGACCATGGCTGTATTAACATCTAAATTAAGATTCTTACCTCCCTTACTAAAGCTGAATATATGCTTATTGTGAGGCAGTATTTTCACTCCTAGTAATACCCAACAGAAACACTCACCCAAAGTCACGTGCTACTAAGTTCACAGCAGCGCTATTCCTAACAGCCAAAATTTAGACAATATCCAAATGCCAGCAACACAGTGGTTACATAAATGTAGTACATTCACACAACTGAATTCTAGACAGCAGTGAAAATGTATGGAACACACCTATACACAACATGGATGGATCTTACAAACAGAAGCCAATGCAAGAGTACTTATTAGAGAAAATATAACAATAGGCAAAAGTAACCTATGCTGTTAGACGTCAGGGTACTCAAACGGCAGCATGGGCTCTCAGGAGGGACTTCTGATTGCTAGTAAGGCTCTAGAAAAAAAATTTCCTGTTTTAGATGCTCATCTTACAGGTATACTCAGCTTCTGAAATTTCATCAAGCTGTACACTTCTGTGAGCCTTTAAAACACTTAAACACACTTTTAAAGTTTCACTTCCTTGGTATTTAATTTTCAAAACAAACACAATCACTACCACTTATTGAGTGCTTACTATGTACAAAACACTGTGCTATTACCATGGAATTGTTTTATGTAACCCTCACAACTCAGCAAAGCAGGTGTTTTCCACGTTTTACAACAGATTAAAAAAATGAGGCTGGGATTAGTTAAACAAGTTCCCTCAGACGTCACACCGTAAGTGGCAGAGCCAGGACTTGAGGCAGGTGGAACTCCAAAACCCAGGCTCGGAAGCGCCACACTAGACACTTCCAGGAGACATGGTCCAGCAAATTTCACGGCTCAAGTAAAGAAGCCTGGCCACAGTAACCGGCAGAACAGTACTCTTTGAGTACTTCCTGGAGAAGAAATTCTAGCACGTAGGAGTCCAGAGAGCATAGGAGTCTAAGATGACAGGAAATGCAACCGGCCTGACAGTAAAGACATGGGTCCTTCTCCTTAGGGTCATCACTAACTGGGACCATAAGCAAGTCACTTATCCTCTGAACCTCAGCATATCACCTGAAGGTACACGAAATGATTCCAAAGTAAGTTTCTGTTATAATTCTCAGATACTCCTCCTTGTTTTTTGTTGTTTATGATTCCTCCACAAGTTGGTAAAATTGAAGGACTGGGTCTTATTTATAACTGTGTCCTCCAGGGTGCCTGACAATTCTTTGGATATAGTAGCTCTCAATTAAAATTTTTGATATGGGGACAGGTATTCTTTCATAGAATGAGTTCAGACATCAAGTAATCAATATTAATCATCTTGTCTCTATTAAAGTTTCGCATCATTCTCAATTCAAACTGCACACTAAGAATAAAGTCATTTCCTATGTCAACCTTCTCTTAAACTTGCAGTAAAATACCTGTAAAAAGCACAAAATAACATTATACGTTTTTCCATATTACTTTAATTATAAAATTATATGATTATAACTTTGCTAAAAGATTGACGTAGATTAGATGACTTTTTTCCTTCAACCCTACCATAATTTTCTAAATTTTCTAAAGTGAATATTTATTATTTCTTTTAAAAACATGAGCTTTCCATATTAAGCTCTGGCTAGCAATCAAACTTTCCTTTAGGTTAATGCTTACTTGTCACCCTACCTACTTTTAGAAGACTTCAAATATTACCCAATTACTTGAATTTTTAAAATCTTTTTCTGTTTTTTAAAACATAGCAAACTTTTTTTTTTTGTTAACTTTTATTTATTTTAAGGACCCATCAGCTCCAAGTCAAGTATTTGTTTCAATCTAGTTGTGGAGGGCGCAGCTCACAGTGGCCCATGTGGGGATCGAACAGGCAACCTTGTTGTGAAGAGCACCCCGCTCTAACAAACTGAATTAAGCGGCCACCCCCATTTATCATGTTGTTATTACCTGTTTTGACCCAGAAAATACATTATTTGATCCAACTACGCATTAAAACAGGTATCTTTGACTACAACCTCCAAGAAGCCCAATCAATTCACTCCCCTCACCTTCGTGGGATAGACAGAGCTGGAGGGAAAGGCCACCAGGGTGGTGAGATCAGAATAACGTCGCTCTATGGTCTTCTTGGTAGCAGGACAGTAGTGGACACTGCGTACAACTTTGGGACGAACTAGAGAGCCTAGGAATGGAAAACATGCATATACAGTCATCCAACGAGACAGTGATAGAAGTGGGATCTAACGCAGGCAAGCCCATGATGACTCCAAATACTATTCCTCCAACTAGTTTCAGCTATTTCAATAATACTTGTCATTTATTTACTTTTATATCACCATATCCGTGTAAAACTTTAAATACAACTGATACCAACTAAGAAATAGACATTCAGGGTTAGAATGAAGAGACTGCCAATACCCAAGACTCGTCCACTCTCAGCAGAATTCATCATTCTGCTAGCACAGGTGGGCACTCAAGGTCCCCCTCATTACTGCGCACACTCAGAGCTCCTCCAAGTTTCACCCCATAATTTCAATGCTCCATCTTTCTGAAGCCACACACTCGTGACCCAGCTCTACTCCACCTCTCCTGTTTTCTTTTCCCAGCCCCTTTAAGTGTATCCCACCTCCACTGCCCTGGACCCTTACTTTAACCCACTTACACTTAGTGACAATGCCCTCCACACAGACTACACAGCTAAGGAAGCAGGAAGTAAGAGTCCGGGGAGAGACATGCTTGGAGCCAAAGCTGCCCTCCAATCCTATGTAGAACTCCTCATACTGCTTTGCATAGGTAGCATCAATGGAGGCCACAAAATCCTTTAAAGCCCGCTGGAAGGCAACCAGCTCCTCAAAGGCATTGCTCAGGAGGCTGCATAGGGGCAAGAGAAGAATAATTAGGCAGGGGGCAGAACTCAAAAAAACTGACCCTCGAAACAGAAGTGGACATTCTTAGATGATCAAGAACAAGGAGTGAAAATCTAACTCCTTTCTTCTGCCACCCTACAAGACTCAGGAAAATAACCAGAACTGAAGGCCAACTTCAACTCATCAAAGATGTAGAAATGATACTCAGTTAAACATGGAAGGAAGGAAAAGCTCTTGAGCGAAAAGGCCTACCACCCACTTTGGGAAGATAAAAACAGAGGTGCAGGTGAGGCAATGAGGGCTTCAAGGTCAGAAACATTTCATGCAGGTCCCTCTCCTGAGCATCCTTCCCATGCAGGAAAGAGAGAGGGAAGCAATTCTCACTCAGAGCCGGCCAGGATACCCCCTTGGAATCCCTTGCCACTCACCGATTAGCCCTCTTCTCATTTTTCCTGCGCAGGTCATTCACGTTGACAATCAACCGGTACTGGTTGTCATTGATCAGCTCCCGAACTTTGTTCTGATAAATTCCCCGGTCTTCCTGCAAAACAGCCACCACGTGGAACAGCCACAAATTCAAACACACGATGTTTTCACACAGCAGCAGCTCTCACGTGAAGTCCCTCCCTGCGGCAGAGCTGAACCCCACTTTCTCCCATATTTTCACTCCCTCGCCTCCGATTCCATATGCACTGAAAAAGCACAGTGCAGGGATGACGTCTCCCTCGAGGTCCCTGCCATTATTCGCATTATCAATGCCTTTTCTGTAGGCAGTCATTTCTCACCCTTGAATGGGGAATTAAAATGAGCTCATAAGAAGTCGAGAAGGACAATGAATACTAACCTGGTTACAACGTAAATCACACGGGCTTTTAATATTCATATTAAAAGTCATACTAAGATAACTTTTCATTTAAAACTCGTGGACGGAATGAACATATTTAATGTCCCGATATCTGTGTAACACAGCGCGAGCTCTCCTATCCAGACCTCCCGGACTCGGGAGCCTTAGATATTTGTTTACAGGTGCAGCATCAGCAACGCTTCCAGACGCATCACCTTTACCTGCATCACGAACACGTTTCGTCCGCGTCGCACTCGGTCCTGACAAAGCACGCTGCCCCGACAGGAGGCCTTTTCCTCCCAACAGGACGTCAGGCTCTAACACAGCATCTGGGACCCCCGACGCCGCGGATCGCCACGTCGCACAGCAGCCCTTCCCCCACCCTACCCCCCAAATGACGACACCCGAGAGTGATGTCGAAGAGGTCCAAGCGGGCTTTGCCACTTTGTCTGCCCTGGACGGCAACCGGCCGCCCGTCGCGCGACTCCGCCATCACTTGTATCGAGAAGAAAGTTGTAGGATCGCGAAGGCTCACCTACAGGAAACCAACGGCGGACTGCCTCCACCGCGAGAAGATGCCCGAGACCGAGATGGGAGGGCCCCGCGCCGGCCCCCTCTGCCCCTTCCCCGGCCGGGGCGCTGCTCGGCGCGGGGCGGCGTCACGCACGGCTTCCCTCGGCCTGTCCGCGTCCCCAGGGGCTCCACCATCCACAACCTCGCGACCGAGCGCCTCCCTCACCTCGTCATCCAAGAAGTCCAAGTAATCTCTCTGCGCCTCCCGCAGCTCCACGTCGTCCAGGACCACGGTCCCCGCCATGCTGGCCGACTCCAAACCACCTCCTCCGAGCCCCGCGGCGGGTCTTCGATAACCCCGCCCCGGCGCGAAAACAGCCGAACTTTTCCCGCCACCAAAGTGACCTCAATGAAGGGGTGGGGGTCTCTGGATGGATACACACATTCTGATTGGCTGATGAGAATGGATAGTATCCAATCGAAAGCTTCCTCTTCTTCTCGTTGACCGAGAGGCGCCGCGCGGCGGCGGGAAAGTACCATCCGGGGCGCTCTGTTCTCTCGCGGCTCCGCCCTCACTGATGGGGATCGGGAAGCGATGTATTCTGGGAATCGTAGTCTTCCCCCTTTTCCCGGATGTTTTGAGGATTTTTTTCAATCTGCGGGTCTCTCACCCTGTGAAGGGTGAACCCACGGAGCCAGGAGGTTGGATTTAAAGACTAAAACGTTAGACAAGGGGGGTTTATAGAAGAAGGAAATGAAAACATAGAAGCAAATGGTTTTTAAAATATGTGTTCAAATACGGTGTCACCGCTGGATATGGTTCTTAAGCAGCTGCCCTCAAGCGGCATCCAGGGAAATACAGGGATGGGTATCACCCCCCTCCCTCCTTACCCTCTCATGATCACTAAACTGTTATCTGTGTCTATGAGTTTTTGTTTCTGCATTTGTTTGTCTTGTTCTTTTGTTTTCAGTTTTATATACCACATATCAGTGAAATATGGTTCTCAACTTTTTCTGTCTGACTTGTTTCACTCAGCATAATAATCTCGAAATCCATCCATGTTGTCGGAAATGGCACTATTTCATCTTTTCTTATGCAGAATACTGGTATTCCATTGTGTATGTATATCACAACTTCTTTATCCATTCGTCTGTCAAAGGACACTTTGGTTGTTTCCATGTCTTGGCCACAGTAAATAAACCTACAATGAACATTGGAGTACATATGTCTTTATGGATAAATGTTTTCAGATTTTTTGGGTAGATACCCAGCAGAGGGATTGCTGGGTCATATGGTAATTCTATTCGTAATTATTTGAGGAACCTCCACACTGCCTTCCATAATGGCTGCACCAGCCTGCGTTCCCACCAACAGTGTATGAGAGTTCCTTTTTCTCCACAACCTCTCCAACACTTGTTACTATTTGTTTTGTTGATGAAAGCCATTCTGACTGGGGTGAGGTGATATCTCATTGTGGTTTTCATTTGCATTTCTCTGATGATTAGCGATGTTCAGCATTTTTTCATATGTCTATTTGCCATTTGTATGTCCTCTTTGGAGAAATGTCTCTTCAGGTCCTCTGCCCATTTTTCAATTGGGTTGTTTGTTTTTTTGCTGTTGAGTTTTATGAGTTCTTTACATATGTTGGATATTTGTCCCTTATCAGAGGCATTATTTGCAAAAATCTTCCATTCAGTTGGTTGCCTCTTTATGTTGTCGATGGTTTCCTTTGCTGTACAGAAGCTTTTTGTAGTCCCAGTCATTTATTTTAGTTTTTACTTCCCTTGCCTTTGAGGTCAAATTCATAAAATGCTCTTTGAACCCAAGGTCCATAAGTTTAGTACCTATGTTTTCTTCCATGCAGTTTACTGTTTCAGGTTTTATGTTTAGGTCTTTGATCCATTTTGAGTTAATTTTGGTACATGGTGACAGATAGCAGTTCAGTTTCATTCTTTTGCACGTAGCTATCCAATTCTCCCAGCACCATTTATTGACGAGGCTGTTTTTTCTCCATTGTGTGTTTTTGGCTTCTTTGTCAAAAATTATCTGTCCATGTTTATGTGGGTTTATTTTTGGGTTCTCAATTCTATTCCATTGGTCTGTGTATCTGTTTTTCTGCAATAGCATACTGTTTTGATTATTGTTACCATGTAGTACAAACTGAAGTCAGGGAGTGTGATACCTCCAGCATTGTTCTTTTTTCTCAGGAGTGCTTTGGCTATTCAGGGTCTTTTGTGATTCCATACAAATCTGACAATTTTTTATTCTATTTCTTTAAAAAATACTATTGGGATTTTGATGGGGATTGCATTAAATCCGTATATTGCTTTGGGTAATATGGCCATTTTAACGATGGTGATTCTTCCAATCCATGAATATGGAATGTCTTTCCATTTCTTTGTGTCTTCTTCAATTACTTTTTTAAAAGTCTTTTAGTTTTCACTATATAGGTCTTTTACATCCTTGGTTAAGTTTATTCCTAGGTATTTATCATTTTTGTTGCAATTGCAAAAGGAATTGTTTTTTCTTTCTTTCTTTGTCTGAAATTTCATTGTTAGCATATAGGAATGCAATGGACTTTTGTACATTGATTTTGTAGCCAGCAACTTTACTGTATTCATGTATTGTTTCTAATAGCTTTTTGGTGCAGTCTGTAGGTTTTTTTTATATATAGCATCATGTCATCTGCAAAAAGTGACAATTTAACTTCTTTATTCCCAATTTGGATGCCTTTTATTTCTTTCTCTTGCCTGATTGCTGGGCTATGATTTCCAATACTATGTTGAAAAGCAGAGGTCATAGGAGAGAGCCCTGTCATCTTCCTGAACATAGAGCAAAGGGCTTCAGTTTTTCACCATTAATTATGATATTAGCTGAGGGTTTGTCATATATGGCCTTTATTATGTTGAGGTATTTTCCTTCTATACCTATTTTATTAAGTGTTTTAATCATAAATGGATGTTGTATCTTGTCAAATGCTTTTTCTGTATCTATTAATATAATCATGATTTTTGTCCTTTATTTTGTTTATATGATGTATCATATTGATGGATTTGCAGATGTTGAACCATCCTTGTACCTGGGGATGAACCCTACTTGGTTGTGATGTATAATCTTTTAATGCATTGTTGCATTCGATTTGCTAGAATTTTGTTTAGGATTTTTGCATCTGTATTCATCAGAGATATTGGTCTGTAGTTTTCTTTTTTTGTGTTGTCCTTACCAGGTTTTGGTATCAGGGTAATGTTGGCCTCATAAAATGAGTTAGGGAGTACTATCTGTTCTTCAGTTTTTTGGAAGAGTTTGAGCAGGATTGGTATTAGATCCTGTTTGAAGGTTTGGTAGAATTCACTAGTGAAGCCATCTGGTCCAGGACTTTTGCTTTTGGGAAGATTTCAGATGACTGATGCAATTTCCTTAATGTTGATTGGTCTATTTAGTTTTTCCAGTTCTTCATGATTTAGCCTAAGAAGGCTATGTGTTTCTTGTCCATTTCTTTTACATTATTGAATTTGGTGACATATAGTCCTTCATAGTATTCTTGGATGATCCTTTGTATTTCTGTGGCATCCAAGATAACTTCCCCTCTTTCATTTCTGATTTTGTTTATTTAGGGCAACAACTTAGAGCTGATGGGTCCTGGAAAAACACACTGTTCCCCAATATTCCCTAACAAAAAAAGTATTCGTTATTAATAATCCCCCTTACCTATAATTCCCTCTAACCCCTTTCATAAAAAAAAAACAGAACAAATGAGTAAGACTCAGTAGAATTTACTTAAATATTAAGTGAACAGATATTTTATATTTTGAAATATTTTAATTGATTTACAAGGTGTGATAACAAAATACAGTGAATGTTTAAATCAAAAAGTTTATTAGAGTAAAAGACACATTGCCATTAATCCCCCTCAAAACACTCCCCCTTGCTTCAAACACACTTATCCCATCATTCTTGCCACTTTCTGAAGCAGTTCTGGAAGTCCTCCTTCATGAGTGTCTTTACTTCATCCTCCATCGTGACCACACTCCATGTCACACATCACTTCTGGTATGGCAATTTCTGACAAATAAAAACATTATGGTGTGTCCTCACCCACCTTATTCATGAGATCTGGCACCGTGTGACTTCTGGCTCTTCCCCAAAGTCAAATTGACCATGAAAGGTAAACATTTTGAATCAATTCAGGACATTGAGGCAGTCACGACAGCATAACCAAAGACACTCATGAAAGCGGACTTCCAGAACTGCTTCAGAAAGTGGCAAGAATGATGGGATAAGTGTGTTCACACCAGGGGAAGTATTTTGAGGAGGATTAATGGCAATGTGTCTTTTACTGTAATAATTTTTTTTAAACAGTCACTGTATTATTTGATCACACCTCGTAGTTTTTCTTACTTATTTTACTGTGTAAGGTATAGAAAGACCTTTCTCTGGACATGATGAATACCTTCTGCTCATTATGTGTCCTATAACATTTGCTTATTCATTCATTCAATCAATTATATGTGAGCTATGTATGAGACAGTGAATTAGATATTATTTATAATCAGGTTTTATTCTACTTATCCATCAAGTAAGCTGTACATCATCATTTTGAAGTTTCGATTTGCTAGAATTTTGTTTTTTAAAGCAAACTATTTAAAATGCCTGTCTTTATTCAGCCAACAGGGCTTTGCAATGCTAATATTTACTCACACTATAAATAATGCTGTCTGTATTTTATTCTATTATATGCAAGGTATTTATGGAGATACAAAGATCAAAACTTTATGATCTAGTATGGAAAAGAAGTACAAGCACAAATAAGCATGAGAAAAAGCATTGTGTCTTCTAGGCATGGTACAAAGTGCCATATGCATTAAAAAGGGCAAATTTACTCAGGAATGATGAGGTAAAGCTAAAGAAATGAGGTAGTATTTGATTTGAGAATCAAAAGGTGTGCAGCATTTCCTCTAGGGAAATGCAGCAGCAAGGACATTTTAAGGAAAATGTAAAGGCAGAAATGACCAAGTCCTTGTCTTGAGATTAAGGTGTTTGGAATGAAGGGTGAGCGGGAGAGATGAGTACAGGGGAGGACTGGAAGCAATCGGGTGCATCAGGCCTGATTGTGGAGGACACTGACCAATGGAGTAAGACAACTGTGCTTGGTTTAGGAGGCCAAAGGAAGCCGTTGATAACTTTTGAGTAAAGGAGAGACAGTTTCAAAGTTGTGCTTTAGGACAACTGGCCAGAGGATGTGTAGAATGGATTATTTAAATCAGATAAAAAGAAATGAGAACTGGAAAGGGTGTTCAAAGAAGGGACAGATAGAAAAGAATTAGAATGAGACATTTCAGAAGAAAAATGGACAGATTAAAAGCTATTTGGATGAAAGTAGGAATGAGGGACAGAGAGGGATAAAAATTACACACACACACACAATAAATATATAATAAATACATATGCCGCACACTCATTGCCAAAAGGGCTTACAAAATTCATCTAGATGCTAATCATCTTTATTTGGATCTTAATTTAGAATGGACAGTTGTTTTGCAGTTAAGATGCAGAGAAAAAGAAATTTAGGAGATAACCAAGTCTCCCAAAACTCCAGTAGTCAGGTGAGGAATAAACTTTGATATTTAGTTCCAAAACTTTGTCTAGGACAGTATGGAAAAAGAAAAAAAAAAGTATTTTGTTGAATTTTAAAGCAAAGTATATATAAACTATACCTCAATAAAGTAAAGAGTACATAAATTATGCCTTAATTAAGTTTATTCTAAAATCTAGGGAAAGAAAAATGTATCATAAAAGCACCATAGCTGTATCTGGTGAGCTTAGGGTGGGGGGAGGGAAGAACTAGAGCTCTTTGAAGTAAATTGAATATTGATTTTAATTAGCTTCATGCTATTTGACTAAGATGAAGTTCTTGTCCACAGCATTCACAATGTGATAGACCAGAAACCAGGGTTTGGGAAGACTGAATCTCTTTGTATCCTATACTCACTTAACATTTGACTACATAGGAGCAAAATTGGAAGATGCTTGTGAGGCATCTTGGGATATAAAGTGCAGAAATGCTTGTATTGATTATGCACTTGCCCTTTATAGAAATGTACTAAGATCACCTCTTCTGTTTCCCACTCCAATTCACACCTGCAATTCACTTCCAGCACCTTCCTATATTTTTCTAGCTTACTTATGGGAATCTTTAGATAAAAATAAATACAAGCCTTCATTATTTTTCTTCTAGCCCTCCAATATTCTGTGGGTTTTAGAGAGTGTAGAAAAACTGTTCACACTCTAATTTTATATTTTAAGTGCTACAGTGATCAAAACAAAATCTCTGAGAAGCAAAGAGGTTTAGTGTTTACCTCTTCTCCCCAGCCTTTCATTGGATGCTTTGATGAGCCTCCAAAAAATATCTGATCTGAAACCAAACCCAGATGGACATTTTCCCTGGCCTATGTTCATCTGGTTAGCCACCTGCTTCTCTCTGTACTAACACAAGAAGGGGATATGAGAAAATGGAAAGTGTTGGCTCAGAGCCCTAGAGGTCTGGGGAAGGTGGCTTTTTAAAGAATTATTTTTTATTCACTGCTATGCTCCAATGCCACCTTCATTAATTGAAAATGCAAAGTATGCCAACAATGTTTATAAAAAAACAAATGAATACCAGGGTGAATACTAGAATTTCAGAGCTGGAAGTCATCTGAGAGGCCATTTAGTCTAAAGCCCCATTTCATAGTCTAGACAATTGAAGTCTAGAGAAATTCAGTTAGATCCTAAAAAAAACAATATATCTAAAATAAATAAAGAGTTTTTTTTTTATGTTGTTGTTTGGGTGGTGGTGGTGGTGGTTTTAAGGTAAAGAAATAATCAGAACACAACAAGACCCTGAAAGAAAGGTAGATTTGAGCAAATCAAACTTTTAGAATTGAAAACTACAGTTATTGAAAGAATAAATTAATGGACTGGTGAAAAGAAAATTTATAAACTAGAAGATGGAGCTGAAGAAATTTCCATAATGCAGCAGAGTAGGAAAACTGAAAACTATAAAGAGAAGTTAAGAGAAATGAATGATAGAATGAAAAGATTCAAAAATGGCTAATGGGAATTACAGATGGAAAAAAATAAAGGAAACAAAAAAATAATAGCTAAGAATTTTCCAGAATTGGCCAAAGATAAGAATTCTCAGATTAGTGAATCCTAAACAAGGAATATAAAATTAAGCCTTCACTTAGACACACTGTAGTGAAACTCGGTGCACAAGAAATATGGGGAAAATACTAAAAGCAACCCAAAAGAAGGGAGGAACAAAATTTTACACTGACAGCCAGTTTCTCACCTGTAACAACAAAGGCCAGAAAACAATGAATAATATTTTCAAAGGCCCAAAGAAAATAAATAACAACCTAGAATTCTATACCTTGCTAAACTATTACTAAAGAGTTGAGGCAAAATAAAGACTTTTGGAATAATACTCCAGACCTTTGTTGAATGGACTCTATATTTGTCTGCTGGGGCTTCCATAACAAAATACCATAGACTGAGTTGTTAAAACAACAGAACTTTATTTCTCACAGTTTTCAAGACTGAAAATATCAGATTAGGGTCTGACAGGATTCAGTTTCTGGTGATATGTCTTTTCCTGGCTTGCAGATGTCCACCTGCTTGCTGAGTCCTCACATGGCCTTTAAGCACTTGGAGAGAGAGATGAAGAGAGAGAGAGAAAGAGAGAGAGAGAGAGAGAGAGAGAGAGAGAGAGAGAGAGAGAGAGAATATCTTCCTCTTCTAATAAGTCCACCCATCCTATTGGATTAGGACCCACCCTCATGACCTCATTTAACCTTAACTATCTACTAAAAACTCTATTTCCAAATACAATTATATTGAGTATTAGTGGGGACATATGAATTTTGGGATATACAATTCAGTCCATTGCAGACTTCTAAAGGATACATTTCAGGAAGAAAGAAATTGAATACAAAAGTAAGGGGGGTGGGGAACAATGGTGAGCTAAGAAATTGGTAAACATGAAGGTAAATCTAAAGAAGTATTCACTCTAAAAATCAATAATAATAATAATGACTAATTTGAAGGGGGAGTAGAAACTGGATGGAAATAACTATCATTGTCCAACATACTTTCTACAATGATGGAAATGTTCCATATCCGTTCTGTCCAATGGGCCACATATGGCTATTAAGCACTTAAAATGTGACTGTGCAACCAAAAAATGAATTTTAATTTTACTTAACATTAATTAATTTAATTAAGTAGCCACGTGGCTACTGGCTACCATATTAGCACAGCTTTAGAAAATTATAACATGACAAATGGCTAAAGCAGATCAAAGTTAAATATTCTAAGGTCTTTGTTTATTTGGAAGAAGAATGGACGTTTTGAAGGTAGTTATTCGTGTTTAAAATTTAAGGATAAAGACTAGAAAAATTGGGAGGAAATGTATCATTTCCAAAGCAGTAGAGGGAAAAGAGGAATAAAGAAAGCACTATTGATACACAGAAAGAGGGAAAGAGGTATAAAAAAGAAAGAGGGAAAGAGATACAAAAAAGAAATCAAAGAACAGCATGGTAAATAGAAAGCATAAGAAGTACGATAGAAATAAATAAGAAATAAACTGGTTTATTTTTATAATGGAATACAGAAGTTCAATGGAGACTCATATATCAAGAGAATACTAAGTGAAATAGTCAGACAGCAAAAGATATATACAGGATTAAACTTTTTATATAAAGTTTCAAAACACATAAGTTATTATTATTTGTTTTTATTAACATAAATATATCAAAACTAACAACATACATGGGAATGAATGACACAACCCAACTTCAGGATAGTGATTTCTTCTGGATGAGGGGCAAAGGTAAGGGGAGTAGATCGATAGCTGAATCTAAATATTTTAAAGAAAGAATTGAAGTAATTGTGACAAAATGTTAACATATAAAATCTAGGTGGCAAGTACTTGGGTTTCAAACTATATCATTTGAAACGGATAAGAATTTCAAACTTTCATAAATAAAAATTCAAATTCAAAAGAAACACATTAAGCCAAACCATCTATCCATATACTTTCTTCTTTTCTCTGTGTTGGACTATTTGGTTTAGATCTTAGAACTTGAACTTGACTTCTTGTGGTTTAGGAAATATCTGTCCATAAAATAATAATCTAACATAAGGAGTCCTCACAGCAGAGGAATAAGGAGCTAGACAACCCAGTTCCACTGGGAAGTTCTTTTTCCTTAAGACACTGTATTCTATTAGTGGGACCAGTGAGGGTGCTTGGGTGCCATTGGATGGCTGTGAGTGAGGAAGAAAGAGAGGGAGTGAGGAGATAGCATTATGATAGAGGGCTACCAATTGACTTTGCTTACATGGGAACCATCCCCCAACATATCCCTGTGAAAGAAAGAGGGATGGAATAACCTCATTTCTTTGCTTTGACATTTTCTATTGGTGCTCCTTTTATTGTATTGCAATTACTGTTTACATATCTGTCTCCCCCACTGGATCATGTCTTATTTGACATCTTACCCTGAATGCTTAGCACAATACCTTACATGGAGCAGGCTTTAATAAATGTCTGTTAAAATAACATTGAATATACAACTTCAGATAAGTGATTTCCTGACCTCTTGTTTAAGCCCTTCAAGGATTTCTCTTTTGCTTTACAGCCTTCTTGGGTCCTGTTTCAGGCCCTCAAAATTTGAAACGTGTAAGCTTTCTCTATCACCAGCTCTAAGCTGGAATTCTGAAACCATCTTCTTGGCTTCACAGAGCAAGACAAGGAAGATGGAGTGGGGCCAGTGTCTGGAAATGAGACCTTTCTGGGAGGCCCCAGGAATGGCACAGAATCCTGAACCTGACTTTGTTTTATCCTGTGGGAACTGTGTCTGGGAGCTATGGTCAAGAGGATAGAGGAGAGGGATGTGGCAGTTCCTGGCACCTAGTGTTCATGTCCTTCCTCCCCTGTGTTCCAAGCTGAAGTGGACCACCTCTCACACCCAGCCCTGGCCTTCCAAAGCCAGCCCTGGTCTGATAATAACCCTCTCTTTTCAAGAGAAATCAGCATTTGCTTACAGCTATGGGTGTTACTATCTTAACAGAGACATCAGTCTGGCCCGGCAAGATATTTCTGTTAACTGTGCTGTGGGAACTGTTTGGCCATTGAAGGGATTTTTCAACAAAGACATTTGTGCAAACGGTCTATTGGAGGGTGACTGGCCCCACCTTGAGCCTGCTCGCTCATTAGGCATTCAGCACAGGAGACCTGCTGGCCTTTTAGAAGTGAGCTGTTCTGGAGCCATGTCAGGCAGGAAATCTAAATGTAGCTCAGATATTTACATACTTGGTGAGGCAGACACCAGTGGGCAGAGCCACCTGTGGCTTACATAGGGGAAGCCTGCTCTTTGCTTCAAGAGGGGCAAGACACCAGGTGCAAGACAACTTTCCTTATCACAGATTGAGGTGGCTATGACCGGCCGAGGAAACCACCTGAGATCCAGTCTTGTTGGATCCTGGGTATGTCTGGGGTCTCTGGTGGGTCAGCCTGGGTGGATGAACCCAAGACTCTCTGATTCTGTCCCTCTCTGCCATAGGCTATAACTTGAGTGAAGCAGGGCAGAGCATAAGGGCCTATGACATTAGCAAGCTCTACTATCTTGGAACCTCCACAGTATCGTCTGTTGTACCAGGCACATCCCTGGTAATCTCCAGCAGCTAAAGGAACACAAAAAAGCAGCAGCCACAACAAATTCTGCAGCAGGAAGGGCTTTTCTGGGAGTCCTTTCCTCCATAATGTTGTCATTTCTTTCCAGCCACTCCGCAACAGAGTGGTAGAAACAGAGTACAGCGCCATTCATGTTAAACTGGCCTAGGTGTGGCCCACTCTGACTTTCCCATCACCCACTGGGGGTTGCAAAGAAAGAAAAGGCATCCCAGCCTTACTGGCCCTCAGCCTCCAGGCTGCTCCAATAGGGAGACTATGCGCCAGGAAGGAACTGTGAAATAGGAACTTCCATGTGGCACAAGGGACCTTGCCTGAACATTCTGCCAAGAGACTTGACCAAACATTAGCCTGGTTTCTGCCTGTACTAGGCTGTGTCCCTACAGGCTACCCCAAGTCCCTGTACTAAGCCTTTGCTCAAGAAAACACAATTCTTCCAAACCACAAAATGTACTTTGTCCCAAACCACATTGCAACTGTTTTCATTCATTTTCCACTCACCCACCTTCTGTAATTTTCCATTTCCCCATAGTCCCCCTTTCAGATCCCTACAGCCTTCCCTAGACCCTTTTTACTCCTCTTTTAGTTACCTCTAAGGGGCTAACTCCCTTTAGCCCCTTAGAAAACCTCCATCACCTTTAGTTGGTGTTGAGCTCAGTTTGTATTGGCGTCTCTTGTCCCCACTGCAGTAGTCTGAATAAAATCTGCCTTGCCACCTTTACAAGTGTCCAGTGTTATTTTGCTTTGACAGAACCAGTCCAGGACTCCCACTGATGGTCTCAGCCCTCATGCTCCCAGGCCAGGAGCCAGTGGGACCATCCCAGGTACCATAGCAGAATCCATGTGGGGTCAGCTGGGCTCCAACAGAGATCCAGCACCTGCTTGCCATCAGAAGAGCCTGCCATCAAAAGGTGCCTGAAGACAGTTCACCATAATACTTCAGTCTATACAGATATGACCAGGTGCCTTCAGAAGCAGAGATGTGTCCGGAATGCACACCAGTGCCATACCAAATTCAAGGCTCTCAAGGTGGCCTGCAAGAAGGCCCCCATGGGCATCGTGCATTCTCGGACAGCTCCTTCTACAAAGGAGATCACGGGCAGCAGCAGCCCGGACCACCTCAGGGAGCAGACGCAGGCATGGAATCTCAACCACCACCACCACCTGCCAGGGAAGGAAAAAAGGTAATGAGCAGAAAGATGAGTGAGCAACAGCAGCAGTAGGCACCAGAACCAGAGATGGAGAGAGAGAAGGAATATCATTTTCAGCTGGAAGTGGAAGCGTGAGACCTGTCGAGTGACCTCAGTCCGAAAAGCCCAGCTGGTACCCGGACTGACAAGCCAACTGAGATGGAGATTAGCCAGGATGTCCAAAGGACTGGGCCAGATAAATGGCCAAATGTGTTCTACCAACACCTTGGTGCTATGGGACTGGACGGAGAAGGAAGTCATAAATGATAAAACCAAGGTTGAGAGCCCCTGAAAGTTGCTGAAAATTTAAGAAAGCAACTACAGGTGTTAGAGTCAGCATTTTAAGCTGGAAGGGACAGTAGAGGCCATGCCATCTTCAACACTTGCATTTTACAGATGAGGAAACTAATTCACAGGGAAGTGATTTGCGGAAGGTAATACTGCCAGGTAATGCTAAGGCTGACACTAGGACCCAAGCCCAGTAATCCCTCCTCTGGCTTTTAACTAGCTCTTGCCTTAAAGGTAGTGGATAACAGCCCATCACGACGATCTTCTCCAGTCTTAAAACTGGGGCCTTGAAAGAATAGGATAAGGAGAGTAGCTAGAATGTCGTTCTGTTTTCTCCAACAAAAACCCAGAGGAGGCCAGTCTCCACACAGAAACCAGTCACAGAGAGAGACTCCCTCATCAGCCCCAAAGACTCCAGGGGTGTCTACAGGGTGCCCTCGAGTACAGGCAGGCGGAGTGTGCCACTTCCAGCTCAGAGCCAGGACCTGCAGGTGTGAAGAGACTGTTGCTGCCATTACTGTAGCTGAAATGGCAGAGAGCAGGTACCTGGCCAACAAACTGGCCCCCTTGAGGACATTGTGCTAAGTGAAATAAACCAGTCACCCAAGGACAAATACCGTATGATTCCACTTACATGAGGTACCTAAAGTAGTCAAATTTATAGATATAGAAAGTAGAATCCCGGTTGCCAGAGGCTGGAGGAGGAGACAAAGGGGTGTTACTGTTTTATGGGTAAAGTTTCAGGTTTTTTAAGAAGATTTTTATTAAAAATGTAGCTAACATATAATATTACATTAGTTTCAGAAATACACTATAGTTGTTCACCATTTATGTACCTAAAGAAGTGATCACCGTGGTAAGTCCAGCAACCATCTGACACCGTACCACGCTATCACAATATTATTGACTATATTCTCCATGTTGTACATTACATCCCCATGACTTATTTGTTTTATACCTGGAAATTTGGATCTCTTATTCCCCTGCCCCTTTTTCCCCCTTTTCCAATTACAATTGACATTCAGTGTTATTTTATATTAATTTCAGGGGTAGAGCTGAGAGTGGCTAGACATTTATATAATTTAAGAAGTGATTCCCCCTGACTAGTCTGGTATCCACCTGGCACTATACATACCATGTTTCCCTGAAAATAAGACCAGGTCTTATATCAATTTTTGCTCCAAAAGACGCATTAGAGCTGATTGGCTAGGTCTTATTTTCGGATAAACACAGTAAAGCTGCACATAAATGATTAGCGCTATAAAGAAAATGAACAAGAAAGGTAATCAGGTGAGGCTAGGGATCAGACCTACTTTATGTGATCCAGGAAGTTTTTTCTGATTGTGGCCAAATTAGGGACATTAGGCTCCTCAGAGAAAGCCATGCTCCCCAACCCCTTATCCAAATGCAGAGTCCTGGGAATGAGTCTCTACCAACTCAATGGCGGCCCCCTGCTCTGGTCACTGCGATAAAAATGGCAATGGTAGCCAGTCTCCTTATTAGCACCAAACACTCCAACTCGTCTTCCTCCCTGGACTCCCTGAAGCACAAAGTGAGCTGAGGGTGACAACTGCCTGAGCCTGCTCCAGAACATTCTTTTGTATGTGTGGTATTGTGGTAACCCTTTTGTGTATGATTGTTTTTATTCTCTTAAGCATGGATACTGCCTATTTTAGGCCTTAGGGTCTCCAAGCATTCTTGGTATCTCATTGACAGTATTGTACAGAAAATAGGAGCTCTACACACACTTAACTCATAAATGCTCATCTCCAACTAATCCTTAAAGGTAGGTGTTTTAGTGGATATTTTCAAACTCCCTGAAAGAACGTGTCCTTCAACACGGAGGGAAGAAAGTTCCCCTTGATGCTCTCTTGCCTAATGATCATTGGTGAGGCTTTTCTCCTTCTGTACCTTTGACTGTCTCAGCCTCTGCTCAGTTGCTCAATTTCCCACTTAGCCCAGGTTCCTGCTGTAGCCATGACCCAGGACTCTGGGTACACACCTGCCTTCCATGGTTCCTGAAGTTTAAAAATGGCAGGGGACAGGAGAAACGGGGTCTTTTCCCTCTTTCCACTGCCACCCAGCTTATAAGTCTCTTATAAGCCAGGAACTGGGATCAACTCTGATCATCATTCAAACTTGTCTGAGGTTTCAGAGAAAGCTGCTGGGTCTATAATAAGCAAACACAATGACAACATTTTCATACTAGAAGTAATGCAATGCTAGAGCTAGAAGGACACTTGGTGACTTTAGTGGAGCTCTGTCAAGTTACAAGCAAGAAGCTGAGATTTGGAGAGGTTCCAAGACCTTGGGGTCCTAGGAGATAGACTCCCCAGTCCAGAACCTTTCTAAGTTGAGGGTTTACCCAAGTTTACCTTAATCTCAACAGGAACCACTATCTGCCAGTCAGTTATTTCTTGGCAGAGTGTGGGGGCAAGTGAAAGATGGGCCTGCAGTGTGGTTTTACTCTTCTGATCCAAGGTTTGCCTGCCACCACCTCTCCACTGGTCACTGATTGTTGGGGCCCTAAGACCACCAGCCTTCCCTCACCTCAAACCTTAGCCAGCGCAGGAACAAGGTTTATTTCTCTTCCTCCTCACCCCCAAATTGGCAAATAGTTAAATACCTGCCTTACCTCAACAAGTACAGTGTCCCCTAACCAAAATAAAGGCTTCCTTCTCTGCCTTATTATTATCATTATCATTAAAAGGCATTTATATTGCAAAAGCCATTGGTGATGCAGAGTGGTAAAACTTAGGAGCTCAGTACATCATAAATATCGGTGGGACTATATCACGTATTGTGAAACTTATTTTTATTTAAATATAGTCCACAGAGCTCAAGTTTTTAGTTCACTATACAGAATGTAATAATTTTTTTTTTGCTGTACCTCCAATATCATAGGATAATATATATTTTTTTAAATTAAAGTTTATTGGGGTGACAATTGTTAGTAAAGTTACATAGATTTCAGGTGTACAATTCTGTATTACATCATCTATGAATCCCGTTGTGTGTTCACCACCCACAGAATTTAATAAAATTATAATTCAGATGCAAAAAAAAAAGGTATTTGTAAATTACCTATCACCTCCCCTCAGGTGACCCATAAATCTTTAAAAAGATAAAAAAGACTAATGAAAACTTTTTTTTTTTAATTACACTTTTCAACTAGTAGGGCTTTTTCATTATGGTATATTCTTTCACCCTAAAATCTTCCTCACTTCCCGACCACTTCCCCACCCCCACACACACACTCACACACACACACACACACACACACACACACACACACACACACACGGCTGTACAGTTCAGCCTCCAGTTGTCATATATTCCCCCACTGACTTCCTAGCGCGTCCTACTGTCCCCAGCTTCTTCCCTTTCTTCCCCCACCAATTTATCTCTCTGTATTACTAAGGGTTATCTTTCCAAAAGGCCCAACTAATCGTGTCACCCCTTACAGTTCAACCCCTTTAGCTTGGCATGCAGGCGCCTGCCTGCCTCTGCAGCCCCATACTTCTATCTCACCAGAGGACGACACTACTTTCACCCTTTTGTCTTCTGCAAGTCCCACTTCCTGGAGCTCCCTCCACCATGCTCGTCCTTTACCACTCAGCTCAAGGGTAAACTCTTAGGGGGCCTACTCAATTTGGTGCCTCTCCTCTAGATAGCCATATGCCCAGTTCTTACCACATCATATCTTATTGTTCTTTATTGGCTTGCTCAGCATTTTTCTCCCACTGTAATTCTTGAAGGCAAGAACTGCATCTTTTTCAGCTTCACATTGCTAGTGCCTAGTCCGTATCTGGGACATAAAAAGTTCAGTGAATGAATGGTCTCAAGAGTATATGCACTGCCCAGGAAGGAGAGTTTGGGAGATGGCTTCATGACTTGAAGAATTTCTTCAGCATACCTCTATCCTCTCCCAGTTGTTAAGCACTCTGTCTGAGCTGGGGAACATGGCATCATTGACCGAGATAAAAGGAACTTCAGAGCTCAAAAGAAGCAAGGTGGGGTATCAGCTGGAAAAGCAGAATGGAGAAGGGGATATGGTAACAGAAGCAGAGATCAGAGAGAAGGAAAAATGCTATGCAACTGGTTTTAAAGATGGAGAAAGGAGTCACGAGTCAAGGCATGTAGGTGGTGTCCCGAAATTGGGAAAGGCAAGGAACAAATTCTCCCCTCGAGCCGTCAGAAGGAACGCAGGTAGCCCTGCCCACACCTTGACATTAGCTCATTGAGACTGATTTGGGACTGCTGACCTCCAGAACTAGAAGATAATACATTTGTGTGGTTTTAAGCCACTAAGTGTATGGCAATTTGTTACAATAACAATAAGAAATAAGCACAGGTTGTTATTATTTGAACAGGGTTGGTTCAGAGAAGGACAGGCATGTGTGTACAGGTGTAAATGTAAGTGTTTATGAAAATGAATATGTCTTTATGGCTGATAAAATCGGCACTCAGGAAATGTAAAGTAGAACCAACAGATGAGTACATCTGCCACTGTAAATTGCTCAGGCTATAAAGCAGCCACACACCTATAACAAGCTTCTTACAGGTCCTTTTGATAGTGTGGACCATTTGTCCCCCTTCTGCTGGGGATGGCCAGGCTGTATACCTTTTCTTGGCACTTTTATAGAAATATACAGCATCCTTGGAGTGTACAGATATTAACCCCCAGAAGGGAGAGGGGATACTTAACATGGAAGGAAGGAAGAGGGCCTGAAGGAGAAAGTCAAGTGGAAAAGCAGGATGGATAGTCATCACCCTGGATTGACTGGACCTAGAATGCCAGATGCCGACCGATGGTTGGGCCCACCTCGGACCCCAACTGCCTTTGAGCCTCATGGTTTGCATGCCGCTCTGCAGGCTGGTTCTGCTCCGTGCCATAGTCGGGGGGAGGCTCAGGTCCCACTCTGGGCATACCTCACAGATCATGCAGCAAGCAGTAGCCCATGACTACCTCATAAATGCCCTCTGCCCGACGCAGTGCCTTACCCTGGAGCCACTGCCAATGGCCTTTCAACTGCCTGAAGGTCTACTCAACAGTGCCCCCACACAGCCAAGAGCCACTGATTGAAATGCAGTTCCTCCAGGGTAACAGGTTGATGGTATGGGGCCATCAGCCACTGATGGAGAAGATATGCTCCACCACCAACGAGGACAGGCCCTATGGCATGGCCTCCTATTTTTTCTTGGATGGGATAAGAGAGTGCCTGCAACTCCTCTATGGCAAAGCTGACTTGCCTCCAACACATGTGAATTATGGCTGAACCCTGGGCAGCTGAAAAACATTTGGATGAAACAAAGGTCAGGACCGACCATGACTTCCAAAACTACTCAAAAGTACTGACGCCCGTTTGGACAGTTTGTTTCCTATGATTTGGGGCAGGACACCTCAAAATGTGTGGCTCCAATAGCCCCAGCACACATCAGGAAGCCATATTTGGTCAAGAGCCTCTTCCTGACCTCCTGGTCAGGCTGGTTTTCCTGGAGGTGCTGAAAGGTAGCACAGATGGAACCCACAACCTCGTAGAAGGCACGCTGGATCAATACTCGATCTGCCCACCCCAGAGAGCTCAGCCACACAATGCAGAGGTACCAAGGAGGCCAGCTGATCCATTCCACTGGCTACTTTCTGAGGCACAGAGAGAGGCAACTTCATGTGGGTAGCTTCCCTTTGAATATGTGGGGCCAGCTTTTTGGCCCCATAGAGTAAAATGTCCTCTGAGACATCGGAAGGCTTGCCTCCATCGCTGGGGGTGAAGTTGACCTGCTCAGAGGGCCTGCCAAAGATGAGATAGTGTAGGGAGAGCCCCCGTTCTATCGGATCATCCTCCGAGGGAGAGGCACACAGTAGGCATCTATAAGCAGAGAACGGATGACCGCTTGGGTCCCCCAGGTCTGGAGGACAGATTGATTGAGGTGAACCTGGGCCAGGGCAGCCACCTTCTCAGTCTCCTCACTCTCAGCCCCTGGCATGACAGCAGTGGCTCGCATTCACTCAGTTGCTTATGCAAGAAGCTGCAGCCCTTCCTGAGGTGGATCCATCCAGTACGCTTTGGGGGTCATGGTGCCATTGAGCTGAGTTGGGCAGAGTGATGTGTGAGTGTATACCTTTCCTGATAATGGTTAATGACACATTTATCCCCCAGGCAGGTGTGGGCGCCAGGAAGCTCAGGGTTGAGTTAGCTGATGAATATCAGGCATGCCATTATGAGCTGGCAGAGGGTATGAATGTAATTACATCTATGTAACCACACATCAGCAACTTCTGTCCATTTTCTTTTATGAATTCAGTCAGCAAGACAAGAGCCAGGACAAAATGGCTCAGAACAGATAAAACTAAGTTCTTAGTGTGGATATCAGTTTGCCTTCTTTTCTTCACAGACTGACTTCCTTTCCTTAATGACTGCTTCCAAAGGACTTTTAATTTCTCCTTGACTTCTCTCTTCATCAAGCAAACACATTGGTGAAATTCTATGGGAAGTCCCCTCCCACACGCTAAAATCAGGGAGAGCTCAGAAAAATCAAACTACTTCACCAGTTGGTTTTACTTGCCCTGACCAGTTTTCCTTGTCCCCACAAGGATGCACGTGAAAAAATGGTTAGTTAGTTCTTTATTTCACTCAGGATTTCAACTTCTTTATTATGAAGAAGGACCTACCTCCCAGGAATGCAAAGAAAGGAAAGATCAATTATTCCTTAGAGTTTTCAGAATGAACTACGACAGGAAGAACAGACTTTAACATTAGTACTGGGTAGTTCTAGATCTCAGAGTTCTCACATTGCCAAGTCACTTAGAATGTCCTTATGTCACTTAGAATGTCACTTAGAATGTCCTGATAGTAGTACAAAGAGGCTGCAAAGGAGTCCCCGAAACACCACTGCAATGCCTTTCCTGATCGTTGTGTTATTTTTTTCCTTTCCTTAATGAAAATCTGCTTCCATAATATCATGCATCCTTTGGGCTTCTCTTTCTCTAAGAGCTGGAAGGCATCCTAGGCAGAACTAGGAGTGTTCATATCTTCGCTCCACAGACTGTGTGACTTTAGGAAAGTTACCTTCCTAAGAGAACTGTGTTTCAGGTGTTCTCCTTGTAAATCAAATAGGTTGGACTCACCTGATCCTCAAGGTCCCTTGCTGCGCTAATGTCCTGAGGTTAATTTAAAAGGCCAGATCCCAGTGGATGTCAGCCAGTGTGGCTGAAATTGCATCTCAGGGCTTGTTTCTAAGGTAGTCTAACAAATATAATGTGGTAAACATTATGAACTCGGCAATGCATTCCACAAATATTTGTTGAGCCTTATTATGTGCTAGGAATATGATAGGCACAGGGGATAAAGTGAGATAGCACTAAACTTCATGTGGGTTTTTGGGTCAGCAGCTTGGAGAAAGAACATGCAGTATTCAGTCATCCCTTTTCTAGGTAGCTGTTACTAACTGGAAAATCTATGTTTAGTGTTGGGGGCTGATTCCTAACTTGGTCAGAGCTGGACATTCTGGCACTTAGGCCTTTAATGATTTAGACAAATCCTTTCATTAAACATTTCCTAAAACTCTCACTTTCTGGGTGGGAAAGATTTTATTAGTCACTGTCACAACACTGGGGCTTACTGTAGTCTCGCTATAATAGTATATCCTGCCTACCTGTCTGGAAAATTTCTCTTTTACTAAACTTTCTGACATTTTCCTCTTGCAAATGACAACTTAGTAGACCTCCCCCCACCACTGATCAAGAGAAAAACGTGAGTTTCTGTTCTGCTTTCTTTGCCTTTGATTTCCTCTGATATGAAACATGGTCATGATCAGCCTTTAGTGATTCCTCCTCCCCCATGCCTAGTGAGTTCACTTCCTCTTTAGTTATTATTAACCCAAGTAACCATCTTAGATGTCAGGTCTTTTCAGGAACCATTTAAAGCTCCTCTAAGCAGTGATAGATTTGGTCACATTGGATCCCATGAGGAGAGATGGAGGTGAAGGGGAGTTTCCATCTGTTTTTCTCCTCATCCCATTGTCTACCTATGAGCAAGCCCTGCTGCTAATGAGCCTCTTTCTATTAATTAGTTGGTGAAAAGAGGAAGACATATATGGGTTCTTGTTTCCTCCCTTCCCCCAACACACACCCTGAAAGAAAAAAAAAAAGAAGAGAAATAGGTAAAGACAATTTAAGAATTTTATTTGAAGTTTCTCTCACGCAAGCTGATCCCCAGTTTACCTTTACTTACTCCTGGAATCCCTTCATCCTCCCAAAGGTTTGCAGTCCCTACCCACCCTGCGCATGTCAAACCCCTCCTTGTAGTTTCTAAAGGAAAAGATGTTTTAAACTTGAAAGCTTGCACTGCATCCTTGCAGTAGAGATACAGCTGAAGCATGGACTGACCTGAGACACTGGCTTTCCTGATTCCCTGGTTCATCTCAGAGAAGGGCCTGAACTTTGGGTTCCAGTACAGGGCAAGTGAGAACCGGCTGTCTCCTTATCCTCACCCCACACCCGCAGGCAGTGGAAGTTGGTAGTCGGGGTGGTGTCCACTTCCAACTGGCACCCACCCTGCATTCCTGCCAGTTAGAATGAAAAAGAGAGAAAAGTGAGAGAAGACAGAAAGAAAAAAGCACTCAAACTAAAAAACAAACAAACAAAACCCCAAACAAAACAAAACCTTCAAGTTCTGGCTTTCCATTTCCTCTCTTTGCAATCAAGAGTTCCCTGAGTGATTATAAAACTAAATTCACAGACATGATAGTCGTTGGTGCAAGACGTTGACCGCTAGAGGACTTTGTTAGAGAAATATGCTTAACTTCAACCTGCAACAACAAGATGACGGAGGCTTTGTCAGCACAGTTCTAGTCTTATTGCTTCTACAACCAGGCCTGTGGCTTCCAGAGCCCACTTCCTCCTCTGTAAGGGAGGGTGTACAAGACTGGGAGGCTGTTTGCCCCTGAAACATCAAACATTCTCAGAGGCCAACTCATGGCCAGGGGGGACTGAGTCCTGCCTGCAGGTGTGTTTTGTTTCAATTTTTAAAAATCAGTTGCTAACATTAAAAAAGTAGGAGACTTCTTACAAAAATTCTGGCTTTCCAGCATTTTGGGGGAAAAAAAGATTCATACTTTCCGTCAATACTGGACCTATATTTTCCACATATCAGCAAAAACCAGTTCTTAGATGCGATAGATACAATCCTTACCAAGCAGCATTCACACCGTGCTATCTGCTAGGTGGGACCCTGTGGTAATTTGACAGAGGGCCTCTGCTCTATCCCAGGTCTAACCATTTGGTGGCGCCCCTTCCCAGAAGGCTGACTGACCCTCATCTTTTCTACTTAGTCTACTCATACCCCATAGGGACTCTTTGGGGCCTTTGATTTGCCTCTTCCAAGCATGAGAAAATATTTGGGGAAGCCAAGTTGAAGCCCTCATATAAAACCTATGCAAACTGATTGTTGACCAGAAAAAGAACTGAGTTTGGCCATAGAAAATTAAATTAATTCATCAGCATAAACGAAAAGGAGCTGATAAAAGAGTATCAAAAGACCTATGGAAAAAAGACATATGAAAGGATATGGTCGTGATTAACGTTGGGGTTTTGTGCTTCTTTCTTTTCCTCTTCTCTAGTCCCATAGCTTTTCATAGTTTATTGAAAATAATAAAAACAGCCATATTTATTGAATACTTACTGTACACAAGACAACCCTATGAGGTTAGTACAGTTCTGTTACTATCCCCATTTTATGGATGAGATAGCTGAGACTTAGAGAGATTGAGTTACTTCCACAGTTCACAAAGCTAGTGAGCTGGTGGGGCTGGGTCTGAACCCAGGGTCTGATTCCAGAGTGGAACTCTGGTGTTTGTACCTTGGAACAACTTGAGGTCACAGAGGTGAGTCTGCATTTTTGTATCTCTCCAGATAGATACAGATGCTCAAAAACTATTGAATGATGGAAGGAAGGAAGGAAGGAAGGAAGGAAAGGAGAGAGGAAGAACAAAAACCAAAAATCCTGGTGGGGAAAGGGGTAGAGTTATCTTCAAGAATATGTAAAGCTGCCCTATGTTTCAATGCTTTTCTAGTTCTGATTTGTTACTCAGTAAATACGTACTCTTGTTTCCAGTCCCAATCTCAATGGTATCTTCTCTATAAATCTTTTTCTGACTCAGATGTTAAGTGGCTATCAGCATTACACCTAGTTCATGCCTCCATTATTGTGCTTTTCACACTTGCTATCATTTTACGTGCCTGTCTTCCACATTGGGCTCTGAGCTTTTTGAAGGTATGGTCTCTTGGTGGCTGCCTCGTTCTTAATATGGGCACAAAGTCTGCAAATCAATGAATGAACTATTTTGGAGACTGATTGCATAATAAACAATACCCTTCTATCCCTTCACTACTCAGCACATGCTTTTTGTATGGTTTGAAGTGAAATTTGGGAAACCTACACAGGAGTAATGATGGAACTCTCCCATTTTATATTTATTTGTTCTGAACCCACAATGTCAGAGGGAAAAAGAAGGAAAAATAGGAAGAGGGAGGCAAGACCAAAGAAGCTTCAAAGCCATGTATGCCACAACATCTACAGGCAGCCTGTTTAATTCATTCAACAACTATGAAGAACCTACTGTGTGCTGGTGCTTTTCTCAGCAGAGAGATACAGCAGTAAACAAAACAGTCACAAGTTCTTTTCTCATAAAAAGTATATACTCATGGAGGGGAAAGAAATAATAAACAAGTAAACAAGCACATAAGATTTTTTTTTAAAATAGTATGTGCTATGAAAGAAATGAAGCAAGGAGCTGGGATAAAGTGAGTAGGGTCGGCACTCTTTGATGGGTGATCAGGGAAGTCTTCCTTGCAGAGGTGACCTTTAAGCTGAGACCGGAATAATGATATGGAGTCAGATCTGAGTATCTAGAGAAGAGTGTTTTGTGCAGAGGGAACAGCAAGTGCAAAACACTGATGCTTCTTTGTACCCTTGGCCACAAGGGTGCATACGTGAATGCCTTCTAAGGGTTAGGGAGTATACTATTTTTAATATGAGTGATATGGTTCCTGATGTTCAAGGCCATTTATAATGTGGCTGTCCATCTTATCTAACCTAATTACCTCTTCTATAATTCAGCAAACTTTCCCTTTAATAGAGCTGATGTCCTGCCCTGCATCCAATATTCATCCATGCCTCTGATTTTTTTTTTTTTTTTGCTTTTCTCTCACTTGAAATATCTCTCCCCTCCTTTGTTCTTCCAGGCTTAGTTAAAATTCCATATCCTCCATTAAAAATCATTTTCCAGTTGGAGCTCTTCAGTATTGATGGTGGTGGTAGATAGGCAATACTACATAGGTGATAAAAGTCTAGAATTTAATACACATACACATACACAAATGAGTACAAGTAAAGCTGAGGAAATCTGAATAAGATCAGTGGGTTGTATCAATGTGGGTCTCCTGATTGTATCGTTATACTATAGTTTTGCAAAATACAACCACTGGGGGAAACTGGACAAAGTAAACAGAGGATCTCTCTCTTTTACTTCTTAGAACTGCATGGAAATCTACAATTTCTCAATTTTAAATGTAAATAACCAAAAAATTATATTTTTATGGAAACAACAAAATTTCAAATTCTTTATTAATTAGAAAAAATAAATTTTCAACTTGTTATGAATCCAGATGTCTATCCTCCAGTCTACACATTTCTGACTTGCAAAAACGAGCAAAACGCACTGTCTAAATAAAATCATACCAGTCTTTTACCTCATCAAAAAGGGAAATTAGTTTCATCTGGAATAATTTCTTCTCAGTGAAAATTTGTTAGCACCTCGTAATTATTAGTTCCTTCCACTTTTTTATGTTCACAAATTGCCCTTCAAGAACTTGCCCAGGACTAGCATCTACAGTTTGCAGAATCAACTTTCTTCCTTTTTTCACAAATTGGAACAGTGTGTACCATCTACAGTCTTCTGGCACCCTTCCCTGGCTCCACAGTCCCTGAAAAACTGCCAACAGTCTTCTCATGTATAAATTCTATTGATACCCCAGCCAGAATTTGTCCAAGCTGGGAAACTTAAGCTCATTCAAAGCCAGGCGTTCTCTTACAACCTTCCTACTGATACTTGTATGATGAATACTCAGCTTCACAAAAGTTGGAGCAGGGAAGCTGGTGTTCTGAGGTGGATGCCAGGAAATCCTGAATGCAAATCCAGATTCTGTCATTCTCTAGCAGTATGATCTTGGGCTAAGTAATCCAATTCTATGAGCTTTGGTTTGCACATCTGTAAAATGGGAGTAATAATAGCTATTATTATGTTGTTGTTTTTGTTGTTGTTGTCAGATTGTAGTAAAGATGAAATGAGACAATATTCGTAAGAGTGCTGAGCAGGAATTGAAAGGAACAACAAAGCAGACGAGATGAATAGAATATATGGATTTACAGGACTTCAGCATTGGAAGGTACTGGAGAAGTTACCCAGTCCTACCTCCCACTTAGTGAAACCAGGACTCATGAAACAGAGCACTTCAGAATTTAACAGTTCTTTGTCACGTGTTACCACCACAACTCCCACTCCTGAGCAACATAACTATACCTTCCATGTTCCATCAAAACTTTTAAAAGTTCTTTTCTCTATGCCAGGTAGTTTAAACCCCCTATCTTGTTAATTCTTACAACAACCTCATGATGCAAGCATTTTTATCTGCATTTTACAACTATGAAAACTATGGTTCAGATAGGTTAAGTAACTTATCTAAGGCCACACGGTTAGTAAATAGGATTCAGCCCAGATCTGTCTAAATAGGAAACCCCCACTCTTTTCTGCATTATTCCAATGCTTTTAAAAAGAAAAAAGTGCTTATTTTTTTCTAATATTGGCCCACGCTGGTCCTCTTTAAGGAGGATCCTTCTGCTAGGGACTGAATTATGCCCCTGCTTAATTCATATGTTGAAGCCCTCACCCCCAATGTGAGAGTATTTGGGGATTGGGCCTTTGGGAGGTACTTAGAGTTAGATGAGGTCATGAGGGTAGAGCCCTCGGATGGAATTAGTCCCCTTATAGGAAGAGGTACCTGAGAGCTAGCTCTCGCTCTGTCTCCCTCTTTCTCCTGTGCCCACAAAGACGAGGTCATGTGAACACTCGGCAAGATGATAGCCACCTGCAACCCAAGAGAACAGGCCTCAGAATGAAACCTACTTTGTCAGCACCTTGATCTTGAACTCCTCAGCCTGTGAAACTATAAGAAATAGATTTCTGTTGTTTAAGCCACCCAGTCTGTGGCATTTTATTTTGGCAGTCTGAACAGACTAAGACACTTGCATTGCATCTACGCCCTTTTTCCCAGTGTGGCCTTTTTACAATCTGACCTCATTAATGAATTTGCATTTCAGCCTACGGAGGCTCCCCAGCTCTCAGCTTCTTAGCTTCCCATTGTTCATTGTATCTTCAGTGTGGGGTTTTTGACAGTTCTCTTACCCTCTGGAGACATCTTCTTGTTCAGTGTCTCAGGCCAGGTAATCAGATCTATCTTTTTTTCTTTCCTTTTTTTTTTTTTTTTTTTTTTCTGAATAGCTTGATTTTGTCTTTATAAAATCTGTCTGTGCTTGGGTGCCTCAAACATTAAGAAGACCTTGTTGCTTCTTACCAAGACTCCTAGTGCTTCAAATTGACCTCCTAGCTTCTGCTTAGGGGTCCAAGTTAAGCTCAGACTAGCAGTGCCCTCTTACTTCCTGTTTTCTAGGAGCTGCAGTTTTTGGCCAGGTAAAATCAACAGGTTACTAGATATATAACACGTGCGCCTTCCTGCTCCTACTGATGTCTCTTTTCTCTAAATCCTGTAACATTTGTTGTTTGTTCTCCCCAGTTCAGCTGTTGATTACGGCGCCTTGTGCCTATCAGGCCAGGTGCTCAGGACCTACAGTTCCTTCGAGAGTCTAAAGAAATGCTTGAGAGCTAGGGAAAAAAAATGACTTGTAAAATAAAAATTAATGTACTGTATCTTTAAATTTCTACAAATTTAACATTATGAAAAGCAGTTCAGTGCAACTTAACTCTATTCTTAGGTGGTAACATAAGAATAATATTTTATGTAAACAGTGGGTTCATTTTAACATGTTTTGAATGATGTGGGAGTAGTAGAGCTTCTGAGAGTAAGAGTGCCTAGAACCTACCAGAGTCTTAACACAGCTCGGAATAATTATGCGTTATTTCATACTTTATTCTAATTTCCTATGTCATTCTTGATCTCTTAGTAAGATTGTGAATCAACAGTTACTCAAAACCATCATCATATTGGTGTATCTACTGTTTGTTAAGTACTACGCTCAGTCTCAGTACTTAGACCATTCGGGAAAAGAGAAAATAATATACAAGATCAAATGGGGTCCCTGGGCTTAAGGAGTCCAAGGTACAGTTGGTTAGGAGCGGTTCATCTTTCCCAACTTAACTTTGCCTCCCTCGCTTTTTTCAGTTCCTCAAATTCACTTTCTACCTCAGAGATTTTGTAAATGCTATTCCTTAGGCTATTCTTCCTGACACCCTTCTCCTGGCTGCCTAACTCCTATCCATTCATTAAATAGACATTTATCTGTTTAACGGTCACTTCCTCAGAGAACTTCCCTGAGCACACCCTACCCCCACCCTTCACCCCATCTAAATTAGGTCCCCTCTGTTATTCTTTCATACAAAACTTTCTAATGTTTTTTAGTTTTTTTGTTTCACCTTTGCAGCACTTATCACTTGAAATTTATGTTTGTTTGTTTGTTTACTTACAGTGTATCTTGCGTGTTCAATCATAAACTCTAGGAGGGTAAAAACCAGGTCTGTTTTGTTCACTGCTGTATACCAGTATCAATCACATTGTCTAGCAGACAATAAATGTTCATTAAGCATTTGTTTAATAAATAAGAGGGGAAGGGCACACACTCCTAAAGCAGGTAAATTACAATGTGAAAATGCCTAGAATTAAAAGGAAATCATAATACTCTGAATGGTACTATAATGGTATATACATGTTGTCACGCGGGGTGACAGGCGGGGTCTTAGCTCCCGCTCCCCACATAAGAACACAGGATATAGCTAGGCAAAAAGGAACACCAACGGAGCCATATATAGGGGAGTCATACCATTATAGTCTTGCTGGCGGCTGAATTGGAGACACAGGAAGCAGGAGCCACACGATCCGCAACCCACCATCCACTTGTCTCTGCCAACCAACCTCACTTGCTAGCTGCAATCCGCCTCTCTGCAATCCATAACCCACATTCCACCACTCCACGCCACTACACCAGCATTTTGCTAGCGTAGCCGCGGCAGTTATATCAGTGGCTAATGGCTAACTGGTAACAGCCGATGGCCAACTAGTCACAGCTGATGGCAATCTACTACCTGAGCCAGCATCTTTCTATATGAGGCCGAGAGCCTGGAAACTGCTCTCTGGGGCTCTGTCCCCACACATGTCATTATATATTTGTCCACAGCAAAAGTGAACCCTAATGTAAACTATGGACTCTGGGTGATAATGATGCCTCAATATAGGTTCATCAATGTTAACAAATATCCTACCCTGGGGGATGTTGATAATGAGGGAGGCTCTGTATGTGTGGGGGCAGACATATGTGAGACATCTCTGGATCATCCTCTCCATTTTGCTGTGGACCTAAAAATGCTCTAAAAAAATAAAGTCTCAAAAAGGAAAAAAAAAGAGAGAGAAATCAGAAAAGAGACATGGACCTATAAGGAAGGAGCTGAGAGCATTTCAAAGAAGAAGAGGAATAGATGGGATTGGGATACATGGAGGAGTGGGTCTGGGTGTGCTTGTGGGAGCAGCATGAGGAGAAGCCTGGTTGTAAAGATAGGTTTGCTGGTCTCAGAAAGGTTGACACACTAGCCTGGCTGCCATTTTCCCACTTGGAAATGGTGGAAGACTAAATTAGACAGGTAGGTTCAGACCGTGTTGTGGAGGTCTTTGAACGCTGTTCTGAGAGTAATGGGGAGCCATTGACAATTGCGGTGAGACATGATGAAAACAGAGGGGGATAAGCTGCAGGATAGACAAAGAACAGAGATGGGGCTCAGGGAGACCATCTGCAGATCCTTGCAGTCATCCGTGATTGAGATTCCAAGGGCTCTTCAAAAGCAGGGATCCTGTTTTTCATTCGTTTATACCCACCACTACATCTTATTAAGTTCTAAGTATTCAAGGTCTGAACCATAGCTGACAGAAGTGAGAAAATGTAGACAAACTGACATTAATACACTACATAAGCTTTAACTGGAAAAAATGTGAAAACATAAGCATACATTTCCTTCAAAACTTTGGAACAATTTGAACTGTAAATATATTTTGTATTATTTTTTGTCATTGAGAATCTGAGGTAATTAGACCATGAGTGTACATTTTTCTCTCTAAATCAAGACACAGTTATTCAACCTCCATTACAAGGATAGAAAATAGGGGCACAAAGGGAGAAAATTAGGTCTATGTTTTGTGTTTTTTGCCCAAATACTGCTGCCGTTTTTTCTGGTGCTGCCTAATACAGCATGATCTGCCTACTGAGCACTAATCACTAATTATAAAAGCTGTGAGTGCCGCTGGAGTTACCACTGGCCCCTGACTGGGCCTCTCCTTATGTTTTCTCATCTTGTCTAGTTTTAAAAGTTCCTTAAAAAAACTTAAAAGTTTCTCTTTTGAAATAGAGCTCTGATGAGGTGAGAAAAATGCTTCCTCTGTGTAAAACATAAGCTGATACTAAAATAACCTTGAATTAAAAGAGACTGAAATATCAATGTCTATATATTTGTTAAAAATGACAATACTGTTCGTATTTTTTGACATGGAAGAAACTCATGTGACAGAGACCCACATGTCCATTCTCCCCTTCATCCGTATAATAGATCCCTCAAGGATCAGCTGATCACCTCGCCCCCTGGAATAGACTACTTTTCCTGCCATCTCTCATAGCTGGGTGTGGACATGTGTCTCAGTCCTTTACATGTCTATTGTAACATATTTAAATAGGAATATCTTATATTTTATATCATCTTTCTTCCTAGAAGAGCAAAGCTTTTTAAAACATTTTTAAAACTAATACCCTTTTCATTAATCATAATTTTAATGTCCATAGCGTTCAAGGTATCATATTTTTATTACCACAATATTATACAGCTATTTTGAAAATGAATGCCTTTTCAATTCATTCAGGGACATTAGTTTTTCTTATTTTAGTATATGTAGATTTAATGGAAAGAAAATAGAATAATAAAGAAATAAGCAAGAGGCCTAGTTTCATTTTTTCTTCTTTATTCCTTTTTATTTGTTATTAATTTTTTAAATTGATGTATAATTGACACGAAATATTATATTAGTTTCAGGTTGCAACATAATGACTTGATATTTGTATATGTTACAAAATGATCACCACAATAAGTCTTGTTAACACTGGTCATCATACATAGTTACAGAATTTTTTTTTCTTCTGATGAGAACTTTTAAGATTTACTCTTTTAGAAACTTTCAAATATACAATTCAGTATTTTAACTATAATCATCATACTGTACATTACATCTCCAGGACTTACTTATTTTATAACTCGAAGTTTGTACCTTTTGAATCCCTTTGCCCATTTTGTCCCCAACTCCCAATCCCTGCCTCTGGCAATCACCAATCTGTTCTCTATGACTTTGTGGGGTTTTTTTGAGGGGGGGTGGTGTTTGTTTCTGTTTTTTTTTTTTTTTTTTTTTTTTTTTTTGTTTCTGTTTTTTGGTGTTTTTTTTTTTGTTTTTTTTTTTTTTTTTAAGAGAAGTATGCCTTTATTTTCCTTGTTTCACAAATCAAGTTGGCTGTGTTGGTTGCTTTTTGGGCATTAGTCAAAGAGACCAAATCCCATATCCTCGTCCGACTCTTCCTTTTCTTCAACCTTGGCTGGGGCGGCAGCAGCAGCAGGAGCAGCAGTGTTGGCAGCGGCCACAGGGGCAGCAGCCACAAATGCAGAGGGATCAGCCAAGAAGGCCTTGACCTTTTCAGCAAGTGGGAAGGTGTAATCAGTCTCCACAGACAAAGCCAGCACCCGCTTGTATCCATTGATGATCGAATGGGGTACTGAGGTGTGTTTTTTTTAGATTCCAAATATAAGTGAGATCATACAGTATTTGTCTTTTTCCATTTGACGTTTCACTTAGCATAATGCTCTCAAGTTCCACCCATGCTGTCACAAATGACATGATTTCATATTTTATGAATGAATAATATTCCATTGTATGTATATATACCACGTTTTCTTATTTTCTTTATCCTGTTATCCATCAATGGACATTTAGGTTGTTTTCATATCTTGGCTATTGTAAACGCTGCTGCAATGAACATGGGGGTGCAGATACTTTCGAGTTAGTGTTTTTATTTTCTTTGGATAAATACCAAGATGTAGAATTGCTGTATCATATAGTGTCCATTTTTTAATTTTTGAGAAACCTCCATACTGTTTTCCATAATGGCTGCACCAATTTACAATCCCACACAAGGGTTCCCTTTTCTCCACATCCTTGCCAATACTTATTATTTCTTGTTGTTTTTATAATAGCCATTCCACAGGGGTGAGGGCATCTCTCACTGTGGTTTTGATTTGCATTTACTTGATGATTACTGATGTAGAGCATCTTTTCATGCACCTGTTGGCCATTTGTATATTTTCTTTAGAAAAATGTCTATTCAGCAACTCTGCCCATTTTTTAATTAGATTGTTTTCTTGCTATTAAGTTGTATGTGTTCTTTATATATTTTGAATATTAACCTTTATCAGATATATGATTTGCAAATACTGTCTCCTATTCAGCAGATTGCCTTTTCATTTTGTTGATGGTTTCCTTTACTGTGCTTTTTAGTTTGATGTTGTCCCACCTGTTTATATTAGCTTTTGTTGCTTTTGCTTTTGTGTCAAATCCAGAAATCCATTGCCAAGATCTATGCCAAGGAGATTTTTTTCTATATGTTATTCTAGGAGTTTTATGGTTTCAGGTTTACATTCAGGTCTTTAATTCATTTTGAGTTAATTTTTGTATCTGGTGTAAGGTAGTGGTCCAGTTTCATTCTTTTGCATGTGGCTGTCCAGTTTTCCCACCACCATTTATTAAAGAGACCATCCTTTTCCCACTTTACATTCTAGGCTCCTTTGGTGTAAATTAATTAACCATATATGCATGGGTTTATTTCTTGGCTGTCTATTCCATTGATCTATGTGCCTGTTTTTATGCCAGTACCATACTGTTTTGATTATTATAGTTTTGTAGTAGAGTTTGAAATCAGGGAGTGTGGTGCCTTCAGCTTCGTTCTTCTTTCTCAAGATTGCTTTGGCTATTCATGGTCTTTTGTGCTTCCACTCAAATTAATTTCATTTTTAAATGTAAAATAATTTTCTTGGTAATTATTTGCAATAAAGGATTTTATATCACTTCTTTGACATATTAACTCATAGTAATGTATATTTAACCCTACTCCCATTTTTACATAAGAAAATTGATGTATGAGAGGTCTATACCAGTCAGGGTTCTCTGTAGTAAGTAACAGAAGCCAACTCTGGCTAATTTAAGCACAAACGGATTTATTTTCAAAATATTGGGAAAGTCATAGAATTTTCCAGGGTGTGAAAACTGGGCTAGAGGCTGCGTTGCAGAACTGACATCCCTGATGAAGTTCAGGTTTGATAGCCTTCCAAGTGGAACCACCTAGTGGAAACAAAATGTCCTGGGAGAACAAAGGTATGATTTGGTGACTTTGGAATGATCTTGAGGGAGAAAGGCATACTTGGCTGTAAAAATGGAAAATTATGGCCTTAAAGTTTAGGTTAAGTGTACGTGATAGATGATGGCCACTATTTTTAATTTAATTCAAGTATAAACACATCCCCCACCTCATAAATCTTACAAGATTGAATTCACAGGACATTGTAAATAATGCATATATCCTATCTCTTGTATTACAAATACTGGTCAACATGTCCAATATTAAATAGCCACCTAGTTTATTTGTGCGTATTTAAGGCTCAAAACTCACAGTCATTGAAGCCACTATTTACAAATTTAAGAGGTGCTGCAATGGATTATTGGCCACAGTTCAGGTGCCACTCTGGCATTCTGACTGAGAAGTCTGTAACACAAAATAGCTGATTAATTCTTCCTCTGATCAGAGCAGAAAACACTTTTGTCCCCACGCAGATGGTTGTTGTGTCACCAAGAGGTCTTTGCTTTGGCCAGTTTCAGAATTAGAGAGTCAGGATGAGAAACAGATTGTCTTTGGATACCCCTGTCTAGGTATTGGTCACACCCTTCAGGTCTAACTTGCCAGTTTCTCAGGATAACCATGAGGAATGTGACACCACCTGGAAGAGTGGTTTGATTGTTGTTTGCTGCTTGTAAAAGAGGAAATGCTCCACTGATGTTCCCTGTTGCACAGTCTCACTACTTTTTTTTTTTTTTACTTAACACAATAAACATTACCTCTCAAACTTTTTTTAAAATCTCAGTTAACCTAATAGGTGTAAGGTGGTACTCAATGTGATTTGCATTGTATTTCTCTTTTTGTGAGTGAAGTCAAACATGTTTTATAGCTAAGAGCCATTTTTATTTCTTCTGTGAATTCTCTGTTCCTATCATTTTCCCATTTTTTCTATTGTGTTTTGAGTCTTTTCCTTATTGCTTTGTAGGAAATTAACCCTTTGTTCTGATAGAAGTTGCAAATACTTTGTTTCTTTTCACTTTGGTAGGTTTTGTCAAAAGAATTTTACTTTTTTATTGTGGAAAATATATATAAAACATAAAATTTACCATTTTAATCATTTTTTCAGTGGCATTAAGAACAGTTAATGATACGGGCCAAGCAAGCAGGACTCCCCCACACTGAAAAATTTTTAAATTTTCTTTCCTATAGGGATTTTAAGTTTCCTTTTCCTTAAGCTTCCTTTCCCCCAGTTTTTTAGCTCCCTAGTTCCTGATCTTAATCACCTTTCAAATCAGCTTTTTAATCTCAAACAGAAGATTGCGTCTAGCCTGAATCATAGGAATTCCCGTGCCCCTGCTCCAGGCCCGGCTCCTGGGTGAACATCGCCGCCTGAATGACCGGATTAACCAGAGGAGAAGACCACAGGCTCCCTGAAGCTAAACAGAATTGCTATCACACAGCCACCTTGCGTTGATGGCTTTGGGTTCTGCTTCTTGGGCCAACATGTTTAACTTTGTTTAACCAAAATCTATTTTTCCTCATTTAGGGGCCTTAGGGATACAGATGATAGGGCCAACATGTTTAACTTTGTTTAACCAAAATCTATTTTTCCTCATTTAGGGGCCTTAGGGATACAGATGATACCCCAGCAAGATTACCAGTCCCAACGAAAGAAGCCAGCACTGTCTTCCAGGTGGATCTCGAAACTTCTTCCTCTCATCTAAGATTCAGACAGGGCGAGAGTTCCGTGAATCCCCCAATAGGTAGGGACAGCTCTACACTCCTGCCCAGCAGGAATAAGATACAGAAGAAGAGACCTCTTGTTCCTCAACTTTCCATAGAGATTTTACGGGGATCACGTCTCAAGGGAAAACAAGACAGGCAGTTAGAGATAAGCATCGGGTCTCTGCATCCTTGCACGTGCAACATAACCCACAGAATGCAACTGCCCAAAAGTCCTCCCCGCTCTGCCCAAAACTTCCCCTTCTCACTATAATTATCTACCCCTATGAAGAAACAAACGGGTACAAAATACCCAACTGGATTAAATTAGTCACTCATACCTGCACAGTAAAGGCCACAATGACCTTCATTCACCTGGGCCTCATTATACCATCATTATAATATCATATATATGCCCTGAAGTTCATTAATATCATTATAACAGATTGAATTCTGGGAAGGAACATGCACAGTCTAAAAAGATGAGGTAATAGCCTCTTGTCCATCACAGGTGTCAATCAAGTGGTCTCATGCCCGGAAAGAAACAGCCATTCTAGAGAAAAACAGGGATAAAAACTCCAAGTGCTCACCAGTCAGCACCTCTTGAGCCTTGCTTTTGCTTGAGGCCCGCTTCAAACCATTTGGAGTGTACTTTTTCTCCTAATAATGCCAACTTGGGCCCCTTGGGACTTTGAGCCTTTGAGCCTTTTGAAACCATCCTTTTGCTTGGCCCGCTCCAAACTCTTTGGAGAGCTCCAATTTTCTTCTAATACTGGCTCTTGATCCATTCTCTACTGCTCCTCGGGTCCTATTTCTTTGGAGTGTACTATCTCTCCTAATGAACTACTCCTTCACTACTTTATTTCTGTGTCTAGTTCAATTCTTTGTTCGAGACACTGCGCCGAGGAAGGCCCACTCGACGGTAACATTATCATATTGTACAACAATTGCCACTATCCATTTCTAGAACAGAAATCCCAAACAGAAACTCTGTACCCATTAAATAGTAATTCCTCATTTCTCCCTCCCCGTAGCCCTGGTAATCACCATTCCACTTTCTGTCTCTATGAATGTGACTACTCTAAGTATCTCATATAAGTGGAATCAGACAGTATGTGTCTATTGTGACTGGCTTATTTCATTTAAAATAATATCTTTAAGGTTCATCCATGTTGTAGCATGTGTCAGAATTTCCTTCCTTTTAAAGCTGAATAACATTCCACTGTGTGTATATGCTACATTTTGTTTATCCCTTAGAATTTTATTTTGATGCAGAGAAGTCCATCTTTTAAAAAAAGGGGTTCTGCTGTGTGCAACAAATTTTAAAAGACTCTGGAGGCTTTGCTAGAAATAAATGATAAGAGATTTATTCAGGGGTCTTAGAGTTTGCAAACTGAAATACAGCTAGGCAAAAGCCCAGAAGTGGTCCAAAGAAGAAAGAAAAGTTAAAAGTTCTTATAGCAAAAAGTACATTCTTGATAATTATTAGTCCTGCATTCTTAGCCCTAGGATTGGTGCAGGATGGTTATCAGTCAGATGGCAGGCAGTTTAGGATGATGGTTGCTAAGTGGTATGGTCATGTCCCAGTGGTTTGAATAACGGATGTCAACTGTATACATATGTGAATTCGTCAGGAAATAATCACATGGCCTGATACGTGAGTCCTTGGGAGTAATCAGAGGGTTGCCTGTATATACATTGACTCAGGATTGGAAAGTTCAAAAAGTTTTAAGTTTCCATAGCTGTCTGAACAAGAATGGAGTCTTCCCTTATGACTCAGCCTTCATAACGTTAATTTTAGCACCTTGGTTAAAGTGACTCCATTTTATATACTCCCTATCATTACTCTTTCCTCAGACCAACCAAAGGTATAAAGAATTCTTCTCTAGTTTCTTCCACTGCATGTATCATTTAATGTTTTTAATTTTACATTTGAAGTTTTGATTCAGGTAAAATATATTCTAGGTGAATATGTGAGGTTTGTCTCCAACAAAAGAAGAAAGACACTTTGAAGACTGTGTTCCCCAAGGGACATTTTCTAGGACAGAAATTTCAGTGCAAGAAGTTTGTTGGGGAGTTCTCTCAGGAATCATACCTATAAGGGAGTGAAGGAAGAAAAATGGGGCAGAGGGAGAAGTCAAGTTGAAATGCAGTGGCAACAAAGCTTCAGCCAATTCCATGAGCGCTGGACCTGAAATGGCCTTTCAGAGTTGTCTTAAATTGAGAGAAGAGGGCCAGGCATTGGTACACCCTTATGAACCCATCCTTGGATACGACTGACCCTAGGGGTGTAATGTTGGATGAGGCAGGTCCATTTGGCTGAGAACAATTCCTTGGGAGGGACTCAGCCAGGAACCTTCAGCAAACAGCATTCATATGATGGCACACCACAGCATCCTCTCTACTCTTTTCCTAACACCACTTATTAACTAATGCATCCCTCTGCCACCTTTATTATATATGAAATTCCATATGTATTGGGGGTCATTCTTGGACTTCTCTATTCTGCTCCATTGATCTAGTCCTTCATATGTTAGTAGTATACTGTTTTAAAAATTATAGTTTTATAATATATGCTAGGGCTAGTCCCTTCTCAGTAACTTCAATTTTTTTTCTAGTTATTCTTGCTCGCTTATATTTCTATATAAAATTTAGATCAGTTTGCTAGTTAAATCTGGGGGGTGTTGATTGGATTAAATGTATAGGTTAATTTAGAAAGAACAGACATCTCTATAATGTTGAGTCATTATCATCTTCAAGAATATGCTATGATTATCCATTTGTTCAAATTATCTTTAGAGTTTCTCACTGGTGTTCTAAAATTTTCTTTATGTAGATATTATGCATCTGTTGTTAAATTTATACATAGTTATTTTATCTTTTTAATTTTTTTGTAAGTGAGGTCTTTTCTGTACATTTCTGACTGATTGTATATATGAAGATGAATTATTTCTGTTTATTAATTTTGAATGCAACCACCTTACTGTATTCTCTTATTGTTTATTGTAGTTTTCTAGTTAATTCTCTTGGGGTTTTCAGATATTCAATTTTATCATTTTTAGAGGATATTTTTCCCTCCAGTTTTCCAATGTTTCAGTCTCTAATTTCTTTATTTGGCTTAATAAGCAAAAATACAAGATATTTTAAAACACTAAAACTCTAAGTCACATTAATTCACAACAAGAGAAGACATTGTGTATACTTTAACAACTGCGCTTACTATACTCACTGTCTTATAGTTGTAATTACATATTGTAGTTATAATCTTTTAATCTGTTGTCTCCATTGTTAATTATGATATTTCTTGAGAGAAGGAACTGGTCTATTAACTTTGATATCTCCAGCACTTAGCTTAGTGCCTCAGTAAATGTTTGGTGAAAAATTAAAGAAAAATCAATAATCCAATCCTAAACAGGAAAAAGTAAATATCATTTACAAAGTGTCTGTTAATTTTAACTGGCATTAATGTCAAACTAGCCCTATTTCCTTTAACTTTTGGAAACCACAGAACATAAAGTAGTGTTTTTTAGGTCTGAACACCTTCTCACCTTGGGCTGGTTCTCTGTTCTGCCAGCCATGCTGTCCACTTCAGATGCCAACCAACCTCTCTATCACCAAACACTGTCTGCCCAGTGCTAAGTGAACTCTGCTGGTCCACTCCAGTGCCCTGGACAACCTGGAGAGTTGGACTCCAGTCTCCAGGTAGAGGGCAGAAGTAATGTAGGTACCGTGTTTCCCCGAAAATAAGAGCTAGGCGGACAATCAGCTCTAATGCATATTTTGGAGCAAAAAATTAACATAAAACCTGGTCTTATATTATATTATATAAGACCGGTTATTATATTATATTATATTATATTATATTATATTATATTATATTATATTATATTATATTATATTATATTATTATATTATATTATATTAAACTGATATTATAGTAAAATAAGACCGGATCTTATATTAATTTTTGCTCCAAAAGACGCATAGAGCTGATGGTCTAGGTAGGTCTTATTTTCGGGAAAACACAATAGGTCTGGATATTGCTTGACACAGCATTTTATAGGACATAAAGGGAAACTAAAAATCCTTCTCACCAGTTCTGTCTTTGGTTTCTGTCATTTCCAACCTTCTTCGAAAAAAAAAAAAAAGGAATTAAAGTAGGGTCTGGCTTACTTTGACATCGCTCAATTTTTTTAGTGGTTTCAAACATTCTCAAAATAGCACAAGTCGTAACTGACTCAGCCAGAATTTGAGGCTATGTCCACTGACTCCAAGTCTATTGCTCTTCCCAATAGATTATCAAGTTGTTTCTCCTTGAATTTTATTCATCAGAAATTCTTTCAGTTCTCTCCTAATTTGGCAATGGTGGTGACAGAGTGCCTTCCAATTTATAGAAATGCAATTTGGTAACAGATACCGAGACACCTAAAGATAGATGTTCACTCCCTTTTACTCAGTCATCCTACTTCCCAGGATTTACGTAAGGAATTAATTTAACTGAAGAAGATAGCCATCTGAGGGAAGATATTAATTTTAAGATGTACTCTAAAGAATGTACTCTATAAGATGTACATCTATAAGATGTACTCTATAAGAAAAATAAACCTAAATGTCCAACAATTAGATGGGTAGTTTAAAAAGATTATGTCACATCAACTGAAGGGACTGTTATACTGATATTAAAATTATAATTATTGATGTAGGTGATGTTGGATCTGCTAGCAGTTTCTGAGTGCGGGCCAGGATCGTATCTCGTGAAGCCAAAGAATGGACACACGGAGCAGGGAGAGGCAAAAAGTTTTAAAAAGAGGATAGTTTATTAGAGGAGAAGAGGTTGCAGCTCCCGAGCGGGAGAGGGTCCCGAATGGGGGTGCCCCATGACTGAGGCAAAAGCTCTTACTTTTATACCTTCCCTTGCCTGCTTGGGGAAGGGGAGCTATTTGAAGAAGGGAACTTGTTTGAAGAAGGGAATTGGTGCCTTCTAATCTACCGGGTTTGTTCTGCTTGCCCATCCTAAAGGAATTAGCAAAGTAACCCACTCTTTATCTATCAGATCTATTCCATTTGTCAGGCCAAAATGAATTTTGTGATTAACCTCAAGGCCTTGTTGCATTATGTCCTGGAGCAAAGGAGTGATTTCAAAACCTGAAGTTTTAGGATATGATTGTCTTTGTTTATTCCACCAGGGACCTCCCTGTCTACCTAGGGACATGCTAGCTAACCTGTCTCATTATGAATACTATGTAATAATATGTGAAAAGAGTACTTTATGACATAGTGTTAAGTTAAAATATAAATACAAAAGTACATGCACACCAAGATAATAACCAAGCCAAAATATGTGTCAACTAAGGAGAAATACAGGGGAAAAAAAGAAATAAATGTATAAATGTATTAGGGAGGTGAGATTGATACAATTAAAACCTTTTGCAAGTTGGATTCCCCAGAAAGCAGACTCTGAGATGGAGATATGAATGTAAGACGGTTTTTTTCGGGAGCACCCTCGGGATCAGCACCTGGGTGTGGGGGTGGGGGGTTGGGGGGTGGCAGCGGGAGTGGATGGAGGGGAAGTTGGACTGCAGAGAAACCCCAGCAGGATCTCTGAAGCTGGACTGGCCTTGGGAAGCAGATGTGACTTTGGGTGAGGCAGCTGTCCCCAGCCTGCTGAGCATCGTTCCCTGAAAGTTCTAAGAAGATTAATGGGAAAAACTAGAGCCTCCACCTCCACGATTGGTCTCAAGGCCCCACCTAGCACTCTTCTCCATCTTCTAGCATGTGTGACAGAGTCCCCTCACCCTTACCTAGCACTTTTGCTGGTGTAGGTGGCTTCCCTGAGTGGGAAAAATCCTTAGGAGCTCCGGGTAACCCGGCCCTTCTCAGGCTAAGGTGCTACAAGGGAGTACAAAGTGGATCACCTAGGGTCAGATAGATTCTTCCATGCTCCCATTATGTAACAACAGTCCTACTTCCTCCAGATAAGGAATCAGTTACCCCTTCAGGCAAGTAACTTCTTTCCATGCCTGCTGATTTCTTGGCATGAGGAAACTGAAGTGAGCAGAGGAAACTTGAATAAGATGCTTGCTGTGTACCCTGGTAGAATGACTTCCACCTGGGAGCCAAGATGTCTACACTCGGAGTCCAGAGTGGTGGAACAGGAGCCAAAATTCTCCCAGTGGGTCCCTGGGAGGTGGGGTAAGCAGGGCCACTCCTACTTCCAGCCCTTGGTTCTCAGAACCACATATTCTAACTACGAGGAACAGCATACCACATAATGGTTACTGATTTAGGGTATATGCTTATTCTGTAAGGCATTACCTCCAAGCTGGCCTCTCAGTTGCACCTTTTAATGTACACTGACAGTTAGCTTTCCTTTTTTGTAATGCAAGTGCCTGACGTAAGCGTTGATTTGCTGAGGAATCTATTTCAAAGAAGCATCAGCTATCTCAAACAAACACATTGGCTCTCCTGAAGAAACACATTGTCAGCCACAGGACTAGATCAAGGGCCATTACACTCACGCCCCCATTCCCCAAAGCCAATGAGGCTCCTTTGTTTTAGAGATTCTGGTTGATTTAAATAGCTAGCCATTTGGGCAACTTGGTTTTTGTTTTTGTTTTGTTTTTATTTCTTGTTCACTCTTCCCCATGTTTTAAATTCCCACTCTTATGTTTTAAATTCACCAACAAAGAGTGAACCTGCAAAGTGTTACACCCCCACCCTCAACCCTGTTAACCTAAAAATAAAAGGCCAAAGTGAGAAGAACCAGTGGTTACTTGACAGCCAAAAATTATAGGTATTCAGCAAGTACAGACTCAGGCAGAAACCCAAACAATGTTCTGATTCAGAGGAGAAGGCAAGGGGTGTTTACGAGAAAGAGAAGGGGAACAATTATCTGAATTGAAGGAATTTCTATGGGTGTTAATAAGCTAAGGAAGAAATTTCTATAGGTACAGATGAGCTAACATAGCTAGTTCTAAAACATGCCTTTAATTTTTAGTCCAGTAGTCATAACAAACAGTTATTTGGGATACAGTGCTGCTTTAGGCCCAGCCCAAAAGTTATTTTACCTCTTTTTTTTTAACTGGGGAATGTTAGGGAACAGTATGTTTATCCAGGACCCATCAGCTCCAAGTCAAGTCATTGTTTTCAATCTAGTTGTGGAGGGCGCAGCTCACTGACCCATGTGGGAATCAAACCAGTGACCTTGGTGTCATGAGCACTACACTCTAACCAACTCAGCCAACCGGCCGCCCCCCAATTTCGCCTAGTTTTAACATTCCAAACGTTTGAGGAGTAAGACATGCAAGGCAGTTCCTATGGGATGGTAGGTCCAATTCCATTGTGAAGTGGCTTCCTTAATATTATATTTTACAACCCCAATAAGAGCAGAACCCCAGGCCCTCATTCTCCACTCTGTCAGCAACCTTGCTATGTGCCCCCTGGCATGCCATGTATGCTCCAGGGCTTGTAAGTAATAAACTTTTTCTTCAGAATTTCCTGATAGTTATTGCTGAAGGGCATCTTGCAATCATAAGAACCGTAAGGGTCAGTCCAACATTGGTTTAGAAAGGGGAAGACTTCTGTGGAAAGCTCACCAGGGCCCTGGTGAATGCCCCCAGGCATTTCCAGCTGGTAGTATTATAATAGTATTGATGGGCTGAGACCTGCACAAAATCCACCTCCATAAGCCATTCCATTGCTCTATCTGTGCAGTATGGGAAAGGGCCAGTGGATCCCATGGGTATATACTCATTACCACCATTTCCTATAAAGTGTATCCCTTATTCCAGTGTGATCTTCTGTAAGATCCCCTGTGAGTAGATCAAACTCCCTGTAAGCCCTTGGAAAATGGTGCTGTCTGATAAGACAGGCAAACTCAGAGCTGCAACATTTGTTGATTGCAGTCAAGATGACGAGATGAATTATTATCCCTTTTAGGGTAGAAGGAGTTCAATGAATTCAGCTTGCCACTTAATTTCTGGTTGGTCTCCACCAAGGGATGGTGCCATATTAGAGACATAGAGTTGGTCTCTATTGCCTGGCAGGTTGGGAATTTGGTAACAGCAGTAGCTAGAACAGTCTTGTTGAGTGGGAGCCCATTCTGTTGAGCCCATGAATATGCTCCATCCCTGCCCCCGTGGCTATTTTTTGTGTGTGGTTAACACTGAGGCACAACACAGAGGCTGGCTGATGTCAACTGGCTGAGTCATTCTGTCTATTTAGTGCTTAGTGTCATCTGTCATTCAATCAAGAGTTCTGAGTGTGAAAACTGACCCAGATCTAGAAACTGAGCAAGAGATCATGAATTTTTATTGGGGTAGCTGCCCTTAGCTTCTTCATCATTCATCCTTAATTTTTCTGATTGGGTAGACTGAACAATATTCTTGTTGGTTGCCCATCTATACTGCCCATGATGAGGCTCTGTTCTTCATCACACCCATAGCTTTCTGTGGGTCAGACCCCTCTTGCTGCCTCTCCAACTTTGCCTCTCACTACAATAATTGAACCCACTTTGCTTCTAATGGTTAAGCACTGCCACCTGACCTCTAATATTTTAGGCCATTCCCATCTTCATTATTATCAAAGAGCCCCGTTCTGAAATTGTATCTCTTACCATGAGCTGTGGACTATAAAGGAGTGCCACCAGTGCAGCTTTCAGTGAATCTGATGTCCCTCTTACTAGGTCCTTCTTTATTGCTTTGGTACATTGAGTGTCTTCTGAGCCCTCACATGGAAAATAGTCACCTGGTGGGGTTTGCAGGCTCATGTAAAAAATCCATTCATGCATGCCCCCCTTCTTTGAGACATTTGGTTCTTTTTTCCACCATCTACAAGAGAGTTCTGGCATTTACTCTTCATTGAGTGTGGACATCACTTTCTGCAAGTGTCTGAGAGCCAGCCTAGCAGGGTGTACTGGGGTCCCTGCCAGGACTTAACATTCCCATAGCCCAGGAGAATGCTTCCATATCAGTCAACATGCCCATAGCCAACTTTATGTTCTATTTCCTCTTGACCCCAAACCCTCAGAATCCAATCCTGTACATGCTATCTTTGCTCTGTTGGTACCTACTGGCCAGGCACTGCAGCTCCTTCAGGGGATAGTCCCCTTCCTCCTTTAGCAGACCCAGTGCGTCCCTGACTGGGTTTGTTGTGACTGAATGGTTGTTATTAGTTACAATGGGTCTACTGGCAGGAAGGGAAATGGTGGCAGATCTGATGGTAGGACATATCTTGCTCCCTCATACTTCTCAAATACTGGTTCCATTGCCCAAGCTAATGCATTCCCTTCCAAAGGCCTGCCATCACAGAATACGTCAGCAATCTCACCACTGCTATGCACCTGACTTTATTCATGCTCTACCAACCACCTGCACTAGGGTCCTTATTTCCAGACAGCTGAGAGGTGACCCAGCTTTAGCATCTGCTTTCTGGGTTTCCTGGGAGACAGACTCTGCAGTGGAGTTTAACACAGAGAAGGCTTATTGGACGATGCTGTTGGATCAATATCTATAGGAACGTAAAGAAGCTGGATTGAGCAGACAGAAGTAGAGCTGTGATGCTGTCACAACATCAGTCTCAGCAGGTTCCAGGAGGGAGGGTCTCTGGAACTGGGATAGCCCTGATGAGTTGTTCTCAATTAAGGATGTTGACCAGTCCCCGAATGTAGGCTGGTCTTGGGAAGAGTCTGTAATATGAATGAAGTGGCTCACTTCAACAGAGGATAATCACAGGTGGAGGGGGTTAAGTGTGTCAGCCATCCACCCTTCCTGCAGCTGAGGGAATACAGATCTGAAAGGAGGGGCTGAATCTGGGCAGCACACTACAGTGTCCACTACGGACATTTTAAAAGTTGTTACAGTTGTATTTTAATAATCAAAGAAATGAAGTCATTTTTTTAAAAATTGCTCAGAAGAAAATGGTGACACCCTTTGAGTTCTTTTGTCTAGAGACTTAGTGATTCCTCACCTGAAGAATGGCCCAGACCTCCCACAAAACAAATAGAAACTTGGAAGCAGCTTGGTGAGTGGAACTGCTGATAGGCAGTCAATTATCTTCTCATGATTCACCTCCCCTCGACCTACCCAACCCAGACCAAAAATAGATTTGTCACTCGTAGACTCCAGGCTACTTCATAGCAGAACAAGCAGGCAAACCTGTATAACCTGAACAAATAAATCGAGGCCTGTGTGCTTCTGCTTAGAGGCCTATTGCCACACGGCACCTGTGCTAAAAAGAAACATAAATCTGACACCCAGCACCTTGAAAAATAATTTGCCTTTGCTGAAGCCTGGTGAAAATGTGGCCAAAGACATTTTATCACACGTCTTAAAAAAAATTGTACTTCCTGAAAATCCTGTTTGGACAGCTCATTCCTAAGTTTCATTCATTCAAACTGCTATTTTCCAAATCTCTCTTTTCTACTGCTGGCAAAATTTCACCTCTAGATTTAGTCCTTTCTTTCACAAGTACTCATACATATAAAAATCAATTTTATATATGTAAATCAATTTAGCTTTTCTTTGCATTTTTCAGCTGTCATTACCTCCACAGCATGCAAAGGGCAAACACAGGCTTCTTAACAGAGAAGGTGGAAAATATAAATTTTGATGCTGTCATACATTAAAAAATATGTTATACATTAGAAAATATGTTATATTTTTAATGCTGTACTTGATGGTGACACCCTTAACCAGATGAGAGGAACCCAACAATAAATTAAAATGTCTGAATCACCCCTTTTTTGGAGCTGCCATCTCATTGTTCTTATGACCACCTATCCCGTACGCAGTCACCTCATTGTCCATCAGAGTGTTTCCACAGTATCGTGTCTGGGATAGACCTGGCTGTGTTCCACTTGTTCTTTCAAAGAATCTTTGTGGACCTGACGGATAGGAAAGAACACGAGTGTGAGGTGCAAACTTTTGTGTATACACCCAAACTCAATCCTGCATATGATTTCAGTGAGTTTGTGGACCTCTGAATAAGTCCCAGTAAATAAGTTTCTCTATCTAACTCTCAGTTCCTGAAATTCTGACCTCAAAATGTTAGTAAAACTAATAATACACTTAGATGCCCATGACAAGATGCAAAATCCATTTTTAATTAGCACATGAATAGTCCTTATAAATTACATAAAGCATACATAGATTGTATACTAGAGACAACATTTGTATCATTCATTCCCTCCTGTTTGTCATTCATTTATTTAACAAACATTTGTTTGCTAAGCACTTAACTATTTTAGAGTAATACATTAATATAAAACCAATCTCCAACTTCAAGAATCAAACCAGTTCCTGAGGAGAATTGAATGTAAATAGGCAATAATAATACTGTGCTATGAAAGAGGGTATTGTGGGAGCCTCAGGGAAGAAAGGGATGACGGCAGGATGGAAGTGGGGAGGGCAACTAATTCTGCCTGGGAGTTGGGTAGGGCTGAGAATGGTTTCAGGGAGAGCTTTTTGGAGAATGTGACACATTAACTGGAGACAATTCTTAACAGTTTTCAGAAGACAAGAGTGGGAGTAAGATGTTCCCTCCAGAAGGGATAGCATTTGCAAAGACCCAGAGGCAGGAGGGAGCAAACATGGTGCATTGGAGAGCTTGTCCCTTGTTTGCTAGGCCTGGAGTGGAGTGTGGATATAGAAACAGTTGTGAAAGGTAAAGCAAGGGCCAGTACACAGAGGGCCTGGAATGCTGGTCTAAGGAGTTTACTCCTTATTTTCAATGGGATTTGGAGTCTCTGAAAGGTATTTAATAGGACATGGCATGATCAGATTTGCATGTAACTTCGTGAGGTGTGGTGGTACTCATGTCCGTGGATGGAGGTTGCTTCTATATCAGTTGCATTTAAAATTTGAAAATAATAGTAAAGAATTGAAATTATAAATGACTTGCTTTTAATACATTAAAACAGTAACTTGGTTATACCTTTATATAACAGCACTCTGAGCCACTTGCTTTTAAATGTTAGTATGAATGGAGTTATCACCAGAGCTGTGGGAATAGCATGCATAACTCTCATCCCAGCTAGTCTTTTCCCAGCTTTTAGCGAGATACCTGATGTAACCTCTCATACCAGTGGAGATCAAAATATTGTGTTTATTTATAATTTTTTATTTATTTCCACTTTCTTTCTGTTTTTTTCCAGTGATTACATTTTATTTTAAAGAGCAGAGAAAGTACAAATGAAGAAAACATGCATAGCGCATTAATATCATTACATGGTTACTTTATTTACTTACATATTTATAATATGCTTTTATGAATATAATCCTCCTTCCCTGAGTAGTCTGTAGTCTATCTGTTTTAGTTTCCAGCTACATTTGCATTAGAATTTAGGTAAAGTCGAGAGAGTAGGTAATGCATATAAATGTCATTTGTTCTGCTATACTGCAGCAACAACAAACAACAAAACAACAAAAATTGTTTTTTAAATCCAAGCAATGCTGGAGTAATAAAAAGAGCACAAATTTTGGTAACAGACAGATCTGGGTTCAAATCCCAATCTGTTAGTTACCAGATATATAAACTTGGGCAATCTATCTAACCTCTCTTAAGTCTTAGTTCTCTTTATATAAAATAGAGCTAGTAATTATTGCCTTGCAGGATTGATGTGGTAAGTGAAAGAACATATATTCATTGCTTGTATAGGTATTTAAAAATTGGTGGTTCATAGCAGAAAGATCACTGTCAAGGTGACGTGGAGATGAAGTTGGATGGTTAACGAAGGCTAAATGCAGAAGACTCACTCAAGAAGATGAAGAGTTAATTCAGGAGGGCTAAACTAAGGCAGTTGCAAAGAGGAGAAAGAATAACTTTTAGAAATATCCAAAACTTAACTATCACATTGGGATAGGCTTGCTACTACAAAAAACAACCGCCAAATCTCTATGGTATAATACACTATAGATATATTTCTCCCCGTGTTAGTTCAGGTCTTCTGAGGAGCCCATGCTAAGATGAGATTAGACATGCAAGAGATTTATTGGGGGAAATGCCTGTGAAGGGTAAATAGGAAGATGCTAATAGAGGCAAGCAGAGCTTTCAGGCCACAATGCAGTTCTGACACCTGTGAAGGAAAGGAGCAAGGAAGGAGGATTGGGAAGGAAGAGTCCTGGACTGCAGTGTAATTTCCAGAAAAATTCAGCCAAGTTGGTGGAGAATCCATGAGTCAAAGTCACCCGCTGGAGGAATCCTGTATGTTGCAGGAAAGGGCCTGAATTTGTATCCCTGCGTGCTCAGTGTCATGCAGGATCCCTGTTTCCAGTCCCCACATAAGAATGCAGGACATGGTGAGGCCAAAAAGGAAAACCAACGGAGCCATGGATGGGGATTCATACCACTATATTCTCGCTGGCGGCTGGGTTGGAGACACAAAAGCAAATATCCGCCAGTACCCCAACAAGGGGGTCTTCCTGTACCCTAGTCTCGCTGGCGGCCGGGCAAGACACAAGAAGTAGGATCCACACGATCCACAATCCATCATCCATGCTTGCTAACCCCACTTGCTAGCTGCAATCCACCGACCTCTTCTCTACCAACAAACCAACCCCTTTGCTAACTGCAATTTTCCCTTGCTAGCTCAGGCACGGCAGTTATATCAGTGGCCAATGGCTAACTAGTTATAGCTAATATAAAGTCACAGCTGATGGCCATCTACTACCCGAGCCAGCACCTTTCCACATGAAGTTGAGAGCCTGGAAACTGCTCTCTGGGACTCTGTCCCCACACTCAGTCATTGGCTAGGAGCAGCCTGTGGGAAGTGTAGCTTTGGCACAAACACAGTGATATAGCCAGTGAGGCAGAGCTGAGGCCATAGTAAATCTTGTTCTCCCAGCTGGAGATCTGAACAGCACACTAGCATGACCTCATACTCCACATCACAGTACAACACAGATTAGTTCTGGGAGTTGCAGAGCTCCATTGAGTCATTCAGGGACCCAGCTTCCTTACATCTATGGCTCTGCCCCCTTCTAGGTCCCTGAAGTTCTCTCTGTTCAGTTGGCAGGTGGGGAAAGAGAATGTAGATAATGTATGAAATGTTACTACTTGCATGGGTTCCACCTGAACTTTGCTCCCGTTACTTATGAGTTGACCCACAGGTAGTCAGATGGCCCCACTTATTGCAGGAAGACTGGAAAATACAGACCAGCTGCATACCACAACAACCGTTTGCACGAGGCAGATGAGAGAGAGAGAGCGATGTCCCAGGTTTCTGGCTTGGATTACTGGATAGATGGTGTGCCGTTCACCGATGTAGAAAATACAGAAGGATGCCAACCTCAGAGGAAGTGGTGCTATCCAGTAGCCAGCTGGACATTCAGGTCTGGAGCTCAGGGTTAGAGATAACTCCGATGGTGGTTGAAACCATGAGTTGGTAAGAGATAGTCTTAGCACCAGGAGAGTAAAGGGCTAAGAACATAAATAACTCTGAAGAACACCAAAATGTAAAGGGCCTATGTGACTCAACATCTATTTCAATCTCTTTTTAGTGTGTCTTTCTGTACTGCAAAGTTGAAAAGCTAAAAAGGACATTTCCCAGACTTCTTGTAGCTAGGGTTTCCAAAGATGTGATTTATGTTCTGCCGATTAGACACACTCACATAAGACTCCAACTCCAGGCCTGAAGAAGTGGGCAGCCAGGCAGGGCAGGAGGCACCGCTGTGCTGGTGCAGAGTGCAGCAACCCTAGATCTCAGGTTGGTGGCTACAGCAGCCGTGTCCAAGTTCAACAGTTACTTCCGCATTGTGGCAGAAGCAGCAGCAACGCCCTTGACCACTGGCTCCTGAGGGCGGCTTTGTTCCATGTAACCCGGCCGAGGGTCTGCTTCTTCAGCAATCCCATGAATTCTGTAAGCCAATGAATACCTTGTAATCATCCCTTTCTGCTTACATTAGCCAGGGTGGTTTCTGCCTTTTGCACCCAATCCATGATGGATATAGTTAGAAAAACCTGGGCCTTTGGAAGAGGCTGAAAAGCCTAGGCCAGAGAAATAGCACTAAAACCAGGACTGACTGCCTCCAAATCAAGGGAGGGAAAGGTTTCAATCGGTGGACAAAAATTAAAAGCTGCAGAGAGGCCAAGATGGATACAAATATAAAGTAAAATAATTCAACCCGGAGGTCATAGGTGATCTCCACAGGAGCAATTTCAGTGAAATCATAGGGGAGGGGGCCACACTGCAGGAGGTGTAGGAGATTCTTCCCTTTTATTTGGAACCAATTTATGAACTACGAGTCAGATAATATAGTCAGGTACAGGTAGTCCCGCTTTTCTAAAGTTTGACTTCTGCCACTGCGTTTTTACGAAAGACCTACATACGTACTGATTTCCATTAACCGAAAGAACCCCAAAGACAATTTTCGTTCATACCCAAGTGGCCCCTCCAAGCTCCTTCCCAGGGAATTATACTCAGCATCTCAGCATCAAGCTGCCCCAGAGCTTTGAACTGTGTCTGTGAGCATCTGTGTTTTATCTTGATTTATTTGTGCATCTGTTAGCAAGATGTGTCCTGAGGTATCAGAAAAGCCTAAGGGAGCTTGGAAGGGTGTTATGCTTAGTGTAAAACTGGACGTAATGATGTCTATTTGGTATGATTTGGTAGGTTATTTTTTGGGTCTGGGAACACTAAAAAAACTTTTCATATGAATTAATGGCAATTGATTCTTCACTTTATGTCATTTTGGCTTACTAAAGATTTCATAGGAACACTGCTTTCAGATAGTGGGGGAAACCTGTATTACTCTATGGTCCAAGAGGTACAAGGGAGATTGTTCCGTGCTTATTGTGCCTAGAAGCACAACATGGTGGCCCAATCCCTCCAGATACAGGAATTGTCTTCTGGCATCACTTACGTATTTAAGGAGGCTTTAGCCCACAGCTCTGTTAGTTCTGTAAAATAGTTATCTGAACTTCCATTTTTAAAAGGAAAAGACCCTTTAGAAAACGGGCATACTAAATCTAGCCTGCCTCCTACACAGGCAGAATTGTGTAGGCGGTGAAAAGCACAGGAGTTGAAATTGGTCAGACTAAGGCTGTCATCCTGCTTTGCTGCTAGTTGGCTATATGGCCTTTGGCAAGTTACCTACACCTAGTTTTCTCCTCTGTAAAAGAGGGATAACACTATCAACCTTCGAGAGTGATTATGATGATTAATTGAAGTATTAAGACACTTGGCACAGGGACTGGCACGTAAAAAGTACTCAATAAGTGATAGTTCATTTTATGAGTGGTCGCAAAATACCTTTTGGGAAATAATGACAATCACTGTCTTCCTCACAGGGTCAAGTGAGGATACTGTTCAGGAAAGCAAACTATAAGGCCTATTATTAGAATAAACATACATCAGGAGGAGGTCACCTCTTAAACCAGAAGTTGACAAAGCTCTTTGACAACTAGATTGTGCTATGGAGTTGGTAGAGAGGGCAGGGCCAGGAGAAAGAGGAGCTAAAGATGAACTTCAATTATTACACAGTTATTGCCCGGGGCTGGCCTTTATTGCAATAATAAACAGGCCACTGTAAAGGGGGGTAGTTGATTAATATAGCAGGGGTGCCAAAAAATGTAACAAGTAGACACTTTGGTCAATGTTTCTCAAGCAGTAGTTCGCCGTAATCAGAAGTGTCTGGACACTGATAGTAACCACTGTGAGCACCTCTTATAATTGCAGAAGTCAAACGTGATATGTATTCATCTTTTGTTATTGGTATATATTGAGTATTATAATTTTAATAGCATTTTCCTTTCTTAAAATGTATGTACATTTTTTGGCACCCTCTGTATACCTGGTGGTAAAGATGGAAACTCTGTGCTTGGTAGAGCTGGGTAAGTGGAAAGAATAAAGGGAGCAAATATATTTGCTTGAAATTAGGTAAAAGATTTCTCTTTCAAGAACTTCATCCTGGCTGGCTTCAATGCCAGGCTTCTGTTCCCTCCCTGCCTCTTTGTGGGCCTCTGCAGGAAGCACACATCAACTCTGTACAATGTAAAGATCCAAAATAGCTTACATGGAGATAAAGCATCTGCTTGTACAAATAGGAAGGGCAGAAGTCACTGGAGGTAGGCAGTGAGTTCCTCCTGATTCCTTTCTTAGCCCAGCCTGCCCTTGGCCTTCTACTCCACAAAGAGGTGGAATTAAACTCCATTCTCTCTCTAACCCCTGTTCTTTGTTCCTCTTCATAGGAACACGTCCAAAAACGGGTGTACTAGTGGCTATAGGGGACCTACTGATGCGACCACCTCACCCCCATGCCCCACTCTATCCATTTGCTTTATCCTTATACCTGTTAGGGACTAAACACAGTCAAGGGAATGAGTTTTCCACTCTGGATTTTTTTTTTCAATTCACCATTGTTCTAATCAGCAGTCATCCATCTTCCCTCTTACCTCATTCTATGAGGTGAATAATTTATAGCCATGTTACAGTTCAAGGTCAGGCTACGTGCTACAGCTGGAGGCACCTCTGGCTTTACTCAGTTGGATGCTGTTGAGGATCCTTGGTGGGTGGGCAGAATACGCATTTGGGCAGTGACACTGCTGAAAAAGTGTCAGTGCTGGCTGAACCTGTCACTCTGCTGGAGGGCCTGGGCCCAGGGGAGGCTTAGTATATCGCTGCTGATTGCTAACCTCTGAGACCTCATATCCTGTAATTTGCCAAGACAGACCTGTGATTACAACCTAATAATCACTGCCCAAGCCAGGTTCTGAATAAGTGGGGTGTGAGCTTGTATTAAAAAAGAAAATGATAAGGAGCTATTTGCTCAGCAAAGACATTCTGTAGAGCAAATCACATGTATACATTGTACTGCCTTCCTCCATCATCTCACAGCACCCTCCAAAGTTTTCACTATGAGCCTGAATTTGAACTATATTGTAGCTGTCCTGTCTGCAGGCTGTGCTCAGATTTTTATAAAAGATCATTTAATTTTATTCAACACAATCCAGTGAGTTTATACATTTATTTTAGTATCTGTTCTATGCCTGGGGCTCTAGTGGTGAGGCATGGATTAAAATATTGGGGCTGCCTTGAAGATATATTCAACTGAGTTAGAGAAATAAGTACCTTTACTACTTCATAGTGAAGACTGAAGGCAAAACTAAAAGTGCTTTTAGTTTTCCTGCCCTCTAACTATAGACTTTCCAAAGATCACAGCTCATACTTTCCTCCATCCCTCTTGCTTTGAGGAAGAGAAATTGAGACCTTATCTAAGGCTTATTCCTCCATGGAACTTGAACCTCACAGAGGACTTTCATCACCAACTTTTTCTTTCATTGTCCACCTCTCTGCAATTGCCCTAGGAACATGTTCAAATTTAACTATCTTTACATTTCTTTCTCTGTCTTCCTTTCCTCTTGGGATACAGTTTTTCTTCTTCCATTCAATCATTTATTCATTAATTTAATAAATGCTTACTGAGGGACACTGTAGGCAAGGCCTCTCCTTGAGTGGAGACGTAAAAACAAATAAGGTCCTTGCCTTTGAGTAGCTCACTTTGTGATTGGGTAGGTATAGATAAAGAGGTAAATATTGGTGCCACCTTTCTCCTTCTTTTCATTGTCAAACTTCCTAGAAGAGGAAACTTCCCACCTGCTCATTATTCAATCCCTGAGGCCCTCACAGCGCTTCTGAAACAGCCGTCATAAAAGTCAGCTGGGACTTTCTATTTCCAAAAGTCCAGTCCTCATCTTAGCACTGGTTCATCCCAGCACTCTTGCCGAATTAGACATCTTGCTGAACTTTTGTCACAACATGGTTCGCTGGAGACAGAGAACTCCTGTTCCAACTCTGCTACTTACAGGCTGTGTGGCCTTGGGGGAGTCACATATCCTCCCTGAGACTCAGTTGACCCTGAGACTCTGTCAACTGGGGACTTAAAAAGTCTATGTTTCAGGGTTATTGTGAAGATTAGATGAGATAATGTATGAAAAGTTCCTGTCATGTGATAAATACTAAACAAATATTAGTCTCCTTTCCTTGGATGACGCTATACATTTGTTTTAGTTCTTTGACTATCTCACTTAGAATTTTCACTGGATCTTTGCCCTTCTTATCTCTTTGTTTAAGCATTACTTAATGGAACTTTGCTTTTGGGGGGGTCCCCTCACCAAAATTCCAGGAAAAGTCCAAGATTTCTATCTGGAGAGTCTACCCTTTCCCAACCTCGAGCTCCATCCTCCATCCCCAATCTGAGTAGATTTGGTAGAACAGATCTGGGCATAGCATGTGACCCAGGCCTAGCCAATCAGAGTCTTGCGTTTTCCTGGACAAATAGTAACTGGTTCAGGAGTGGGCAAGACTCCTCTCAAAATCACTGAGACTCCAGGAGACCTCTACTGAAGCTTCTGGGAGTGAGGCAAGTTTTCCCTCTGGGCTTGAATGTGTGAAGATGTCAGACCAGATGGAAATGTAGCCATCCTGCTACCATGAGGGACACCCAGCCCATGAATGGAACTAAGCCCGAGGAAGCAGAGCCAAAGGAAAAGAAAACATCATTTGGACATCATTTGGGCCTCTGCAACACATCACACCTGAAAGCAACATAACTTCTGGACTTCTTTGCTTATATGAGACATTAAGACTCCTTTCTGCTTAAGCATAATCCCTTTTTGGATTGAATTTTCTGATAATTGTAAGCAAATGAATTTTAACTGAGAGAAATATGTTAACAATCACTCTTCATTCATTCATTCAACAAATGCTTATCAAGCATATTCTACGTATGTGCTAAGGACTGTGCTAGAACTAAACATACAGTTGTGGTCTAGACCCCATCTTTGCCTTCAAGAAACTTGTAGTCTCATAAGAGACAAGTAAATAGGTAATGACTATATAGTGCCATTAGAACTGCAGGCAGGGGTTGTACAGCATCCTCTGGAGGCACAAAGAGGGGATACCTAAATTATCTCAGGGAATCATGGAAACCTTTCCAGGGGGTATAATCTACACAGAGACTCAAAGAATACATAGACAGGTGATGTGGGGAGGGATGAAGTTTTTCATGCAGTGGGAAGAAAACGGTAAGCAAAGCCTCAGAGAAAATAGAGAGCACAGGACATTTTGGAGACCTATGGTGAGTGTAATAGAGTTTTAGGGAGAGGGTCTACCAAGAGTGTAAAGAGGTAAGCAAGAATTAAACCATGAAGAACCTTGAGAGCTTAAGGAATTTGCATAGAAATATGAAAGGCTTTTAGCAGGAGAATGTGTGGGCATGTCACCTACTGCTACATGTGCAATGTACCATCCATTCCCACACCTGTAAATGTCATCTGCTTCTAGGTTGATGAACCCCAAATCTGTGTCTCAGGCCTCTATCCTGATCTCAAGACACACAATTCTATGTGTACACCTTATGGGAACTTCAAATAAATCTGTTCAGTCCCCAAATTCTGGAATAACATTGTCCTCTTTCCAGTCACTGGCCCTAAGCCCTGAGTCACCTTTTTCTCTTCCATTTCCTGTACGGTCCTCAATGGTTGCCAAATCTCAGCAATTCTATTTTCAGAATGTCTCTTTCATTTTCACGTAAACTGAAGGGGCTTATATTTTCAATTTTCCAGAAAGCTTTCCCATCACCTTTCTTCTGGAAACTGAGCTGGGTATATGTAGGCCTGGCTACACATGGTGTCTGCAGCAGACAAATGTCATTAAGGTGACCCTTCATGATCTCCATTTCCTGGTGTTCAGGCCTCTATGTGATCCCCTCTCTTTGAGTGTGAGTGGGACCTATGACTTGCTTTTACCAAGTAGGCTGTCACTCCCATGTTTATGTTACACGTACTATGTAAGACCTGTGTTGCTGGCTTGCTCTAGATTCTTCTTATTGGTTTGGTGAAGTCCATGTTGGGGGAACTCACTTGGCAGGGAACTGTACATAGCCTCTGGGAGCTGAGGGAGGCCTCTAGCCAACAGCCAGCAAGAAGTTAGGGACCTCAGTCCTACAACAGTAAGAGAACAAATTCTGCCAACAACCTGAGTGAGCTTAGAAACAGAATCTGTCCCAGTTTAGCCTCCAGCTGAAAACCTAGTGCTGTCTGACTTCTCACTTGCAGTTTTGCTGAAAACCCTATTACGTTGTGCCCAGACTCTTGACCTATAGAAGCTGTGAGATAAGAAACACGTTTTATTTTAAGCCACTCAGTTGGCAGTAAATTTGTATAAAGCCATAGAAAACTCCATCTGCATGGCAGATATGTTCATTGCTTATCTACTGACCATTTGCACCTGTGTTCTTTCTAGCAGAATACTGATTGTGTTTCAGATATTGGGCACCCATATGCTTCATGGGTATCTACAATCCTATAGGTCAATTGGTCTAACCCAGTTTTGTTTATCCCATTTGCCTCACCAATGATTGGCGAAACATGGGCATATGACCCAATCACAACCAATAAAACAAGAGGACATTTCCTGGGAAGTTTTCCTCACCCTAAATATGGATGCAAGTCAAAAACTCGCTTCTTCCTTCCCTGGACCTTGTTATGTGAGGGAATGATTCTTGGAAATGCAGCAGCCATCTTACCCTTGAAGGGCAAGTCAGGACAATAGGAGAGAAGCCCACCTGTGACCCTTACATCATAGAATCACTATTGTAACCAACAGTAACCTGCGTGGAACTCCTTGGAAGAAAAATATTGCATTATTGCCATAATTTAAACCGCTTTTAAATGGGTATTCTATAGCTCCCAGCCAAAAGCACTCTAACCGAAACCTTGTAAAAGGTTCAGAACAAGGAATGGGCATGTGACCAGAGCAGGGTTTCTCAGAGTCATTTGCTGTGATTGATGTCCTGATTCTGGACAAAGTCCAGTAGGCTTGCTAAGCTGGGGGAGGAAATGAATCCCAGACTGCTGGAAGCCATCTTTACCAGCACAATCAGTGGGCTACTGTGCAGCAAAGAATAAGGCCAAACTCTTGGAGATAGGGAGAGATATAGCAGTAATGAATCCCCATACTGTCACTAAAGCTCTGGTTTCCTGCAGGTCATATCATTTAGTGCTATAAAATAACCTCACATTCTTCCTCGCTATGTCAGTGAGTAAATACACTCTTTTGCTTACCTGGGTTTGAGTTGAATTTCTATCACTTGCACTGAAAGAATCCTAACTAATATACTCTTTCTTTTGCCCTTCTAGTACCTACAGTATCCTTGCCTAATTTACTGCCTACTAGTTGGTATCTCTCACCCCTCAATCTATTCTATGTATCTGGTTATACCATTTTCCTCCTGAAATGTCCCCAGAGCACCTCACGGAAGGTGACTAGCTGTAAAACAGAATTCTTCAAACTGACATTCACTGTCTCTCCCCATCCTCCCGATTTTTTTTCTCCATCTTCTATTACAGTGTTTCTTAAACTTTTCACTTTTTACCATAACCCACAATATGATGTCAACCAAGCACAAAAGAGTTAGGAGGCTTTGAGTAGAAATAAATGACAAAGATTTATTTAAGGGCCTTAGGATTTGCAAGCTGGAAACACAACTAGGCAACACGCAGAGTGTTCCAAAGAAGTAAGAAAAGCTGAGAATTTGTAGAATAAAAAGTACATTCTTGAGAAGAATCAGTCCTGCATTCTTAGCCTCTGAATGGGTCGGAGATGATAATCTCCTGATGTGCGGTGGTCTGGATAATGGATGTTAAGCAACCTGGACAGGTGGACATTCTATCCTAAGTATTTCAGGAGGTAATCATAGTGTTATCTATACAGCTATATACTTATCGGTATATAGGTATATAAATATAGAGAGACATATAGATATATCTCCAGGCATAACTGGAGAGTTCAAAAATTTAAGTTCCCACGCAAGTTAAAGCAAGATTAGAATTGTTTCCTCATGCCTCAGCCTACTTGATTTTCATAATTTAGCAGCTTGACCATAGTGATTCCATTTTATTTCTTCAACTTTTCCTCAAAAAATATATAGCATATCAAATATAACATATAAAATTATATATTACATAATATGTCATTATATAAATTATGTATTACAAATTACATATAATTATATATAATTTATAATATGTAAAAGAAGAAAAGATAGTGCATTGACATAGTAAGGGTATTATTTTGTAAAACAGTTGTTTTAGTTAGGACCTAACTGTTAGGTGTATGTGTGTATGAATGATGTATGAGGTCAAATGTAAAAAATACATACGAGTATGCATATATTTATATATAGCATATATTATATAATATATAATTACATATATGATGTGCTATAAAATTATATACTATAATAACATATAATGTAATATAATATACTTAATTTATAATTATGTAGTATATAGTAGTATGTAGTATATATGTGGTTTTTATATTATGAAGCAACACATATATATATATATACACATATAACTAAAGCAATCATTTTAAAAAACAATACTTACCCTTACTATGTACAACACACTATTTTTTTCTTCTTTTCTATTCCATCCATTCCTTTTAAAAAATGCTGGTTGCCGCCCAAATGCTTCTCTTCTCACAAGAGTGAAAAATGCAATCGCTTTGCTGCTCTAAGCTGTATTCACTGTGGCTATAAAGGGATTTCAAGATGTTCTATTCCATGAGGAGGGACTCCGTGGCTTTTCTTTCTTATGGAGAATGACTCTAGATCCCAGGTTTCCTGCCGCAAAAGTTAGGAAATTTACCACTGAGGATGAGGCTGGGCCTTGCAGGAACTCTGTGAGCCCTGATGGTTCGGAAATGGATAACACTGAGCAGCTTCTCTTGTCAAGTGCCCCTAGGGCTCAGGATGTTCAAACATTGAACAACTGCTCCTTGGGAACCTCTTAACAATTCTGGATAAAAAGAAATCAGAGAGAGGGAGATGTCTAGGAATCTACCCCTGAACAACTAGTTTTCAATATAGGAGATTACTTGTCATCACCTTAATATGCATTTAACCCACCCTCCACCTTCTACTCCCCAGTGGCTTTTTAAAGAGGTTCCAGTGGGACAGTTATGATTTCTGGACAGAAAGCACCATCTGAAACAGAAAACAAGTTTGGAAAGCAGAAAAATAAACATGTACAATAATCAATGAAAACAAGCAAGCACCTTGGTGAGTTATTGACTGAAGGTGATAATGAAAGTGCAGAACCTTTGCAAAGCATGTAAAACAAAATATAGTCAGTACCTTCAGTTAACAAAGACAACATTTTATGTATTGGTATGATATATCTATCATTCTTGAACTCTTTTATTTTTAAGGTAATAATCACGAATATATGTCTTTATACGTAAATATTTCCCCCACTTTCTTAACGGGGACAACTTGAGCTGATATTTATCATCCTCAAAAAATCACTATTTTATAATTAATCATGGTGTAGAATAATTGGAAACTTTCAAAGTTTATAAGAAAGCCATTAGATAGACCACAAATAAGAAATGATGTAATCTTTAAAAATACCAGTATTCCCTGTGCAGGCAGTATTTTAGGTCACTAAGATAAAAAAAAATTCAAAACTTCAGGTTCTTCAAGTAAGAAAAGCCCTTAGACAGGGATACTTTTTATGATGGATTGGTGCCAATGTTTTAAACTTGTATATTCAATTGTTGCCAAAACATTAAAAGAAACTCCCTTACCGTGAGAAACACAATAGTAATGAGGTTTCCCTTTTGTCTTTAATTCCAAGAATCAGTTGTTTAGTGACTTATACTGAATATTTTTAGAAAAGTCTCTTTTTTTGTCTTTTGCATACATTAACAGGAAATAAAATTAGCATATTCAATATAAATCAATGTACTTGGAGGTTCAAAGTTTTCCCCAAGAAGAGCTCATTACATAATTTAACTCAAGTGAAGCCAGTAGAAGATGTTCTGTCAAGTTGCCTGAAATGTAACAGGCTCAAAAACTTAAAATAGAATTAAGTGAATATGAAGAAAGTATGCAATAGTGTTGAAACAAGTTCCAGTTGAAACGAGTTGCCACTCGCTTGCCACTTTTGCAGATTCTCAGCACTCCCAACCTCTGTTATGAACATATTCCTCCATCTTTCTTAAATAGATTGTCCCCTTTTCTCGTAGAAATTCTCTTAATGTGTCCTATCCGGTTCAATTTGTCTGTAACAGAATTCAACCACCATACCGCTGTATCAATTCCTATGTGTCAGTCACAGTCAAAATGTCCTAGCAATTCGTCAAGGATAGATTCCAAGTGGTTACACACCCTCCCTAAGATGCAGTTAGTCTCCTTATCAGTGACAATCGTCAGGGTAAATAGGACAAACACAAATCAATATTTCTACTGCCATTAAGTAATGTGTCCATATTTGCATGATGCCGGGGGTATGATAAGACTGAGGAGAGAGAACACTGAAGGGGAAAGACACCTGGAGTGAATGTGAGGAGTCTCCCAGTCTCCATTCTGACACATCTGTGTGACGTCAGCCAAGTTTCCTTAGCGCTCAGCATCTCAGTTTTCACATCTTTCAAATGATGGAGAGATTTCTAAAGTCTCTTCCAACTCTGTTTAAAAAAAAAAATCTTAATGTCTCTATGAAAAGCATTCTGAATTAGAACTCCTTTGGTTATCAAGAACAGAAATTCAGTTGATCTAGCTCTAGGAGATATTTTTTAGACAACTCTATTGTGCAAGGGATGGCACGTTGGTAAGTTTCCTTTGACTCAAACAAAGCCTAGTTTTGATCCTCCATGACCTTGTGGTAGCAGGAACGTGCATGAAAGGGTGTATGCAAGTGCAGGGATAGGGATTTGCGAGGCAGGGATGATATTCAAAATATTTGACAACAGCCACAAAGGTGCAAATCAGCTGAACATTAATCTGGGTAAAAAGTGTTGGGAATTGGGGGAATGGAAGGGGTGAGGGGAAAAGAATGAAACACAAATTGCTCTTCTCTTTCTGATTCTCCTTCCCCCACCCCTGCAATAAATGAGAATATCAGTGCCTCAGTAAATTAATTCAACACATAACGTAGGCATTTAATGGAAGTCAAAAGCAGAGATGCAGCAGCCTGTAAGAATGAATTGGAATCGGGGTTCGAATGGCATTGACTCTAGATCCATCTCTTCTTGCAGTTTGCTCTTCTCTGCAGGATTCCGCCCTGTTTCCTTTCTCTCATCTGCTCAGATTGGCTTTGTCTGGTTTTCCAGTTTGCATGCTCCTGAATTTACTTTGTTGTTGTTGTTCAAAATACCATATGAACCAAATCCATATTCCTCTTGAAAAGGATTTAATTGGCAAACCTCTTCCTAGACCATTTAGCTGTGATCCAGGTAGCACAGACATATTGGGGGGAAAAATAACTGCTGGGAACCTATTGCTGTTAGAACGTGGATGGTAGCACAGGACTGATATTGACAATATTTAACAGTTGGTACCGGATAGGCATCAACCAGCCTATGAGAATGGACACCAGCCATACGGAACCAGTACAGCTGGGCCAAGGCATTCTAGCTGGATAGCAACCTGGAATGGGGAAAAGAGGACCAATTCCCAGAAAACAGGAAATAATGGTAAATTGGGCAGTTAATCCAAGATTTGTCTATTACAGAATCTAAGAGAAAAAAGAGGCAAACCCATCTTAAAAACAAAGTAATACTGTTCTTGGAAACATTTTAGCAATAGAAGGATAATTTAAGTATAAGTGGTTTCTATTTGCTTGTAGGAAAGATTGCCATTTGACAGTGTGCTGAGAGTTGCAACAACAAAAGAGAAATATAGCCCAGGACGTTCCCTACCCACTGCCCCCAGGAGCTTTCACTCTGACTTGAAAAAAAAAGACATACAGAAAATTTACAGAACCAGGCATTGAATTGGACACATATTTGAGTGCCCTGCGAGTCAGAGAAACAGATAGATGGCTGTGGGCCAGAGAAGTTAGGGCCACTTTCAGGGAGTTGCTGAGGTTTCTGTCTATGGCTCCTTTCAGCCATAAAGATGATTGATTGATTTATTTATACTTATTTTCTTAAGACCACATCCTCTTTTATTTCATCTTGAGAAAACAAATGTTCGCTCCGGATGAGAATGAGCCAAGTACCGAGGACAATAACTAGCTCTTCCATTTGTTCCAATGAATTCCAAAGGAGGAAGAGGAAATAGGAACTAGACAGTTTCAGTCTATTAATATTCAGCTTGTGAACTCTATAGCCGGGTACTTCCTGAGCAAGACTGCCTCTAACAAGGCTGCATATGTGAACAGTCGAAGATGGAGATGGCAAATACAAAGAATTTAACATGTATATGTTTAGTATGACGTCCCCATACGCTCTCTAAAATTCCCCATTTGGTCAGAGCTGGCCCATCTTTGCTCCACGGTTCCTCAGATTCTGCTTTGCTGCTTTTGAGGGAGCATAGGTTCAGATCACATGGGAGCTGGTGGGGGCCATTCCCGTGGCACCCTGCGGGGCTAACTAGTACTTATATCTTTTGGTCTTGGGCCTCTCACCGCAGATGTAGGTACCCCTATGGCGTCAAGCCCATTTACCATCACCTCATGCCAGTACTCGCCCCACCATGTGCTGGGTTCTTCTGGGGTCCTTGAATGTATGTGGGCAACCGCAACACCGAGATTTTTAAGGAAGTGTCTGACAACTACTGCAAGGTTTATCTCTGACTTGACATCGTTTTTCATCCCCACCTCCAGGTAGGAGACAGCTTCCCAGAAATTTCACTGTGTTCTCTAATTTTCCTTCTTGTCTCCCCAATTTCTCCTCTTCCAACAACTTCTTGTTTTCAGGGGATGCATATACAGCCGTCCTTGAGGAACTATTTGATTGGGCCCACAGATTTCTTCACTGAAACCAGGTCACCCCAGACTCCAAGTTCCTCCACTGACGGCATGAGGATGAGCTCCAGGTTGTCTTTGGACCGGTTTCATGTCCTCCACCAGCTTGTAGACACTGTGTCGCCCGTTTAGGCTCAGCTTCCGGCCCTCTTTAGCTTCCACAGTGACCATCCTGTGACTGAGAGAGAGGCTGAAGTCGCATTCTGAGCCTGGGGTGCCCCTCTCAGAGTCTGGCGGGAGCAGCGTCCGTAGTCCTGGCCCGCAGCTGCTCAGCGTCCGCCAGCAGCAGAGCCCGGCCACCATGGGGGACCCTGTGTTCCCAAGTGCCGAGGAGACCTCCATAAAGAGTTTTTTAATTCTATAGATTAATGAAGGGATCCATCATCTGGACTTTGAGGAATGTACTTAAAAGGTCCAAGATAGCCTTATAAATCAGGATGGGACTGCAAGGAACTTTGCCAAAGATTAAACACCAGCTCTCTAAATGAAGTACTGACCCATGCTACAACGTGGATGAACCTTGGAAACGTTATGCTAAGTGGAAGAAGTCAGATACAAAAGCCACACATTGAATGACTCCCTTTATATGAAATATCCAGAATAGGCAAATCCATAAAAACAGAAGGATCATTTAAGGTTGCCAGAGGCTGGAGGGAACAGGGAATGGAGAATAACTGCTAATGGATGAGGGGTTTCTTTGGAGGACAATGAAATGTTCTGGATTACATAATGGTGATGATTGTACAACACTGAATGTACTAAAAAAAATTTAACTGTATACTTTAAAATGGTGAATTTTAGGGGAGTGGCCGGATGGCTCAGTTGGTTCGAGCGCGAGCTCTCAACAACAAGGTTGCTGGTTCAATTCCCCCATGGGATGATGGGCTGCACCCCCTGCAACTAAGATTGAAAACGGCGACGGACTTGGAGCTGAGCTGTACCTTCCACAATTAGATCAAAGGACAATGACTGATGGGTCCTGGAAAAACACACTGATCCCTAATATTCCCCAATAAAAAAATTAAAGAAAAAAAACAAAGTTGGAAAATAAAACGGTGCATTTTATAGTATGTGAATTGTATCTCAATAGAAGCAAAAAACAAAAACAAAAACACCAGCTTTCTGGTTAGAAATAACTTCTCTGTCCTTTGTCCTCTTTGCTTTACTCTGTATACTTACACCTATGCTGTGAATGTCCGTCTATTACTGACCACGACCTAATCTATAATGCCAGACTAGAACTCTCCCCTGGGCTCCAATTGCAGCTGAACATCTTCCCTGAAGATCCCATAGGCACTTCAAACCCAACATGACGAAAATAAAATTGCATTTTGAACTCCAACCTTATTTTCCTCCCGTTCTTTCTCCCTTAGTTGACATCTCCTAACCATTTATTCATTTAAGCCAACCATGTGTGGGTCATTCTTTATGTCATTTATTCATTCATTTGTTTATTCATTCAGCTCATCTTTTTTAAAGACCAATCACATATCAGGCAGTGTGCTACCGTGTTTCCCCAAAAATAAGACCTAGCCGGACAATCAGCTCTAAGGAGTCTTTTGGAGTAAAAATTAATATAAGACCCAGTCTTATATTATAGTAAAATAAGACCTTATATTATGGACCCAGTCTTATAGTAAAATAAGACCAGGTCTTATATTAAGTTTTGCTCCAAAAGATGTATTAGAGCTGATTGTCCAGCTAGGTCTTATTGTGGGGGAAACATGGTATATGCTGGAAACGTAGCTGAGAACAAGACTCACATGGTTGCAGCTTTTGTGGAAGACACTGGGAAGACTATTTAATCAATAATTCCAACACAGTGAGATGAGAAAACTATGATGTGGGACATACAGGAGTCTGTATTTATATGCAAGCACATAGCATGGGGATCCAACCTCCTACCTCCAATTAGTTACCAAATGCTACTGATTTTGCCTTCTGAAAACTTCTTGAATCTGATGTTTGTTCTTCATCCATGATTCCTTTGCCGTCTTTCAGGGCCTCATCAGCTCTCACATACATGACTGTAACTGCTTCCTAACTGGTCTCCTTACCCCCAGTTTCTCATGCCTCCAGCCTTGCTAGTTTCAAACCCTTCTCCCACCTGCTGCTAGGAAGATCTTTCATGCAATTTCCTTGTTTATAATTTTTTAGCTCCTATAGTGATCCAACACAGCTGAGTGGTATAACATGTCCCCATCAGTACTGGGACCCATGACAGCAGTGACTGATGGGTGAAAGGGGTTTGCCCAGCTTCCCCAGCTCTGTTGGAGAATCATAGTGTAGTTCAAGTTCCTTTTTTTTTTAATTTTTATTTTTATTGGGGAATAGTGTATACTTCCAGGAGTTTTTCCTTTTTAAGACACACGAATTCCTTCATAATGTGACCCCTGCTTACTTTCTCCAATCTCACTCCTTGTCATGGTCCCTTCCGTGTACTAGGATGGATTTCCTTTCTCCAACTTTCCCCAATCCCCATGGTCTACATATCACCAAGATGAGAATGCTCCCCAAGTTGATAGACTTAATGTACCAATTCACCAAAGCTTTGTTAGCAAGTAGCTGAACTAGGCCACATGAAAGGTCTGAAAACCTTTCTGATGTTTGACCCTGAAGCCAGTTCATGGGCTGTCTTCCCCAGCTGCTTGATTTAAAGCCCCTAACCCAGTCCAGCAGCAAAGTGGATGGAACTGAGTAACTGACAACCTCCTTAAGACTGAGCACAAGAAAAGGTAGGATGTTGGGCAGAGTGGAGATTGGAGGGAACAAAAGAGTTTAAAATGGACCAAAGAAATGGGGCAGGAGAGAGGAGACAGAGAGCCTAAAGAGAAGAAATAACTCTCCTGCTCTTGCTTACTCAGGGTGTAGACCACATGGCCACTGCGAACATTGGTGCTAGAGGAACTGGTGGGGCAAGACGAGCTACTCCTGCGTATCTCTTCCCATGACGATTTCATATGAGTCAAAACATGCCACTGGAACCCAATGTAAAAGACTTCTTTTACTTTCCTTTGTATTTCTTGTGTGTTAATAGTGACTAACAGTAAAACTCTTTGGTTATGAACTGTACAATCCCTTCCTTCCATGTTGAGGGCTGTAAGCAGGGGTTGTACCCATATGCATCATATACACTAGCCATTGTCATTCCCAGTGTCACGCTGTTGTGTGCCTCTGAGATTCTGCACATGCTCTTTGCTCAGCCTGGAATACTTCATGCCCCTATTGTCTGCTTTTTAGACCTCATCCTTTATGACTCACATTGGAACTTTTGCTGACCTTCCCAATGCTAAAAAGCCAGGTAACTAGGTAGAGAACGAGGTTCCATTCTTTGTTTTTCCATAATACCCAGTGTACCTCTTTTACAGCCCTGTAGCACTGTATTGCATAATGTTGTATATATAATTGTGTGTATATATAATAAATATTTTCTAAATAGATGGAAGAATTAATAATAGAATACTGAATATTGAATAATAGCCACATGTTCTTTGTCCCCAACTAAATCTTCTTTAGTGTCCTCACAGCCTCCTAACAAGGTACTTTCTTTCTAACCTAAACAATTTGCTGACCCCCTTGTCAGAAATGTAGAGGGACCAGGGCTAATTGGGTTTGTCTAAAGAGAAAGACAGAGACAGCGAGATATACATAAATCAGCCAAGCCTCATCCTGTTGCAGTTTACTGAACCCAATTTCAATAAAATTGGATAAGCTGCACTGTTCTTTCCAGCCCTGATTTAACAGCGGGGACAAGAGATGTTGAATGGACCATTAAAGAGAAGCATGGTGAGAGGAAGGGAGACTGCTTAGATCCAAAGGAGCCAGTCATGCCCATTAGTGGCTGTTAAGAGAAGGGGCACATTGCCTATTACACTCAGCATCCTTTCCAAGAACTCCAGGTTCTTGGTATCTGAGCACGCTATGTCTGACCTCTGCCATCCGCCCCTGCAGAACCATCAGTGATGAAGTGACTTGACACAGTTTATGGTTGCCTTGAGCAGGTTACCTCTTTTAACACATTTTAAAAAGAGAATAAAGATTCTTGTTTGTTGTTTGTTGTTGTTGAGCTCAGAAGCACAGGGTATGCAGAAAGCACCACACACATCACAATTGCTGTAATAATTAACTGTGCTATATTTTTGTCCTGTAATAATTTACAGTTAATCATAGTTTATGAGCATTATCCTTAGGTATAAGACAATGAACAACAGCCATTCATATGTATTTACTTTAGTAAGGTTATTTCGAAAAACATTGATAATTATAAAAAAGAAAATTAAATTCTCCAGGAATAGCAACATCTACAAATAACCATTATGAGTATACAACTTTGTTTTTCTTTTCTCTTCCTTTCTTTTTCTTTTAGTGCATATATGTCTTTCTTTAAAAATATGGGGTCACACTGCGTGTTTCTCTTTGCCATGCTCTCTCTGTGATTTTTGAAGATTGTACAGTCTTCCATCTCATAGATGGACCCTAGTTAGTTTGGTCAGGCCTTAGTCATTGCATCTTATCTCAGAGACTACTTGTCTCATAGGCTTCCTGCTGGAATTTCCAGTTGGCATTGCCAGGATTCTAAGGCTCTGGTCAAAACCCCCAGGCTGTTAGATAATTCTTGGGGGCTTTGAGGAACATTTGTGGAGGCAGACCTAATAAATTTGGGTCTCCACATCTAGAGTGGCTTCTAAACTACTTCTTGCATGTCCTCAGAGCTGAAGGATCCCAGCTCCGGTGGGAAGGAATCAGAGATTTTCAATTTAATTGAGAGGGAGAATAAAAGGGGAGAAGAATTTTACTTTAGTTTGAATTCTTCAGTATGGCACGTCAATGAACCAAATCCCTGCACCTCTGTTTACTTCAGTTCAATTCAGCTGGATACTTAAAAAAATAAAAAATTGAGTATTCTATTTTTATAGCACATTCTGTTGGGAAGCCAGAATTACCCATTTATTCTTTTTCCTTCTCTCCCCAATCCCAGATGGGAAAACAGGCTTCTCAATTGCTTTTTCTTATTCTCATTATTTCCACCCCTAGCATATTCTCTTCTAGTCGATTTCTAGACCATTCTAGCATCCTCTAAGGTTCTGGAATCCTGGAATAACTGAATTCCAAATATGCTAAGCATTCACATGTCTAGGTTCATTCATTCAACAATATTTTTCAAGCACATGCTATGTGCCAGGTGTTATGGGTATGGGAAAGAGTAGTGTGTACACAAACCTTGCTCTCTAGGAGCTTACAGTCTAGTGGCAGAGTCAAAGAAGTAAACAGGGAATTACAAAATGAGGCAATGCTGTAAGAAGGTCAGCTCAAGATGTTATGTCTCATTAGACCAAAGGTCACCCTTGATCAACTTATAACTTAAAACTTGGCCCAATATGTGGGTCGGTGAGCTCATTCAGAAAGGTATACCTTGTTTCCCCCAAAATAAGACCTAGCCGGACAATCAGCTATAATGCGTCTTTTGGAGCAAAAATTAATGTAAGACCCAGTCTTATTTTACTATAAGACCCGGTCTTATATAATATAATATAGTAATATAATGTAATATAATACCGGGTCTTATAGTAATTTTTGCTCCAAAAGACGCATTAGAGCTGATTGTCTGACTAGGTGTTATTTTCGGGGAAACAGGGTACATATGGACTGGAGAAGATTCCAGTTTATCTGTCCCCATCCTGAGGTCTGGGCTGGGGTTCACAGCCCAGGTCGCATCTATTCTGACAGGTCATCCAGATGGCCACGTGGACAGCCAGTTCTGACACTCCAGCTCACCCTTATGCAGTGAAAACAGCCTCACTAAACATGAGCTGAATTAAACTGGTCAATCGTAACATTGATTTTTTTTTCTTTTTAAATCATTAAAACACTGAAGCCAAGCCAGAATCAAGCATGAATAATGCAGTTGTTATTCCTCGCGTCCAAGATTGCCATTTTCATCTTTCCATCCTAGGGAACTGAGAGCCAAGATAAGTCTCCTCCAGACTGACATAAACTAAAAAGCTACGGACAGAACACTCTGCCACTGCTGGGAATTCTGACTCAAGCTATTCAACAGAGGATGGTCTGTGCCTTTGCTCACTAGCCTAACACAGATGATAGATGATAAACTACAATGAAGTCTAAGGGCATGTACTTCCCTTAGCAACACACCAGCAGGGGGTGTGGCAAAGTCCAGAGGTTCCAGCCTCGTTTTCTATTGAGGGAGAGCAGAGCTTGCCACCCCAAAATATGCCCTTTTATGATATGGATTATTTTAAGCTGGTGATTGTTAAGAAACAAAAGACTCACAAAGACCCTTTAACCCCTTACCTACCTAAAGGAATACAGCTAGAAAAACCTGCTTAAAGAAGGGAGCAATCACCTTAGCGTAAATAAACTAAGAGTGGTAGGTAGGGAGGAACCTAGCAACTTCTATTTATTGGACACTCCTTCATGTTGCATTGTTTCTGGGTGGCCAGGCAATGATTTGTTTACCAAATATTTGCTCTTTCTTATCTACCTGTGAATTGCCTACTTTCCCTTTGAAGTCCCAGACCCTTGCCTCCCTCTTTTTAGTCCAGAAGGACATGTAAACCTTAACTGCCCTATTTGTCCTGAGGTCCCATATTCTTAGAAAACCTCCTTATATACCTACATAATAAACTTGGTGATTTTCACTTGTATGTCTATCTCATGTTGATTTGGTGATTAAATTATGCAGAAGAACTTAGAAGGGTAGAAGAAAAATTATTTTTCTTCCCCTGCACCATCCTGGGCAAGTTGACATGGCTCTCCTTATCGAGTCCTAAATCTGAAAGTTTCCTCCAAAAGTCCTCCTTTAGAACACAGTCCAGATTGAATTGGAGTTGGGTAGCCTCAAAAATGTTTGCTCAGAGATTGACTACACACCCCCTTGTCCAGGACATGAATCAGGAGAAAAGTGAAGGGAATAAACAAAATTTTCAGTACCTTTGAAGAGGGGGGAAACCAGGACCGTTTACTAAGTGCTTTTTAGTTGCAAATTTCTACTGAAGAATAAGAAAAGACCTCATATTTTAATATCCACTTTTATTTGCCATTAAATTGCTACGATGCAATTCTATACTATATATTCCCTAAATTTAGATCTTGTTTAGGAACAAGTGTTAAAATTAACACTTATATAAATCAAATGTTGGAATTTAGAAATTTGTATTATTTTGTTACTACTACAAAGGGTTCCTGGTTGGTCATTTTATCATTCATCTTAACATTTTGCCATCTGAAACTCTTCAACCAGGAGCTAGTTAGCTCAGAGAGTGGGAGATCAGCCGTACAGTCTCAAATGTGCCCAGGTTTACTGAAGGCACAGGAGCAATTTCTGCATCTTTTCTCTCTTGTCCACATGTGCAAATTTTTTTTTGGTCCTTGAATTGTTAATTAATTGTTATTAAGAAATAAAATGGAAAAAATTAAAAAGGAATGAACCACTCCAGATGGAATCCAATTAGCCTTTAATGAACGCTTACCCTTTCACCATTAAATGAGATAACATAGATATACAATACAAGAAAATCATGCTTATTTTTGGTTTTAATCTAATTCAACCCCAGCATATTAGCATGCTGTGTGTGAAATCGTTGAAATTAGTGTCATGGTTGCTTTCCCACTTGGCCAGCTGGCAGAGGGTCTAAATAGACAAGCTAAGTATGGATGACTATCTGGTGATGAAAGGTTAAGGACTGGAGAGATTTAACTTAAGAGTTAGAAATATAAATCTTCAAGATTCTCCAAATTCTTACCGTGCAGTCCACTACATGAAGCCAGTACCTTTTTACCCCCATTTATCAAGCCTCATTATGTGATAGGCACAATGCTGAGTGCTTAATGCGTATTATTTTGTTTAATCCTAGCAATAACCATCTGAAGGGGGTATGAATATGATTTCTATTCTACAGATAAGGAGCTGGAAGCACAGAAAGGTTGTGACTTATCAAAGGTGGTGGTACCAGGGCTCAGACTCAGGATGGTCTGCCTTCCGAACTTGCAGTGCACAGTGCCCCTCGTTTGTCTGCCAAGATGGTGAAGAAATGAATGGCCCTCAGTCTTTCCATTAGATGTAAAACAAAAATAATAATAAATAAGGCTTTTAAACAACTCTGTTTCTTGTATAAGTTTTCACAAGTAGGTCTTTTTTAGGATAGACCAAAACACCAAGATGTTCTAGGAAGAGGGTTTAACTACATTAGACTTCTATTTCTTCATGTTACAGTCAAGCTGACAGTTCCTACCCCTTACCTACTTCACATAAAATGTACAGTTTAGTGATATGATGTCATCACATGTACTTTCAGCTTCTTGGCAAAGGGATGCTATGTAAATACACAGTGGAAGTGATAGAAAAAGTGTAGGTGTGATATGTAAACAACATAAAAAGAACCAAATTATTTTGTTAGAGTTTGAGACAAAAATAGCTCCGTAATCTTGCATATCTATTTTTTCATCATGTGGCATGTTGCCCGTATCTGTGGCTCTCAAGGGCAATCTGAAAGCAAAATGCGTCTGATAGAATGTTGATTGGATTAGCAGCCTCACATTCTCCTTTTAGAGGAAACCTTGCAATATTCAAAAATCTGCCTGTTTCCAGCTTTTGGAAAAACCTCAAGTCAAAATGGTGTTGCCAGATGAGAGTGTTTCATGGAGGAAGGTTGGCTGTGAAATTCCATATACTAAAGCCCATCCCGACTCTCCTTTATGAAAGATCCAAGAAACTTATTATGATTCAAACATAATAAGGTCACTTTAGAACTCTTTTTTTTCCAGAGTTACCAAAACATAATTTGTACTCTAAACAGAAGTAGGCCATCACCTCAGCGTAGAAAATGGAAGAAGCTAGTGTGAGATCCAAGTAGTTTTAAAAGGCATGAGGGATGTGAATGAACTTAACAGTATTGACCTATCCATTTAAAAAATGGTTAAGGGGGTAATTTTTATATTCTGCATATTTTACCACAATTATTTTTTAAAAGTTAAAATGATAAAATTATGTGCATTTTATCACACTTAACAAAAAAGCATGAAGGATAAGAAACTATCACTCTTATTTAGTGTCTCTGGACAGCACTCCGCCCCTACAGGTAAAAATGCCTAATAAAAATGCCTAACACCCATTACACTTGAGGATGCACTTTCACACCTATTTTTAGATGAAGTTTCTGAGGAAAGGAACATTTACTACTTTCTCACCATGACACTGAAAATGTGTTAAAGGACTTGTTGATCTTTTAAAACAAAAGAACCCTTCTCCACACTCCAAGCAGAAAAAAGCTGCAAGAATAATCAACATGCATTTCACAGACGCCTCAGTTCTCACCCAATAGCTCACTTAAGTTGGATTGAGCTTATAGTTGGACCTTCATATTTGCTGATCTGTAGTTTTGTTTGGAGAATGTCAGAGAGTGGAAGAAAAGAGATTTTTCATCTCCTCTCCATCAGCTCTGTTATATTATACAATTATAATCTCTTGCTGGAAAATCAATGCTTGTTATTATTGATGGCTTGAGATTTTGTGAATACAGGCGAATTCCCTCACATCTTTGGGGTGAAGCAGAAATGGAGAGGGCAAATCTCCAAAGGCCTCCTGGGACATTTCCACTAGTATCTTTGTGTGCTGGGTCCTTGATTCAGTGAGAAGAGCAATGGCCCTGAAGACCAGGCCTTTGACTCTTTCCTAGATCTGACTTTGTTTCAAATCTGCCATTCCACTGCATAGAGTCTAAATGTCTTCATTCATAAATTAAAATAACACCCAGTGGATAACCTACTATCTTTGGTTTAGTATGTTTTGCTGAGCATAAATAAAATAATGGATTTTCAAATGTTTTGAAAAGTGAAAACATTTGTGAGGTGTTGTTAGATATGTCACTAAAGCAGGGTGGTATAATGGGGAAGTGCCAGGTATCAACAGACCAAAAATAGGCCTGATTGTCTCAGAACAGTAATGAAATAAATGAACTTCTTACAGTAGCACTGGTGCAGGCCATTTTCTCAGGATCTGATGAGTTTCTCTTTTTGCAGACAATGAAGATTGGTTTTTAACAGCAAAGGCAATTTAATTTGTTAACTGATGCTCCTACATTTTAATATTTTTTTCTCGTGGTAAAATATAGATACGTACGGTGGGTGAGGAGTCAGTCTGGGAGTAGATGTGGAATTTCCTCTTCTCCCCTACTGCTTTATGTGTAGCTAGATCATTGCTATATAAGGACAGGGTAGAGAGTGCTGTGAGTTGAGGATATATGGTATAGAAATGGGTTCCCAGAATGTCAGTGTAAAAGGTGTGTTTGTCTGGTGCGTGAGTTTCGAGTGTATTTCAGGGCCCCTCTTGGGTGTGTAATAACGATTTCATAGGCAGAATGACCCTGAAGGTGCAGATGAGATTGGGGAGAGAAGGCCAGGTTTCGGATCATTCTTGAGGGCGATGATGAAGTTTATTCTTGTTTCTGCCCCTCCTGAAGGACTTAGGAGATGGCCCCCTGGGGTGGATTCTTGGAAAGAACTGGACTGGAGTTAACGAATCTCTTTCTCAACTCCTCCGGCCTTTCGCAGCTGAAAGGGGGCTGTGCGGGTCTCAGCCCTGGATGAAGGAAGAGGCGTCAGTCAACTTCCTCCGCGGCGGCAGCAGCGGCCGCAGCTGTGGGTGCCCCGGCCTGCGCATCCCGCCCCCGGGCCGGGAAGGGGCGGAGCTGGGCGGCGCCGCCCCGGACAGTCCCCTTGTCCCAGCCGCTCCCCTGCGCTGAGCGGGCCCGGGTCACCGCCGCCAGCGGAAAGCTCGTGTCTGAGAAGCAGCGGGAGCGCGGACTGGGCCGGGCTGGGCTGCGCGCACGGACTCAGCCGCTGCCCTGACAGTGAGTCCCTTCGCTGGAGGAGCGGGCGCGGGATCAGGATCGCGATCTCGGGGAGCCCTGGCGCGAGAGCCCGCGGGGCGGGGATGTCAGGATCGCGACGTAGGGGAGCCCCAGAACCCGAGTCCCGAATCGCGATGTTGAGGAATCGGAGTCCGGCGGGAGGTGGGGGTTGTCAGTGTCCGGCTGTTGGGGACTTCCAGAGCCCCAACCCCGAGGACGAGGCGGCGGGTCAGGACCCCGAAGTGGGGGAGTCTCGGAGCCCGAGCCGGGAGAGCTGAGGGGTCAGGACCACGACGTTGGGTGGGGGGGGGGTCTCCGGTTCGGGAACCCGGGCGTGGAGAACCCAAGGGGTGCCCTGTCGGCATTCTTGGGGCGCCCTCCGCAGGGCGGAGGAGAACAGAATCCCGGAGAGGAGTGCGGAGGAGAGGAAACCCGAGGCAGGCGGGGCGGGAGGGGAGCCCGGGAAAGGGTAGGGTGGGGCTGGCTTGTGGCCCCGGGGAAAGGTGGAAGGGGCTTCTCCGAGGGGGTGGACGCGGGAGGCGGAGTTGTGCGGAAAGCCGTGGGGGGGGGTTCAGCGGGGGGCGGCTGGTTAGGTTGTAAAGAATAAGGTGTTAGAGAGATGGAACGCCGAGGCGGGGGGTCCGAGTTGACTGGATGGGTGGTGAGGCAGGGACTCCGAGAACGTCTCGGCCAAGGGAACGCACCCCCCTCGGTGGAACGGGGTTACGGCCACCTCAAGAAGGCAGCCACTCGAGAGAGCAAGACCGGGCACCCCCAGATGGGGCAGGTGGGGCTCCCACACCCCAGCGAGCTCGGGGAGTGGTAGGACTCGAGAGGGGTGCACCTTGCTGACCTGATGCGGGGAACTGAAGGCAGTGTGGTCCCCCAGGTACCGACGGACAAGGGGGAGGCCCAGCGTCCCGGACTGGCTTAGCTCTTTCTTGCATTCTGTACTGCTGAGCTGGGTTAGAAGGGATTTTGTTCAGGGACAGGATGAGAAGAGTCTGGGCTTAAAATAATAGTTATACAGTGAGATTTCAAATGTACAGGTAAGATCTACCTGTACGTGTGCCGTAGGCATAACTCATAAAGGTGTGTGTAATTTTTAGATCCACATGTGCTACTTGCGCTCCACTCGCCTGTACAATGTGAGAGGCTGTTTTTAAGGAAAATCTGGAGGAAACTTAGCAGCGCCGGGCATACACACACACCGCCCACAAATGCACTGCATTCCTAAACAAAGTAAACACGAGGAGTATTGTACCGTGTTTGGATTGTTCGTGTTGACTGAGGGCTCTCTTACTGAAGTTAATAGGAAGTTACCTACTTGGAAGGTGGACTGCCTTTGCCCTCTTAAGATGTCCACAGTCTGTAACCACCCTTACACTGCTGTACCCTTGACCAGGTCACCTGGCAGGGAGCTAGGCTGCATAGGACCTCAGTGGATAGGTATCCAAGCCTGTGTCTAAAGATAAACAAATGACCAGTGCAGTGTCTGGTGTTTTTTTTTGTTTGTCTTTGGTGCAGGCTCTCTTTATGTATGGTAATTAATTTAGTGTAACGCTAATTCAGGAAGGCCTGGAATTCTATTATGTGGAATTCTCTATTGGAAGATTCCTGGGTTTTGGAAGGCCAGGGGAAGAGAGATGCCCCCTACTCCTTTCCTTCAGTGCCCTGGATACAGGTCCATCTTCTGACAGACACTGTGATTTGAGCTTCCTGGGAGGATCAAGCACTCTGTTGCCAGCTAGCATTTCTTGGGCCATTTTTTGTTTGTTTGTTTGTTTTTCTTCATGAAAAGGAAATCTTCAATAATTATGCAAGTTAACGGGAAAGCAATTTATGCATTTTACAAGTATCGTTTCAAGACAAGCCTGTTTTCATTAAGAGGGTGGTCAGAACTTTGCACAAATTCTGCATTATCATTATTGCAGCAGCATATGTATTCGCTTGGACATAAAGCTAACCCATTCTTCCAATTCTTTATCCAAATGTTAAAATAAATATGCCAGTATTTATACATTCAAGTGAGTATTTCTTCCCTTCAGAAGCCTCATCTTGGCAAGCTGTGATGCTGTCATTGCTGAGAATAATTTTGGAACTCGTGCTTTGGAGCTGCCTTCAGAGTTTGCAACACATTTAACGGAATTGCCTCCTGATGGCAAACCTTCTTTAGTTGGGGAAGAGCCAAGCACAGTGTGGGGCCAACTGTGGCCTCTAAAGTGGGAAGTCAAGGTTGTAATAGGAAATATGCCCATTAAAGTAATGAGAGTCCTCTTGAAGTACTGGCAGTTCCAAAAGGGACATCCAGTAAAGGCATGTGTATGTGTTTAGGATTGGAAGGTAATTGAAGTGTTCATTTGGGTGTTTCTGCTCTGGTAGATGTGTAAAAAAATTGGTCTGTCATCTTATTGTTATACTTTATGGCCTATTGACCTGGACAAAATAAGCCTTTCTTTTCCCCTTGCAGGTAGGTACTCTTTACCAGGCTGTTTCCATCACTGCATTTTTACAGAAAACAAACAAGAGATTTGTTTTCACACACACACACACACACACACACACACACACACACACAAAGATACCCAGAAAGTCACTTAATGCATGTATGTAGTTAATGCCTGGTACTTGAGGTTTTATGTGAAAGGATCTGTAAAGAAGCAAGGGGAAGGGAATTTCTAAAAAAATTCGTTTCAGCCTCGGGATTCCATGGCACACAGTGTGAAAACTTAACTTCACATCTCCCCTTTCTTCCAATGCACGTCTGAAGAGATAATGTGGAATTAAATGAGCTACTTAGCACACAGAAGGCACCCAGTAAATGGTAACTCTTGTATTATGTCTGGTTAGTAAATTCTCGAACAGACACAGCTTTGTTTTTTTAACCAATGGTGTACAGAATCAGTCCAGGTTTCTTGGTCGCATCCCTGTGTCCAAAAAAAGGGCAGGGACATAGACTTATGGCCTTCAGCATCTGTGGTTCCTTCTGCATTCTGACTCAGGTTCTGGCCTGGTTCTGCTAGGCAGCAAGGCATAGGCTGCAAATCACTCCAATCAGGTGAACAGGACAGTCCCCCAGATCTCTGTTACGTAGAGCAAAGATGAGCTGAGGGTGGAGGAGCTTTCTGTTTCACCTGAGCTACACTTGGAAGGAGAGAACCAGGCCATGAGGGCCCCTTCCACTGAGCTTATCTCCAGACTCTCCTGAGACCACAGGCTTTGCGTGGTCAGAGCAGGCAAGGAGGTCTGGCAATTTCCCTTTACTTTTCCTTAATCCCTCCTACTCAAGCAAAAAGTTCCCGTAGAGTCCATTCACTTTTAGCAAAATCCTCCAAATCCTCTCCAGTTTTTGTTCTGCATGGAGTTACCCAGCCATATGGGAAGAGAAAGGAGGCCTCCCATAAAGTCCAGGCTCCACTTTGATCTTCATTCCTTTCTGTTTTCCTGGAGCACACTGAAGCCACATGAGTGAGTAATCCACTCACAGTTACCAGCAGAGCTTCAGCGTGGTGGGGGTGGGGCGACATGCTGGGGGCAGAGAGTCTTCAGCAGACAGGGATGTAAATAACCCAGCTGTGAGCTAGAAACTGTTAGTTCTGTGATGCTCAGTCCTGACTGGACAATAGAATCAGCTGGGGCTAAGAATGCTGATGCCCAGGCCTCACTCCAAACCATTGATTCAGAGTCTCAGAGGGTATGGCCTGGGCATTAGATTTTTTTAAAGGCTCCTCAGATGATTCTGATGCCCAGTGAGAATTGAGGGTCGGGACCGTGCTTTGTGAAATTAATGATCTGCATTAAAAAACAAACAAAGAAAAAAGAATCGAATTAAAAATATCAGTGACGTACGCATTATTTAAGCTTTTGGTTTAGTGATGAATGTATGCCTGTTGCAATGTTAAATATGTTTCTTCTAATAGGTTGCAGTCAAAAAAAGTTTGAAAAACATTGTCTGAGAGCCTTAGAGGTATTTAATTAATACTGACAAATTTACCTCTTGCAATATTTCTGTGCGAGCATCTCCTGGACGGATTTCAAAGTGCTCTTATATATACCTTGTCAAATACGACTTTTGCAACCATCCTATGAGGCCCAGAGAGAAGATAGTATCATACTGATGTTTTTACTTGGAGTTGGAAAGGGTAGGAAATTTGTCAAAGTCACAATGAGAAAATGGCAAAAACAGGGACTCAAACCCAGGGCTTCTGATTACTGCTACAGGGCTCTGTTGACCACATCTTTCTGTCTCTCATTTAGCAGACCCTTTGGAAAGGAACTGCAACTAGAATATGAGTCTGGTTTCAGCCTTGTAAAAATAATTATTGACTGAGCACTTCCGAGTGTCAGGATTACCTCTTTTAATTCTCAGAACAATTCAGTGAGATTGCAATTATTACCACCGGTTCCCAAATGAGGAAACTGAGGTGCAGAGAGTTTGGGACATGTCCAAGGAGCAGAGCTCTGACAGCAAGCCCATATTCTTTTTCTGTGCTCTCTGTTGCCTCAGTACGCATTTGTTGGCGTTTCTGTAGCTAGCTTCTAGATGCCTGTCTCTAGGGGCAGTTTAAGTAGCAGGGAAATGGCCGTGTGTCTTTGTCAGCTCAGGCTGCCATAACAAAATGCTACAGACTGGGTAGCTTAAACAACAGGAATTTATTTCTCACAGTACTGGAGACTAAGAAGTCCAAGATCAAAGTGCCAGTAGATTCAGTTCCTAGTGAGAGCCCTCTTCCTGGTTTGCAGATGGTTTCCTGGCTTGCCGTGTCCTCATATGGCAGAAAGACAGACAGAGAGACAGATAGTGAGTGCTGAGTGAATGTCCTAGAGAGCAAGAGAGTAAGCTATCTACTCTCTTTCTCTACTAAACCCATCATGGGGACCCAATCCTAATGACCTCATCTAAACCTTACTATTTCCCAAAGGCCCCAGATTCAAATATCATCACATTGGGCATTAGGGCTTCAACATAAGAATTGGGGGGAGGGGATGGGAGGATGGTACACAAACATTCAGTCCATAACCCCTTAGTACTTGTAGCTTCCACTCACCTTTCTTTATGTGTGTTGTTGGAACCTTCCCACCTCCACCCACCCAGTGATTAAGGGAGGAAAGCCCTCTCTGCTGCACAGACCTACTTTATGGAGACTGGCCCGGGCTGTTTGTGATACTTAATGCCACAAATTACTGAAATTCATGGTGTGGCTTAGGTAGTCGTGGCTGAGGAGGAACATGAACACTAACTTTTGTGGAGTGAGATCTTGATGGGCTTCTTAATGGTCTGAGAACCAAAGCATATGTTGTTCATTCATTCATTCATTCATTCAATCATTCATTCATTCACCAAATATTAAGGGCCCGGGCCTGTGATACACACTGGGGATAGAATGATGACCAATAATGCAATCCCTGCCTTTATAGAAGCTACAGAAGTTTTGAGGTAAGTTTTAGAGATAACCCTCCACTTCATAGGTAGATGGGGAAAGTATCATGGCCTTTTAATACGTGTGCCCAGGGCTAAACTAACCAGGCCAAAGCAAAGCTCAAGCCACATGTCAATAGGAGGACACTGGTTGGTTACCTACTCAGAAGGTTAGAGGGGAAGAATTAGATTTCACATTTTCCCACATTGTATTTTAAAACCACACTTCTCCAAAGGTGGGAAACTGGCTTGGTTTGGGCTACACTTACCCAAACCAGGTGAAGATGGAATTAAAGCACACTTACTCTACTGAATATTGCCTGTAGATCATACTTTTGTGAGAAATGAAACTTTTTGCTGGTTAAAACCATCTTCTCATTTTTGTCTCAGGCTCATTCTAAAAAGCAATGTATAAAATGTGGAAGAAAAGGGAAGATGATGTAAAAATCAGCATTGGAGTGTAATGGCTCTTGAATTAGAAAATGTATATTCTCCATGGTGTATTTAACTCTGTCCAAAGAATTCATTCCAGGAGTCCCATCTTAGCTATTCTATTCCTGCACTTAAGCCAGATAAAGGCATTAACGTTATTCTCTTGAGTTGCCATGAGTCCTGAGTACTTTAGAAAGTAGAATTAGTCAGTTTCATGCCTGGGGTAAGACCCAGGTTGGAAATGGTTGCAGTACCAGAATGTCACCCAGACAGGCAGGTTCAGGTGAAGCTCCAACAATGTCACTGAAACTACGTAACATTTCAGGAAGATAGAAACAGGTTCATCAAATCTCAGTTTGATGAAGAGTTTCAGGTTACTTCATGAAGTGCTATAGGTATTTCTTGACTTGCATGGCCGTTTCTTTCTGTCTCTAAAACATCCTGATTTGTTGTTTGTGGCTTATGTCCCCAGAAGTAATGCTATTTTCTTGGTTGCTGCTGTCAATTCATAGGGTCCCTGACAATTTTCTGTGTCATCTGGGGTGTTAATCATTTTAGATCTTTGTAGTTGAAGAGTCATTTTGACAGAAGAGTACTTGGGAGGAAGAGGGAGAAAAAGGAAATAGATATTCTTGGGGGTATAAATGGAATCATGCCAGAGCAGCAGAGATGTGGTTCAAAGAAGTCTGTCAGTTCATCTGTAGGGATTTTTTGACCATTTAATAAGTGCCTAACACTATGCTAGATACTTTGAAGGCTACAAGAGGAGCGTGAGGCATGGTTTTTGTGCTTAAGGAGTCTGTGATTCATTTGAAGCATCAAATTATTTTTCTCACGTGAAAGAGAAAGAAAACTTTAGACTGTTTAGAGCTAAGTGCTGGGCCTTGAAACACTCGTGGTAGGTGTGTGCCACACAGTTTAGAAAAGGACAACGTCAATGTGTGCTCTTACAGTCGGAGTGTAATTCAGGAGAATCAAGCTGTGTGAAATCTTGAAAGAGGGTTAACATTCAGATGGAGAAGTGTGCATTTCTCGTGGAGAAACAGCTTCGGCAACAACAGAGGCCAAAATCAGAACGGTATATGTGTATGTAAGGCCATGAGGAAATCACTTCGTTCTGCTTCATTTCTTTCCATAGCATGAGGCGCCCCTTCACATATTAATGTGGTTTAATTAATGCGCTTAGACTCTGTCTTCTGCACTGGTTCACAGTGGTCAGCTACATAAGGAATACATAGGGCAGTATTCTAGATTTCCTTTTGCAGTTGAGTGTTTGGAGAAGAAGAAATGAAATCATGAAAACAATTTTCAAGGGTCTGTTCTGTGCTTGGCACAGTTTTAGTGTTGGTGATCCAAAGGTAATCAAGACCCCTGCTTGTATGTAACATATATTCTCTTGGGAGGAGACACATAATAAAAAAATAAATCAAGAAATATATTCTTTTCGGTAGTGAACAATGCTGTGAAGAACAATAATACAGGACAAGGGGAGAGAGAGTGCTGGTTTTAGATAAGGTTAAGGTAAGGATATGATAAAGGTTTTAGATGAGCCCTAAATTTCAGTAGAGAAGACTGGATCACCAAAGACTGGATTCAGTCTTTGCTAATGGAGCTCCGGCTTTATTATTTACACCCATCTCATCCATCTGGCTGTTCCCAGACCATCCATGTCTCTAGAGAGGCAGGCTACTATCCTGGTGCTTCTTTGACCTAGGGACAATGCCTCTGTGACCCTGTCTGATATATAACAGATCACATTGATTGAGCACATGCTGTGTGCTAGCAGTTTAACCTATGCTGACCCTCTTGACAATTTGTAGATAATGGACTTTCGGCCCGTGTCTCATAATAAATAGTAATAAGAATGGCCTTGTGAGACTTGAATTTGGCTCTGTTTTTCTCATGACTTTTTACTTTTTATAATTCTTTTTCATTTAAAAGATATTGTCACAAGACATTTGTGGGAGGAGAAGAGGGAACCACATAGAAGAGGATGTGTAGGTATTGATGCCAATAACCTGATTTATCTACACGGCAGCTCTGTGAAGATTAAGTGCAGCTGTATTAAAATTTTGTCACATGAAAGAAAAAGAAAACGTTATGCCATTTATAATTATGTGGCTGTGATATGTCTCATGATCTGGAGAAACACTGTGTCTAAAGATATTAACTACATTCCACAGGAGGTAATTATAATCCATCTGTGTGTACATGAAGATGTATAGAGATTAAAATTGCTATTGTGTACTGAGCAATTCCTGTGTTCAGGCATTGTACAGTACACTCTACATTCTCTCTCACCCCTGAAACAACCTTAGGAGGGAGATATTCTAGTTTATCGAGGAGAAAATGATGATCAAGTGGCGCACCCAAAGCCATTATAGTTAGTTAGCAAGTGTCAGAGCTGGAGCTGGAGAGTCCTTGTCTGTGAAGAGGGCATGGGGCTGATGAGTTTGGTTTAATTAAGGGCTGTCTTAGAGTGCATATCTAGCCTGGAGTTGGTCCAGGGTGAGATTTCCTATACCTCCTGCTCATCACTTATCTAAGAGTTTGCAGAAACTGGGAGTTTCTGGGACTGACTCTGAATTTATATATATGGTTCCCTGAAACTACTGGAGGCATAGACTCTGGTGGTAGAGGTCAGGGGAGGAGGGAGGTACATAGAACTAGTTTTAATTATTTCACATGCCTACCAAATGGCATATATGGGGGTGGCTGGTTAGCTCTGTTAGTTAGAGTACTATGCTTGTAACACCAGGGTTGCCGGTTCGATCCGTGCATGGGCCAGCTGCGCCCTCCACAACTAGATTGAAACAACTACTTGACTTCGAGCTGATGGGTCCTGGAAAAACACACTTAAAATAAATAAAAGTTTAAAAAAATAATAAAATGCATTATTTAAAAAAACACACACGTATAATGGGTGTCAAATAGCTGCACAGGCCATTAAAACTAGGAAGTGCTTTGCTTTCAGCTGGGATGTAACAGCTCAATTTGGAGCCACCCACCAGCTCATCTAAACTCGAACTCAAAATCCAGACTTGTGCTTATGTGTGTCTGACTAAAAGTGGGGTAATGAATATTTAATGGATGTGGTTGATTAAGAAAACTTTCAAAGCATAAAAAACTAATCACAATCAATTGAAAACAGTATAGATGGTGAAAAGGCTGGGAAATAATGGATGGCCTAGAGGGATAGTGAAGTTCTCAATGCAACCCCCTGTCCCACCCCCACCCCCACCTCCATTGCTGGCCCCAGAACCACCCATGTCTCTAGAGGGCTGGCTGCTATCCTTGTGCTTTTTTGCTTAGGAACAATGCCTTCAAGACCCCCTCTGATATGTAGCAGATTACATTTATTGAACACATATGGTGTGCTAGCAGTTTTACCTGTAGTATCTTCTCTGTCTCTTAAACTTTTTTGTTACCGGAAATTTGAAACAGACAGAAGTAGACAGAATGATATAATAAACCCTCATGTGCCCATCCCCCAACTTCAACAATTATCAATTTAGGGCCAACTTCTTGGTATAAGTCTTACCTCCAAATGATTTTGAAGTAAACTGCAGATAGCATATCATTTTTTATGAGCATTTCAAAATGTATTTCTAAAAGATAAGGAGTCTTTTATAATAATTCTTTAAACTTCACTGCAACCTTACTATAAGTTAGGTATCATTATGTCCTAATTTTATAGATGAAAACAATGAGACACCTGGAGATTAAATTACTTGCCCAAAGTTACCCAGCTTGTAAGTGGCAAAGGCAGGATTCAAACCCAAGTTGCCTGTCTCCAGAGCCCATCCTATTAACAATCATGCTACATGATTGCCACCAGACCCCTCTGCTGTAGCTAATTCTACAAGATGGAATTGGATCCTGGGAGTAGAAGTGCACACTATCAGAAACATGACTATTGATTTCTGTGAATTCAACCACCCAACCATTGCTGCAAACTGGGTCTGTTTAGGTATGTAGGGACAGAATGGCTGTGAAAGGCTTGGAATTGTCATGTCCAGAAATGAAAGAAACAGCCTGAAATATTGGTGGATCCTGTTTGGGCAGCAAAACTGATAAAGTACCATTATTGTGAGAATGTTTGAAATATTGGAGAAACCCATAATGAAAAGGACTTGACAGAAAATGTGACAGTCATTGGGCTGCCAAGGAAGTAAAAGGCTTTTATTAAAATGAATGTTCCATTGGTTTTCTCTCTTGGCATAAGAAATCGGAGTCTTCCCATTGAGTCTTTTCAGTTTGTTTCTAGCACAGCTAATTGTATTTATTTGTCTCCAGAATCACATATCTGCCTCCTCTTGCCTTTTCTTGAGGTCTCTTGCCTGCTGTGTACTACTGTTACTGCCAAAGACATTCTCCTCACCTGGAAGCCAGTTGGCTGACAACACAATAAATGTTGAGAGGCCAACTCTGCCACTGCAGAGATCTGACCTGGTCTCTGGTGTCCAAGCCCCCCTCAGGGGAGAGGGAGAGAGATTATATAAAATCTATGAAAGGAACCACGTCGTTTGCCTTGTATGCACCTGCCTGGTCCATCAGTGTTAAGAACAAAGCAGAAAGCAAGTGAATACTATTGACTGAATACTCTCAAGAAAGCTTTGCTAGTTCAGTTTCAAGAAACTGATTCTCCACTTTCCCTATCAAAACAAGCATTGCATTGATCTTTCTGCTTAATGCTTTCCTTTGGCTTTGGGATCATTGACATTTGCTTGGTTCTCAAACCTCAGTCTCTTTTTCTTCTCCCTCCCCCACGTAGTCCCATCACAGCCATGTAACTGCTGGAGAACTCCCCAGCCCCTTCTTAACCCTCTTGCTCATGGAACACTAAAAGGTGGTACTTATAAGGGTGCAGTTGAGGTACTTGTCAGGAAGAGCTTAGAAATTTCACCTTTGGCTCTCTCTGGGACATGCCAGTGAGGACCTCAGCTGGTATCCTTTTCAGGGAACATCTCATATTTTCTTTAAACATTTATTGTAACTATTGCAAAATAGAATTTTATGATTGATGTGACTTCTGCTTTTTTTGAAAGTTGAGTGGGGGGAACAGTGGACCGCAAGTTGCTTAGGAGTGGCAAATGCAGGGCTCTGTGCCTCCTCCTGAGCCTGGTGTCCCTCAAGAGCCTGCGGCAGACATGGCATATCCATCACAGCACGTCTTCCTCTGAGCTTGGCCCAGGCCTGATGCCTCTCAATACAGGACTCCAAGGAAGCCCTTACCAAACAGGTTGGAACGAGGGTTGAAATCTATTTGCTGTTTTCTAAGTAAGTGGTCTTTAAAGCCCTTCCCGTACTAAAATCCTGTGAGCCTCTCTTGTGGTCACATTAAGTCACTAACAGCGAGGGACCAGCTCTCCTCTTTCACCAAGAATCAGATGAAAGGGAGGGGAAATGTTACCACCCAAGAATGCTAAACCCTTTCTGGAAAGCAGATGACAAGGGGAAATGTTTTAAACGTTCATGATTTATGGAGGACTTGAAGGTCCTGACGCTCCCCTTTCAACCTAAAGTAGGTTTATAGATTTGTTAGTCAGTAAGACTAAATCCATTCATTTTTATGGGAGAAATGGAATGCTTCATGCTCAAGGGGAATATAAAGGAAATGGAAACACAGGGCCTGTCCTTGAGGAGTTCCTAATCTGATATAGCAGTTACATTAAGCTGAGTTGATATTCAGTGTAGTTTAATGAGATGCAAAAGCAAGAAACTTACTGCCTAGTTATAATTAACTCACTCTCAGATAACTAACAATTGTCTTTATTTTTGAAGAAGTTTGGAGGGTATTCAGATAATGCCTATAAAGAAACAGGATTTCCTTGACAGAAGATGTTTTAAGTATCCCTACGACATTACAAATAATATACTGGGCTCTAGGAATGGCTTGGGCCAGTCTGTAGTCACCAGAAATCATTACCTTCTGGTAAACTGTGTGGGCAAAAGCTGCACGGGCTGCTCCAGGAAGACTGACAGAGGATGCCAGGCTGCTGTCTGCGTGATTAAGGGCACAAGTGTGGTTTTCTCTTGTTTTAATCAGCAGAACATTCTTTTGCAAGAAAAAGTCAAATCAATGCTCATTTTGGAATGCCCTGATTCACCAGCAAGCATTGGCAGAGGTAGTTTTCCATTTCAGGAGTCTCAACTAGATATTGGGGGAGTAAGGGGTGGGGAACCGAGCATTAGATTGGCCAAGTATTTTAAAGGTATTATTTAAGAATCAGGTTAGGTTTAGAATTCCCCTTCCCCTTAAGTGTGTACTTTCATCTAGCAATGCATATTGAAAAATTATACTTAAGCTGAAGTAACTTCTGGCTTACTATTATTCTTTACATTCTCCATCTTTTTGGATGTCATATGAAAAGGGTTAAAAAACAAACAAACATTGTTTGCCTTTGTTTTGGGGGAATTACAAAGTAGTCCGAAGTAGCTGAATTCTCCAAAGGGGATGAATGGCTGGTGAGGCTGAAATAGCGAGTTGGGGAATAATTACAACTTTTCAGTAGATACTACAACCCTTTGTCAAAGACAGCGCTGGGGTGGTGGAAATTAAACTGCAAGTGTTGACCTTGAATTTTCTGTAACAATAAGCACTTGTCTCTTCCCAAGACCATATGACCTGTGGAACTTGCCAGAATAGCTTCTGGCTGGCACTGTATCTTTTGTTCTCTAAAGACACCCTGGGGACTTTAAAATGCACCCTTTCGGGTTAAAATCATCTTATTTAAAAGCATCTTATTTGAATGTTAACTCAGTGGTAAACATGTATTGATGGCTATTATTCACTGAATAAGCTTAAAGCTTGGAAAGTGATACTTTCTGGACATGCAGTCATCTTGTCCTAGGCTTGTAATTACATTCGTGGTTGTCTTTTTTCTTTTTCAACATTAATTCAGAAATCTCAAATTGTTGACTTTTATTATTCTCAGTTTACAGATGGCACTACTGGTGCCAGAAGGATTATGGTTTATTTTGAAATATGTGTTTCAGTTAATTGGATAATAGTAGGATTTGGGCCTTCTGTCTTCCAGCTCACTTTGCCTCCAAAATCAATACAACCTCAAAGAAGAAAAAGTTGTGCGTTTTTAAATAATGTTTACTATAATGGATGTGTCTTACTGACATTGATGACAGTATCTACTATAATATAGCTTTGATTAATCAAAGTCTTCAATTATGCCAATTTTTACTGACATAGTCCACTTAGAAAAGAAAAGAAAAACACATCAAAGCACAGGAAAATAAAATCCTATCAGAACATTTAAGAACAACTTCCTAGTTGGGCCCTAGGCTCACCAGAGAAACCTTCCAATCTTCTTGACCCTTGGTTAGTACTGCATGATCCAAGCTGCATTGATCATTGATATACGGAAGGAGATGAAGAACCTAGATAGTTTGGAATTATCAAAATTATTTTCACTTACACATTTAGGAAAGTGAACGAGTATGTTTTAGAATGATTTTCAGGAAATGAGGTTGAGACAACATTTCCTGAATCGTGCAAAAGTTCAGGTCACGGCATCTGGAGTAAAGCTTCCTGGGTACAAATTTTGGCTCCACTGCTTCCTGTCTGGGTGACCTTGGGCAACTGGACAGAAAGGCAAAAATGAGGTATAGGTGACATCCTGGGAATGAGGTAAAGCACCCCGAGACTTCAGAAGGGTGGAGGGTAATTCGCAAGACAATAAGAACAGCAGAAGTTCAGTAATTAGATGTTTGCCCTGCCCTATAGATAGATTATAAAAAGTTCTCTCTGGGAATAACTGTTATTATGAAGAGTCCCTAATTTATATATTTTAAGGGAGAGATAAAAGTTTCTCTTGAGCCCACAAAGTCTGAATTGTCTTAAAATAGTCCACGTACAAAGTAGCACGTCATGGGGAAGCCTGTTCTGAACACTTCAACTCCATTTCATAGAGTTGTGAGGAATAAATGAGTTAATAACATGCAAAGACTTAGAACTATGCCTATCATAGAATAAGTGCTCAATATATTGTTATAATTATTACTGGTGACTAAAGTGGAGTACCAGGTTAAGATGAAGGAAAAATCTCTCTGGCTTCTGGCTTGAGCACCTGGGTGCAGCCGTTTACTGAGATAGGAACAAGGAGCATGGGACAGAAGTAGGTTCAGCAGAGGAAGCTCAATTCTCTCTTGGTTGTGTTCATTTTGAGGTATTATTGTTACAAATGAGCAGATATCAAATGGGCATCAGATAGACCCCTGGCCAGAGAATAACTAACTAAGTTTTCCATGTGCTGCAATACAGATTCTGTCCTTGGTTTTGTTACAGATTTCTTGTGAGCTCTCCAGAAAAACTAAGTTCCATGTACTTCAGAATTTTCATCTGAATGGTATTGAACATAATAATGGCACATAGCAGACATTCAACAAATATTTGTTAAAGGTATACTTGCTTTCACAAGGTCCTAAATAGTTTGAATAAAGGTAATGTGTATGTGTACACACACACACACACACACACACACACACACAAACACACACACATAAATTCAAAGCCAGATTGATATTTTGACATAGAAACAAGGAAAATAAAGTATACTTCCAGTGTATCTTTCTTTCACAATTCATTTATTCATTCTGACAATGTATATTTACTGAGCATTTACTCTATGCCAAGTACTGTTCTAGGTGTACGGGATACATCAACGAACAAAATAGACAAAGATCCCTCTGCTAGTGGGGCTTATGTTCTGGATAAACAGTAGGACTAGGGAGGACAAACAATAAATATAATAAATAAAAATAATATGGTAACATCACTGAACCCAATAGGATGGCTACAATTAAGAAAACAACCCCAGATAATAGCAAGTTTGATATGGGTTCAGAGAAATTGGAACTCCAGTGCACTGTTAGTGAGAATGTAAAATGGCACAACTGCTATGGTCCTCACAAGAAGAAAAATAGCATAGAATTACCAATGATCCAGAAATTCCACTTCTGAATATGTATCAGTAAGAATTGAAAGCAAGGTCTTAGAGAGATACTTACATACCTATGTTCATAGCAGCATTATTCACAATGGCCAAAGGTGGAAGCAACCCAGTGTTCATCAATGGATGAGTGGATAAACAAAATATAGCATATGCATACGACGTATTAATAATATTATTCATTTTTAAAGAGTAGGGAAATCCAGACACATGCTGCAACTTGGATGAACCTGGTGGACATGATGCCGAGTGAAATAAGCCAATCACCAAAAGACAAATACTGTCTGATTCTGCTTATACGAGGTATCGAGTAATCAAATTCATAAACTGAACGCAAAAGGGTGTTTGCCAGGCGTTGGAGGAAGGAAGGAATGGGAAGTTTTTGTGTCATACGTATAGCGTGGTCATTTTACAAAATGAACAGAGTTCTAGAGGTTGGTTGCATAACAGTGTAAGTATACTTAACGCTACTGAACTGTACATTTAAAGGGGGTCAAGATGGGAAACTAGGTTAGGTATATTTAACCACAATTGTAAAAAAAAAAAAAAAAAGCATGAGCAAAAATATATTAAGTCACAAGGTGAAAAGTACTACAGAGAACAGAAAAAATAAAGCAGAGTGAGGGGGCTCTAAGAGTGCATCTAAATGCAGTATTGGATCAGTAGGGCAGTTGAGAAGGTGACATGTGAGCAAGGACCAGGGGTTGTTTGTCTCGTGGCTGCTGTTATAATCTGTGTCTAAATCTTCCAGGGTCCTGAGGTGGTGTGTGGCGGTGCTGGAGGAATGATCAAGTGATGGATATCTGTAAAGTTTACGTTGGTGGGCAGCTGATGCAGAAACTATGGCCGTGGGCATTTTAGCTGGATTGGAAAAACAATCCGGACACTCAGGTAGCACTTGCACAGATTATAATCAGATGTCATCTGAGACTTGAGGTTACGTTACAGTAAAGAAAAATGGTTGTTTTTCTACTTGGCCCTTTCTAAAATCAAACTCTGTAACTTAGAGATGACAATCAGGAGTTTGACTTTTTAATTCGTCCTAAGTTTGCATATTGTGGTGTAAGCCATTTCCAATACGAATTTTAAACTCCTTCTTAAGACTACAATTTTCAAGGCTTCAGCTGACCTTTCTGTCAACCCATAACTGGGAGGGCAGCTCAAGACTACTTATTTCAGTTATTCTTCATCAGGTAGGTCATATGGCATGGAACTGTGAGCTGCTTATAAAAAATCCTGTGACCTGGACATGCTTTATTACTAATTTATGAGGCTGGGATAAGCAGGCATCAATTTGCCATCATTTAAGCCATACTTTGTATACATGAAAAAAGTGAAAAAGGTTTGCAGCACTGGATTCTTGAACTGATTTTTTCACATCTTGTTTTGTAAACTTTTCCATATCTAATAAGAAAGAAGTATAATGAACATGAATCTCTACTTTGGAATCAGGAGGAAGTCCCTCGCTGTGTCCCCACCCCAATGCCACTGAGCTTGGAGGGGAGTAGGCAGGCACCTTTGCCCCTCTTCAGCCCTGTCTCTGGCCAAGGATTCTGAAGCTATACTACTGGCCGTTCAGAGCACACATGGCTGCCTGTGACTCCCTCCCCACGCTAAAGTTGTACAGTAATTGGTAAGGTCTCAGGATGAGGTGGAGGGAGAAGGAATAGATTTCCTCTGTAAGTCCTGTCTACACCAGTGGCAATAAACTTTTGATTGCCTAGAAAACTAGCCTAGCACCAATCTCAAAAATGCCCGTCCTCCCTGTTTTTCAGTAATCTTCTTATCTGCCCAGTGTTTGATTTCTTTTCTGAACAAAATTCTTACAAGATTTTTAGCATAAATGTAGTATTTTAGGTGCTTTGACAGTAAAGAGAGGAGGAAGGATATTTTCCTTGACCTCTACGCATAAGCAGCTGCCTACATTCAGTCATTTAGCCCCAGGTGGTCAAGATCAGAGGGTCCCCCTGTACCTCCAGTTTCTCCCAACATAGAGTGTCCATGATAGAGATGGGTTGCTCTTTACCCGCATGGTGAAATGATAATACATGTCAATGTAGCAGCAATCAGGTCTATACTATTGTCAATAGCTATGTGTCATTAGGTGGTGATAGCAAAAGATGGAAAACTCTACATTCAACAGAATTCATTGAGGGTCCACTCTGGGCATATATATGTGCTGGGCTCTAAGTGGGGATGAGAAGGAATTTAATACCATGTGACACAGTACTTGCTTTGTGTCCCTAGTAGGACATAAGAAACCTGTCCTTCTAGAGATATATTAAAAGTACCGAAACAACTACAAAACCTACAAAACCGAGGACAAAGTTATAGGTAATGGCATAATTTAAGTGATACAAACTGAAGTTTGCAGGACAATGGATGGAGGCTATTGCTTTGACTGGGTGAATCGGCATGCATGGAAGAATTGGCATCTAAGAGGTACCAGGAGGGACGGATAAAGTTTTCTGAGGTAGAGATCGGGAAGAGGGAACAGCTCAAGCAAAGAATGAAGAGGAATCCCCTTCTAGGCATATACTCAAGAAAACATGTACAAGCTACACCAGAGCCTTTTTTGTCACAGCCCATATCTAGAAACAACCTGCATGGCCAGCCATGGGAGGACAGACAGATAAATTGTGGTATTTGGAAAGTATTCAGCAGAGAAAATGACTCAAGTAGAGAATCATGTCACAATTAATGTGCAGAAAACACAAAGCACACATTAAATGAGAGAAAGGCTGCAGCATGTTAGGCACCAAATTTATATAAAGGTTAAAAATATACAAAATGTATATTTATGGAGATTTAATTTCATGATTTTATTATGTCATTACATGTAGTTGTATAATTGTAAGACTGGCATAATGTTTTCATGTGAAAACATTAGTGGGAATGAAAAACACCAAAGTCAGTGTGTAGAGACTGGTGCTGGGGTGGAAGGGAAGGGAATGGGTGGACGCAAGAGGCTAGGTTTCAGTTGTATCTGTTTTATAAACATAGATACATGTATACATACATACACTCATATATGTATACATACATGCATACATATTTTTTTAAATCTGAAGTAAATATGACATGTTAAGAGTTAACAAACAGCTGTTTATGGTATTATCCTCTATACTTTTCTGTATTGTAGAAGTATGTCATAATTTCAAAATAAAAAAGGAAGTCACAGGACATATATAGGAATAGCAAATGGTGTAGATCAGTGTTTCTCAAAGTTTAATATAACCTTTGCTGAAATATATATATATATTATTTTTGGAATCAGGAGATTCATGACAGTACTTTAATATGTGGTCTTCACCCTGATGTGTTTACTCTGTTTTGTTCTGCATAAAATCAAGCAGTGGGTGATATTTGAAGATGCCCATTGGGACGAGGGCATGGTAGGCTTGGCTGCCAGCCTCAGGAATGTGAGCTTCAGTTGGCAAAGAAGGGAGAACTACCAGCAGCTTCGGGACATATGCATATCATCATCTGACCTGAACGTTAGCCAAATCAAATAAGACGGAACTGGGGCCAAAGATTGGAGGATATCACCATAGTATAAACTGGGACAGAATATAGGTACATGGGGGAAGTGAAAAGAAGGAATAGGTTTAGGATATGTTGCAATTAAATAAAAAGGATTTGCTGACTGGGATTTGAGGGAAGCAGGAAGAAAAGGAGAAATTTTACTTTGCTTTCACTGCTTGGTGACTTGGGAGATTTTGGTCACACCAATAACTAGAATTAGGTACAGCGGAAGTTTGATTTTATTCATACAATGCTTACGGTGCTGATGGGACATCCAGATAGGTGTAGTGAGGTCTTGGTCGAGGATTAAAAGGCATGAATTCATGGTGGTCTCATATTGTTTGATTTTTCAATAGCAGTACATAGTACCTAGTGAGGAAGAAAAGAGTAGTTAGGTGTAATCAAGGTGGGGCTAGGCAGGTCCACTCAGGGATTTGAGGGAAGGGGTGAAGGGTAAGGAGTGCTGGCCAGGGTAGAAATAAAATGGCTGGCCCTGGATCCAGTTTGTGTTGGGATGGCAGTGGAGACAAATGAGGCAGGTGGACCAAGAGAAGAAAGGCTGGAGGACTGGAGGCTATGGGGAACTTAGATTGTGTTAGCAGATGTGAGGAAAACAGGACAGGACGAAGTCGGGAGTGTTGTGGTCAGAAAGGAGGAACTTCATTCAAATCTAAGATCTTGGACTTAAAGTAACCATGAGTGATAAATACTCACCACCGGAGTAGAACTTGCAGGCTAGGCAGGTGGGTGGTTGCAATATAATGGAGATGAAAGCTGTGTGATGGTTCACAGTTACTGATCCGAATTGAGTAGGCTGACTTTTCAAACAAAGCTCCCCTTTGGAATAACAGGATTTTTAACCAGATCAGCTACTCATTATGAATGACTACTTCAAATTATAGAAAAGGACACAGTGGGGAGTGGAGAGGGGTCTTCAGGTGTCCCTTTAAGAGAGACCTCATGGAATGTTCTGGGGAGGTGGCTTAGATAATATACCTATAATGTTATAGTGATCCAGGATTCCTAGTCTGTCATCAGCTCAGAGGCAGACAGGCACTCACTTCCCATCTAGCTCTTCCCTTTCCATTCATGTTTGATGGGCTTTCTTTTTCTGAGATGGGGGTGGCTGGGTTCGTGGGACACAGAAGACAGAAACAGTGGGGTCTGCCCATATCTTAGGACTGATTTGGGTTAAAGCTTTGCATTCTCTGTGCTTCAGTTATTCTCACAGTCAAGTAACACAAACTAAAAACTTTGAAAAATTTTTTTGAGGAACTGCCTTGTGCATCTCAATGAATTTCACAATTTATTGTAAAGGAACGTGCACGCACAACCAGTTATTGGATGTGCTTGATGCAACAGGACGTATTTAATTCTGCTTATGGCTGTCGCTAAACTTCACAGAGATTTTATCTGAGCCTGAATGTGAGACAGAAGCAGGCTGGGCCAGGCATAGAGAAGTCCAGTTATTATTGGCAATGCGATGTGTGTGGCTTGTTCAGGGAACCAGGACAATCATTTCTGCCTTCTTCTCTGCAACAAGAGTGAAAAACTAGGTTCCTAACTCCTGTTCCAATGTTGTTGTTGTTTTTCCCCGTCTGCCCTCTCTATTTCCGGCATCTTTGCTTAAGCATTCTTGAGCACAAAAATAACAATGGTAGGAGGAGATGGATAAGAAGTGAGCTGGTGATTGGAAATCCAGTTAATTTAAATACTGTTATGGATACCTGCCATGTAGATGAACCCCGCACGGATAAAAAACATCCAACTCAAATGTTTCCTTTTGAAACATGCCTCCCATTTTAATTATCTCAGATCTTACTGGTTTTGTGTTTAGATTCAAAGAGGGCCAAAGGAGAGTCTTATTTCGTTTTGTGTTTGAACAATTATGTATTGACACATTCTGGGGCACCTTTACTCTGATAGTGGCTGATAGGAGAAATAAAGGATGGGTAAGTCCATGTTCCTATCTCAAGGAGCTTTCACCCTGATACATAGGAGACACCAAGCTGTCTACACACCCAGCAGTGAAGTGGTGTGCGAATCTGGATGTTCTGTTACCAAACACGGGGAATAGGTAGGAAAGTGTTCAGGGAAGAAAGAAACCAAGATGGCGGAGAAGGCATCTTCATGGCCAACGTGGAATTGAACTTACTAAGGTCTTGAGGATATCCAAAGAGAATCTGAGAATGAAGTAACTTACTTGATTCTTGGTAGCAAATAAAAAGTCTGGGTCTTGGGACCACCCAGAGAGTACACTGCATTAGCTGCAAAAGGGTTAACTTTTCATAGCTAGGGAAATTGCATTCCTTACAGAGTGCTCCAACCCAAACTTAATTTGTTATCAGATTCTTCTGCTATGGGAAGTACATTTTCAAGATTGATTTCCGGCCAGTGGAAATCTCGCGTCAGGGTTCACCTCAGCTGGCCCAGGTCCCAGCCGGTTTGTGGATGGTTGCTGCAGCCAAGAAGCTGAGCTACTGAAGCCAAACCATGCTAATGAAACCTGTAGTTACACCCTTAGGGAAAGTCCTGGGAGACTCGTGTCCCTAGGCTTTAATTAATAAGTGTTTCGGATAGCAGTGCTTATCTTTACCCAAACAAGAAGTCTCTGAAGAAAAATGATCATCACACACCCAGCTAACCTGCTGACTGACCTTAGACTGCTTAGTGTGTTCTGAACTGTTCCCAGCATCTCCGAATTCTCCCACTAGAATTAAATACAGATACTGTTTATTGCATTTGGAAGGTACATTCTGTGTCTGTGATGATGCATTTGGGAAACAATACCTGCTTACGTGAGGAGATTAGCTGAGATGTGGGAAGTAAAGAAAATTCAGGAATCCCAGCTGGAAAGTTCCAGCTGGAGAAAGAGAAAAAGGCACTCGGAGGAAATAATGCTCTGCTCATCTTCCCCAGGGCACCGCAGCAAATTAAGATTGTCTTTTCTGTCTCCTGTCAGTATTATGGGGAGTTACAGGGGGAAAAATTCAGAGCCCAGAAGGTGACATGTGTTCCTGGCAAATCTATGGCACACGAGGGTACCTCACCTTTTTTATAGGCAGGGTTCAGCCTCTCCAGGTACCTACATGGTCAGGGATGGACTCGCTGATTAAAGCCATTTGGGTTTGTGTGCTGTGGAATAAGACGATATTGTATATACTGGCTTTCCCAATCTAAGACAATGTGATTTCTGCCTTAACAGTAGATGTTACATATTTTTTCCCCTTCAACCCCCCGTGCCCCCCACAGGACCATTAGCTTACATTACGGCAAGTTACTAGGTTACTCCTAATAATAATTTTATTAGTATGGTATGCTAACTAATTGAGCTCAAAATTCATAGAATAATGCCAACAGGTGTATTCCTTTTTGATGCTGGGGTGTTTTTTGTGGGGGGAATGTCTTAATATCCATTGTACTAATTAATCATATTTGACCAAGTTTTACGTATTTATGTCAAACATTTCTATTTGGAGAATAACAATAACCATTTTTCCAACTACAAAAGTAGTAAATGTTCGTTGTTAAAAAGCACTATAATGCTAGTGTCTACCCCAGAAGAAAAAGTAAAATTCCCCATAATCCCACCACTTACCAAAATCTGAATTAATGTTTTGATTATATACAATTCCATATTTTTTCTGTGCCATAGGTGTATGCTTACAGAAATGGCACACATACTTTTAATTGGCTTCTCCCTTGTAACAATTTCTTTCATTTATTTATTTATTCAGTAAATCTTTGTTAAATATCTACTATGAGCTAGCCAGTTACTATTCTAAGAGCATAGGAGAGTACAGTGAAAAAACCATGGAGCACACATAATTTCACATGCATCTTTCTATAACAATAAATGTAAATATATCGACATAATTATTTGAATGTGTACATAGTATTCTATTGTATGTATTTATCACAATTTATAAAATCACATCTCCCACTTTGGGATATCAAGATGCTATTTATGTTTGTATGTAGATGCTATTTAGATTGTTTAAATATGGAGAGGATATGTGTTGACCATTGGTGAATCTAAATCCATGTTAAAATTACCTCTGCTAATAATAGGATTCTGCCGGTAGTGCCACTCTTTAAAACATGACTTTATAAATAGTGATATGATACTTGGCAGATGTGGCTACAAAGACTGGTGTGAGCCCAGCAGCCTTTCCTTGATGGATGACTGGAAATCCTGGCAGTGTCTGAGACTGTTTGCAACTCCACGTCTGTCTCTGGTTAGACCAAAGGCTGCTCAAAGCTTGGTTCTAGTTCTTACAAATGGACACCATGTTGGCGTTTTGACTGCTGCTCTTCTCAGCCATTTATGGTTATGCAGTGATGTGTGAGGCAGGGCTTCTGTGGATTCTGGAAGCATTTCTTCTGCCCTTTTTGATGGAAATTCCTTCTCTTTTGTTCTCTGTCCAACAACCAGCAGGCTTCTTTCCTGCCATCTGTGTAAGTCCCCAATACAGTGACATGAGATGATGTCACAGGACCTGTTTGTTGGTGATTTTAGGACACTGCTTTTGTTGGTGGTTTTAGGACACTGATCTACCATACAAAGCAAAACATAGGCCAAATGAATTACAGAATTTTATAGTATTATACCCCTATTTTATGGAATAGGGCACCGAAGCATAGAGAGGTTGAGTGATTTGCCTAAATTTCCATAGTCGGTGGTAGAGCTAGAACTAGAAGTCAGGACTTCTCATTCCTTGTCCAGTGCTTTTCCACGGAATCAGCTATTCCAAGTTTGTGGTCCTTCCAAGTGGGGTCCTTATAATAGACCAGGGAATACCATTGCTTTGGAGTGCTTCTCTTTGGCCTTCAGATAAAATGTCATCAGTACCAAATTATGTCCATTTCCCAAATATGGAGCTTTTTATTTAATTCTCTATTTTGTTAATCAGGGAGAGGCTTTTTAGTTAGCATGCTACGGGTGTAGCTGAATTCAGTGACTATTCTCAATGTTGGTGTGCTTTCCTCCAACAGGCTGATAAACAACCTTTTCTTTAGGTTTATGATTGGAATATCTCACTGCCCCAGTTCTGCAAAGCTAGTCACAACAAATCGCATGTCTTTTTAAGATGAAAGACACCCGTCATGTTTATAATCACTTTTATCTGGGTTACAGACCCATGTGGGTTGTCTGATAGATTCCACTCAGATTTTGTTGCAGGCGCGTTTCCTTCTCTTGGAGAGTACCAAATCTGGTTTACAAATAACTCAGTGGCAAAGAACTGAGAAGCTTGTGGTACTGATTGCTTTTGTAGAGCCAACTGCAAATTATCTTTGTTAATGGAGCAAAGCTATGTTGCAATGGCGTATCTGTAGTTGCATGTTGTCGAAAAATATTTGGGTTTAGTCTTAGAGTGCATTTTTTGAAAGCATAAAGGCTAAACGCACAGTCTTTAGGGCCAACTGCTACAGGTTATTTCCTGACTTTGACATTTACTGTGTGCCTTGGACACATTCATTAATCTCTCTGTGCTTCCGTTTCCTCATCTGTAAAATGAGAACAATGATAAGAAATAGTACCAACATCAGATAGTTGTTGGGAACTTGAAATGAGTTAACATTTGTGAAGTGCCTAGAACACTGCCAGGCATGTGATAAACACATATAATGTTTATTGTTATTATTATTATTATTATTATTATTATTATTACTACTACTATTTTGAAATTTTCATTCCATTCCTTCATTTATTCAACCACAAGTTACTGGAACATCTCCTGCGTGCTCCACACAGTGGTAGGTGATAAAAGATTCTCAGTCCTCAAAGGATCTTTACAGTTTAGTGAGCAGAGAGACATGTAATATAAACCAGGACGTCGTATCTATACGACAGGGAGAGTGCTACAATGGAGGACTGTAAGTGCAGTGGCAATATAGGCCAAGAAGCACCAGAGAGGAAGGCATCACAGGGAGAATCTCAGCCGGGACATGAAGGATGAATAGGAGTGGTCATCAGTGGGCATTCCAGGCACGTACAGAAGCACAAAGGCCTGAGAGGATAGCAGAATAACTGGAACACAAAATAAAAGTGGCAGAGGTGGGGAACCATTGGGAACAGTCATGGAGACGTGCAGGAAGGGACCAGAGGAAAGGCCTATATCCTACAGAGGCTCCTGTGGGAGATAATGAGGACCCAGAGTAGGATGGTGGCCGCACCACCCTGGAGCCTCCACTAAGGGGGAACCCGGCAGGGAAGGTGGAAAAGGGTTCAAGGAGTTGTGAGGGCAGTGGGCATGCCTGGTGTCTGATCTGTTCCTAGAAGGCTGGAGACACTCCCTTGCACTGCTCTGCTCATCCATACCGCTCCTACCTGAAAGTTAAATGGTTAGTTATGGGCACCTGTCATGTGTTTGTACTGTTTTCAGGGGAGCACAACAGTCACCAGACACAGATCATTTCATTGTTTTACTTAACGTTACTGCATCCTGGGTAGTTTTCCTCAGTCAAAACAGGTAAACAAAACCACACCTTAAGAATGTGTTCTTTAATTGTGATTTCTTTTTAAAAGAAAAATCTAAATACACAATGTTTGGCTAAAATATCAAATTACTGCCATGGATGTAGTAATTTCTCTTTCCACTTCTTTTTTCTTAGAGTAATTGTCTTTTATTTTTCTAAATAGTTTTAAAGAAGCACCTGAGATAAAACTTTAAGATCAACTCTCCTAAATAGTCCAAAGCGTGATGTAACATTTTATAACACTTTCTTGTAAACATTAACTGAATTCATGGTACAGATATCATACTCATATTATTAAAATAAAGTTAAATAATAGTTCATATTAAAACAGAACTTTAATAATCACGTTATAATCCAAGTCTAATTTAAACTCTTTATAAAACAGTTGGGGGAGAGGGTATTATTAGGAGTCCCAGAAATGTAACCAAAAATGTTAAATTCCTGTTCAGTTTTCAAAGATTGCATTAAAATCAATTATAAGGCAGAAATATATATATAAAACATATATATGTATGTATATGTGTGAGTTTTTTAGTTCAAATATTACTAGTACTTTAATGTACCAGTTTTCAAAGTACTATCCATCTACTGCCAATTTGATTGATTGATTGATTGATTGATTGATTGATTGATTTTCTGGAGAGGTGGAGAGACAGGAAGTCACCTCCTCCCACCCATCTTCATTATGAGGAAAATGACACTGAGTAGTTGAATATCTTGGCCAAGGCTACATAGCTAACTGAGTAGAGCAAACATGAACAGCTAGACCCCCTGACCCCCCAAAACCATTCATTATTTGTTTTATCCCTCAACCTTGTCAAACAGAAGGAAATTGGTGCCATACGTCTGGGCCTAAAGAACGGTTCATTCAGTAAATAATTATTAGGTGGATCATTATTTTACATGCTGCATACTGTTTTAGACACCGGAAGTCGTGTATCTCACTGCCCCTAAAGGAGCTGGGGAAGTGAGCAGAGTAAACCGATGATCAGGGCCCCCCCCCCCAGGGGAGAAGTGTGCTGGGGAGGCAAAGCCGGGATTGATGGTTGCTGGGGGTAGAAAAGCCTTCCTGGCACAGCTGGCTCCTAGGCAGAATGATGGTGAGCTGGGGTTTCTGGGCCAGAGGGTACAGAGGTTTTCCTTGTGTGCCAGAAGCATACACTGGAGATAGAGAATGTGGCACTTTTGAAAACTCCCAGTATTGTGATCCAGGCCATCAAAGTGGCCTGAGGGTGTGGGCCTTCTCCTGGAAAGGAAGCTGGGATCGGAAGGTCAACAGAAGGGTCTGTTTGCATTATCGTAAACAATGGTAGCTATTGAGGAATTTTGAGGAGGGGAGTGGTGATCAGATTTCTATTTTTAAACTGTCACCCTGATGTGGTTTGGAGAAGTGAGATTTTAGGGGATGTGAGGCACCCCACTGGACAGCAGCTTCTGAAGTTAACGATGATGAAAGAATTATAATTTAATACTATCGCTGTGGCTGTGGTGACCGCTCTCAGGCCAAGGGAGAATTTTATGGCGGTGGAAGAGGTAGTTGTTAAGCAAAGGAGAAAGAAATAATTCCCTCTCTTTCTGACCATTAGTCTAAAAATGTTCATGACCCTGGGCTTCCAAAGGGAAGTTGAGGTCCTTTTCATACACAGATAGAAGACCTAGGTCTTTGTAGCACCCTCATTGCTGAGGGGATAAGAGATCATATCCTGAGTTGGAGGTCATGGTGGTCACATCCCTGGAACTACCGGGGCATTTTGTCGGTGTTGGGTTACTCACTCCAGAGGATGGAGTTATTAAGGAGACCCTGAGACTGGTGTGGCTGCATTTTAGGATCCTTGAAAAAGGAGGCCTCGTTTGCAAACAAAAAGAGGATTCTACCTTTTTTTTTTTCCTGTGCACCCTTTCCTTTGAAGTTAAAGGTAATATCCTTTCGGTTTTATACCTCTCAGCTTCTTAGTTCTATAAACCTCTTCCTAATAGGTTGGTGCAAAAGTCATTGTGGTTTTTGCAATTATTTTTAACCTTTTAAACCGCAATGACTTTTGCACCAACCTAATAGTTTCGTTTCCATAAGAGCAAAGTAGAAATAATTTTTTGAAAAGGACTTGTCAACATAAAGTCATGAGCTTGGGTTCTTGGGTTGGAGGTAAGAGACTGGAGGAACTTATGCGTCAGAGCTCTGCAGATGGGGTTTTCTGGAAACTAACAATAAAGCAGCATTAGGATCTGTCCTCTCTCCCTCAGAAAAACCGAGGTCACTTGTCTCCCAGTTCTGAACTGGACCTGGTTCCCACTATTAGACAACCCAAACCCAAGGTTTTAGTCTTCAGAAATTCAGTTGTGTCATCAGTTATAAGAACCTGCTGTTGTGCTAGGCCCGCTATTTTTGGGGATGCAAAAATGAGCAGAAATTGTGCAGTCATGTGTTATTTAACTCTGCATGCAGAATTGTCTCCAATTGATTTGGGTGCCCAGAGATGATAGAAACACCCTTGATCTTAGATGGCAATGCAGGTGAGGCTTGCCAGGAGCGTCTTCAGTGATTCTTGCTTCTACAGCTCATACCCCTAGTGACTCACCTCTATTTCTCCCAACCACAAAATCAGACTAATATTTTCATCTGATTTCCCTCTCTGTTTCACAAAAGATGGTAGAAACCTGTATCTAAAGAATGGAGCCCTTTAATTCCCCAGAGCTCCAACAAGCCCAGCTCCCCCAGATTATATGCTTCTCAGCCAACAACAACAGAACAATTTGAAATGTCGTCCCATGTCCCAGCCCAGTCCTACAGTAGGTCCACCTGATCCTGGGACCAGTGTACCCCATCTGTTCCCACCTTCCACTGTCCTCCTCCTTTATCCCTCCGTGCTCTGTCATCAACTGCCACTAAGGTTAGTTGGAGTCTCCATTTAGAACTTAACTCCCAGGCTTTCGGATCCCTCTGCTGGCTGACAGCAGAAGCACTGCTTAGCTTTTTCTGTTTTTAAATGAATTGAGGTATTCTGATGACTATTTTCTTTCTCTTCCCCCACTCTTTCTGTCTTTCTGACTGACACCGTAATTGTTAATAAATTTCTCTTGATGCCTTTAATTTTTATATCGAGCTCTAGTTCATGACCCGCTCCTGGTAGGGAGCCACTGGTCAGTCCTGGTGAAACAAATGACTCAATACAGAGTCACAGTAGCTGCCGTAAAAGTAGGTACGAGGTATGGAGGGAGCATTAGATCCTCCACTCACGCACCACCCTCCGTCTCTCCCATCAGCGATGGTCATAATAATGGCAAATGTTTTGTGGGCTTGGAACCAAGCACTTTGTTAAACACTTTACAGGCATGACATCATAATAGCCTTTACATCAGCCTTGCAAAGCAGCTTCTCTTTGTCATTAACTCTACTTCTCCGATGAGCAAGCCCAGGCTGGAGTTTGTGGGTTGTCAGTGGTGGTGGGGCTCAGGGCTGAAGCTCAGGTCTCTGGTGCCAATGTCCTATTTCAAACCACACGAGCGCGACCTCCACAGATGCTTTACAGATCCTTATTATAAGTGCTTTGACCTTGCTCGGTGCTTAGAGATATGTTCCCCCCTCATCTTCTTTGGGAATTCTGACAATTCAAGACTCAGTTCAAGGGTCTCTTGGAGAAGCTTGCATACCCCGCCCTCTCTTACCTTCTATTTTGGTTATGTTTGCAGAGACCCTGTGAACCAGGGTTCGCCTCTAGTGGAGCAACTCATCCCATGTTTTGGTCATGACTTTCCTACTTGTCTTCCCCCGAGTAGACTCTGACCTTGAGAGCAGGCAGCATATCTTATTGGTCTTTGTATCCCTAGCCCAGAGCCCAGCTTATAATAATAAAAGTAACAGCAATACTTAACATTTACTGAGCACCCAGGCAGGGTGCTAAGTACTTTATATTTTAGATTCTCTCATTTAGTCATCACAACCACCCATATGAGATGTAAAATTATTGCTCCCATTTTACAGATGAAGAAACTGAAGCTTAGTGTGTTCTATAACTTGCCCAGTGTTACCCAGTAAGTGGCCAAAAACCAGGGCTTGAATCCAGGTCTCCCTAAACTGTTTTCACATTTTATTAATTTTCATGCCCTACATTTTAGACTTGATCAGATGTTTTTTTTTTTTTCTCTCTCTTTCAATGTTGATTATGAAGTGTGAGTAGGAAGATTACATTTTCTTTGGTAAAATGAGTAGTACCCTGAAAAGCACTTGCTGTGTCTCTCCCAGCAGAAGGGCTCTGAAGGAAGGGGGCCATTTAAATAAATCAGGTTTTGAACTTTTCTAAGGAAAAGAATATGGAAAATATGAAGTACAGAAAGTAACTGTACATATGTTGAAAGTCCATTTTTTGACTCAGTAATTTCAGATGAAACTTAGCATCCATTTTATGAAATACTCTCTGTGCTTAACCGGCTCATCTGTCATCTAAAATTTCCAATTATAAGTTAAGCGTTTTTGAGGCCTGAAATTAATTGAGCACAGATTTAGTTACCCAGGAGAAACAAATCCAAAACTACTTACTTTCCAGAGCATAATTTAAAGATAAACAAAAAGACACAATCTATGCAATTAGATTGTATGTTAAATTTAGGCCACGTGTTAATTTTGTTTAACTGTTCAACTATTTCCCAGAATATGCATTTGTCTTTACCAACTTAATTGATGACTCATTTGCCTATCTTTATTTTGAGGTTGAAGTTACTATTACTTATCTCAGGCTTTCAAGTTATCAGGAAAATCAGTGACTAATTTAAGATTGGATACTCAAGAAATGTAGGCTATCATTAGTAATATCAATATTTATAATTTTTCTATTTCAATAAGAACATTTCATACTATTAGAGTCTGTCTGATGATTACATTTTAATAACATCTAGAAAACTCCGAAGCCTTTCAAGGTACCCTTACTTACCTTCTGGATATTAAAATAGGGTGGCTGCCATTCCCATTTTATAAGCTGTGGCTCTGCCTCACACTGTGGTGGGTAGAGATAAAATCAGAATGTTGGGGTGGTAAGGGATCTTGGTCCAACTCTATCATTCTACAGACGAAAAAAAAAATGAGGAAGGATCTAAAAAGCTGTGTGCAGCTCCTGCTTCTCATGGTGCACTAGAAAGCTACCTACCTTTCGTTAAGAAAACCCATAGTTCCTTCACTCCCTGAGTTCAGTCCCTCTCCCACTGCGTCCTTGGCTGATTCTACTTTATTTCCTTCAGGTTGCATCCCCTCCCTGTCGTGCTGTGCTGGGAAGCCATGACCACTGCCATCTTGGAGCACCTGAGCACCCTGTCTGTAAGTGGGCAGCAGCTGCGCCGCCTGCCCAAGATCCTGGAGAATGGGCTTCCCAAGATGCCATGCACCGTCCCAGAGACAGATGTGCCCCAGCTCTTCCGGGAGCCTTATATCCACGCCGGCTACCGCCCCACAGGACACAAGTGGCGCTACTACTTCTTCAGCCTCTTTCAGAAACACAACGAGGTGGTGAACGTCTGGACCCACTTGTTGGCAGCCCTGGCCGTCCTCTTGCGGTTCTGGGCCTTTGCAGAGGCTGAGGCCTTGCCCTGGGCCTCCACCAACACCCTGCCCCTGCTCCTCTATGTCCTGTCCTCCATCACTTACCTCACCTTCAGCGTTCTCGCCCACCTGCTGCAGTCCAAGTCCGAGCTCTCCCATTATACTTTCTACTTTGTGGACTACATTGGTGTGAGTGTTTACCAGTACGGCAGTGCCTTGGTTCACTTCTTCTACACCTCGGACCAGGCCTGGTATGAGCGGTTCTGGCTTTTCTTCTTGCCAGCGGCGGCCTTCTGTGGCTGGTTATCTTGTGCCGGCTGTTGCTATGCCAAGTATCGTTACCAGAGACCTTACCCAGTCATGAAGAAGATCTGTCAAGTGGTGCCCTCGGGGCTGGCCTTCATTCTAGACATCAGCCCGGTGGCGCACCGAGTGGCCCTGTGCCACCTGGCTGGCTGCCAGGAGCAGGCGACCTGGTACCACACCCTCCAGATCCTCTCCTTCCTGGTCAGCGCCTACTTCTTCTCTTGCCCCGTTCCTGAGAAGTACTTCCCGGGTTCCTGTGACATTGTGGGCCACGGGCATCAGCTCTTCCACGTGTTTCTGTCTATCTGCACGCTCTCCCAGCTGGAGGCCATCCTCCTGGATTACCAGGGGCGGCAGGAAATCTTCCTGCAGCGCCACAGCGCCCTCTCTGTCTACATGGCCTGTCTTTCTTTCTTTCTCTTGACCGCCTGCAGCACTGCCACTGCAGCCCTCCTGAGGCACAAAGTCAAGGCCAGACTGATGCAGAAAGATTCCTGAGGCTGGCAGGTGGGGCGAGGTGTGGAGGCACCCCATTGTGACTGGAGGGAAATGCGATAAAAAAAAAAAATTAAGAGTTGGCTTTTAAATTAACACATATTTCCAAGGATGGGCTATGGGTATGGCATTAGGAAGCCAAAGGATTCAAGAGTTATGTTGTTACAGTGGTTGTTAATAAAAGGAGAATTCCTTTTCCCTCTGGGTCGTAGCCTGTCAAGATACAGGAAAGGAAGGGATGTTGGCTAAGATTCATGGGACACTGAATTAAGAACCGTCTTCATGCCTGAAAATTTAGTCGGATTCTGACTATGGCCTCCAGGGGCAAGTCCTGGAGCTGAAGGGATAATAAAACTGGGCTGGAAAACAAGTAGTTGGCTGGTCCACACCGGATAGGCATGGCCATCCTATTATACTGGTCTTCGGTAATCGAAGAAATCGACCCAAGGGCCCAATTTCATTTGGATTTCAGATTGTCCAGGGTGGAGAATTCATAATTTTTAAGATTCAGTGAAACCCTTAGACATAATGAATTACTCAGTTCATCTGATTTGTGGTCCCATTCTCACCCACTCTAATCCTGACCCTTTTCTCAGGATGACATCTCCCTGGCTGTTTTCTCTAAAGTGCTATTCACTCCCATCCATATCTTGGTAATACACAAGACTCTGAAATAGTCATACTTGCAGGAAATGTTTGGATCCATGTGGACCTTCAGGAAACTTATTCTCATATAACACTAATGTAAACGGTACTAGAAAGTACAGTGCCAAGAGCCACCAGGAGGCCCGGCCTGCAAGCATTGATACTGTTTGGTGTCATGGGACCTTTTTTTAATGTCTGTGGACTGTGGGATTACTTGAGATCTGTTAGGGCTCCTTACAGGCCAGAAGATTTGGGACTTGTTCTGGGGAATCTTCTCCAGATTTTGACCGCTGATAGAGTGAATTAGTTCTAAGGGTCCCTCTAGGGATCTGATTATTTCAACAGGAACCCAAGGTCCAGCCTTTTAAATAGATGCTGCCATAAGAAGAACCCACATAACTACCCTAGTTCAGAGTCTTTAGGCAGACAGTTATGCCTCAACTTAGAGCTGAACCCTTAAAATAATCAAGCGCCAGGACAGGTGAACATGTGTTCTCACTGTGAGTTGGCCCCTGAAGGCTCCTTTGGGTAAGAATGGTGAGGTGGGTACCCTGTAGCTAGAATGTTCTGTTTAGAACATTGCTGCTCAGCAGCTTCTGTGGGATAGGTGGTACTTGCTATTGATGTATTCTGACCACGCAGCCTCCCTGAGGACTGACTTCTGCACTCATCTAGTGAAAGGGGCTGTGGTGATAAAAGAGCCATGGAAGCCTTCCCGAGGCCACATCTCATATCACGTATCGTAAGGTCCTTGTTACTAAAAAGGAAAGTGGTTTGTTTTTACTCCAGTTTGGTGAATGTCTTTTATTACTAGACTATTTTGTTGTCTTCAAATCTGTGTTTTCTTTCTTTCTCTGAGAGATTTGTGGGTTTTGTGCCTTATAAATGGAAATGTATGAACACTACTTACTATATGGCCACTTGGAATTTTTATTTTGGGGTTATAGGGATAAGAAAAAAAGAATTGCTTTTCAACCAGTGGATTGAATTGTTTATCAATCAAAAGACTCCTTGAATCTGTATTTTAGCAAATAGAAAAGAAAGATTGAATTGAAGCTTTCTTATCATCTTTATATCAAGAAACTGTATGTCTTGTCAGCTACATAGTTTTCCTACATGGATTTCTTTTATTCCTCAAATACCTGAACTTCTGTGCTACCCAAGTGTCTTACACAAGTTTCTGGTGTCTAGGCTAACATCATCACAAATAAAGTTAGCAAAACTGAATCAGGTTGAACTAAATAAGGGAATGGGGGAGTTGTACAAAATTCTACGTAGAGGGTCAGTTTAAAAGAAGGAATAGAAAGTGTTTGAGATATTTTTTAGTGTGGATTCAAGGACAATATTCTTTTACACGTTGGAAGGAAGACATAAGTCAAGCTCTTGAATGTAACTGTGGTGGTCATGGTGGGCAGAGATCTTTTGCCCAAATGCAGGTATTGTTTTTAAAAGAGAAAAACAAGAAGTACAGCAGTGATCTTCAAATGTAATCCACAGACCAATGCCAGCCTGCACATTGTAAAAGGTCTTTAACAAGATAATTACAAGATAGATTAAACTTTTAGGTATTGCATTGCCATAAAATTTTTATTTTAATTTATACAAGTATTGGTCCCTCAAGTTATTGGAAATGTTTTTTTTAATGATTTCACCAGAGATATTTGAGAAGCATTGAGGTAGGAACTAGTATCTATTAAAAATACCAGTATCTCTTTAGCAATATATAAACACAGGAACTGTTGGATATTTTTAACTACTCAGAATTTTGAAGTGTTAAATACTCCTTTTAAAACATTTTCATTAAAATGAGTGAGTATATCAGTAAGAAACAGACCTAGTTTGTTTGAAAGGAATAAAATATTTGATAAAGAAGATGGTTATCTTTCTCCACCATACCCCCTCCAGCTGTTGACATCTACTGGAAACTGCTGGTTCTCTCTCTCTCTCTCTCTCTCTCTCTCTCTCTCTCTCTCTCTCTCTCTCTCTCTCTCTCTCTTAACTAATACTTTCAACCTATTAAAATGTAAATGCCTCTGAAAAAACTAAACTATCAGTCATTTATTTTGTGAATAAAAATTTTGATGGATCTGTATGAGACCCTACTCAGGATAGGGAGAGGGAAGGGCAGGACACAGCAGACTGGGGAAATACATTTGCCTGTTTCCTTCTTGCCTAGTACTTCCTGACCTGTATTTACTAACAAGCTGAAGTTACCACTTTTCAGGTTGGTAGGGTTTTATTTCCCACCTCTGCTGAAAGTACCTCATTCAACAACAATATTCTCAGTCCTCTACTGGAAGCTTTAAATAGTAGGAGTTCAGGCCACGAGATGAAAGTGGTTCATTCCTGTCTCTGTTGTCCACCTGTTAGCAAAGTGTACATTCAATGCTTAAAACCATTAGGTTCTTCAGTTGCTGCATTGTAGTTTCAAGTGAGCCCTCCAGATGGCGCTCATGTCTTAGAAAGGGCCCAGCCATGTCCCCAAGGCCTCAGCCTACTAATTGTGTTGGTCCTAGTGTTTTGCTTGATTGTTTGGCAAGGAAAAAATGGAACTGTTTTCTGTTTATGTAAATCTACTTACACGAATGACCATTAAACTGGTGTTGTATATGGATTGTTGTACTGTCAACAGCTACCTTGTTTCTTTGACACAGCCCTTGACACGGGCTACTTTGACAAGGCCCATCTTAAAATAAAGTTTTATCTAGGTAATTATTGCCAGGGAATAGAAGTCAGGACATTTTATATCCACCTAGAAGTAGGAAAGTATAAAAGCATTTTAAAAAATCTCCATACCCAAACCCCCCAAATACACATACACATACCCCAAATCCTCAGGTATGAATAGATCAAATTGCCCACCCTCCCCCTCAAAGCTATGGAGTTGATTTCTCTAAAGATTTCAATCTAATTGAAAACATACTCCTGGTTTCGTGGAAAGTAGTGTTAAAGATTTCAAAATTTTGAATTGATGGACTACATTTTTTTGAAATCTAAAAATTGTGAATTATAATTATCCTATCATAGCTACTATAATGTATGTGTTGTGCAATGTAGATAGCCTAACTATTAGATTTAAATAGCTGTGAAAAAGGTGATTCTCTAGGCTACTGTAGCTTCAGCTACACTACTATCAGAATAACAGTAAGAAAACAGCATTTCTCTGGCTTGAAGCTCCACTGGTAGAATTATGGCTGTCCCCTTGCCCAGACGCTTTTTATTACCATCAGGGGCACGTGGCAGTTTGCAAATGCTTCTGTTGTCACTATTGATAGTTTAACCACTCTTCAGTTATTGATTCATCAAGTATTTATGAATACCTATTGGTGGTAGGCACCCTGTTGGCTCTGGAGATACCACAGTGAGAAAAAAACAGGCATATGGAGAGTTTGCGGTCTGCTGAGTGAGGACAAGCATCTTCCCACTTGGGGCCACAACAGGGTCCCCCTCTCCAGGTCTTGGGCCCCATCACAGCCTGAGGGCCATATGGCCTGCAAAATCCACAGGAGGCTGGAATCTGCTTTGTGCCAAAATCTTCAAAAGGCTTGAGCTTTCTCCTTCTTCCCCCCAGAGGCTGGAAGCATCTCTGTCACCAGGAAGCCTGTCACCTTACAGCCACCTCGACCCTTCTTGTTACTCCTGCTGCTTCTCCAGCCCTTCTCACTGTCCTCTACATTCAGACACACAGAAGTCCTATATTTCCACAGGTGCTGTAGACTTCCCAGGTACATCAGGTCCCATCCGCAGGGAAGGCGATGTAGGATTCCACCCTGAGTAGTTCTTGAGTTGGTAAACTGGAAACAGCATGCTGAACACTGGCTGCCTCCTTAAACAAACAAACAAACCCAAAATAAATAAACGAAAAAACACCTTATCCCTTAACTTTTTGTTTGGAAATAATATGGAAGGAAAAACATTAAAAAGAGATTTCATTTAAACATTAACTTTGGGCACATATTTACCTAAGGTAAGGGCTTTTCTTTCCTAACATGACAGGAGAGATGTGTACTGTTTTTTAGACTCCAGGAGGCCTCGACCAACTGAAAGGCTACCGAATATCTCCTCAGATAGTATGCTCTCTAAAACATTTTCTCACATCCATTTGAGTTTCTAAATAATTGTGAGGTAAAGCCAAAAAGATCTCTATTAAACTAGGAAACACTAAAAAAGTAGAATGGTTCAAAGGCACACAACTATTTGTGATGTTTAAACTCAAACTTATTTTTCCTTCAGATAAATTCAGGGCTCAGCTATTCAGAAACATCAACACCAAATATTTGCAGAGCCCGTTACAGTGTGTAAAGTACTTTCACATATTGTGTATACTTTAACCTAATCTCATTTTAACTTTTGGTCCTAAATACCTCATGATAGCCAGGGTTGTATCATTTCTTTTCAGGTGAAAGCAACTTCACACCATCTCCTTGGATGCCAAATAAAGCATTCTTTGCACCCCAGTCTTCTTAGAAGCCCAAAAGTTTCATTTGGTCACAAGTCCTTTGTGGCCTGGATTAGAAAGTCAACTCTCACTCTCCATCATGGTTTCTTGAAAATACCTTTGAATGCTTGGATGAGAAACTCATCTAGTATTAACAACCTAGCAAGCCCTCCCTCTCATCTTTTACTGGGATTGTCTGTTTTTCAAACAGTTGGCTTTCCCAGAGATTTTGACAACTGATATGACTTTGAGTGTGGGATTAAAAAGTCTCTGCCTTATAAAGGAGTTATGCAGATATGCAGACTAAGTAGAAAGCCCCCAAAGTCATTATTTCTCATTTTCTAGTAATATATGCTATTAAAGTAAATGCAAAAAAAAAAATAGAGAAAACAGATAATCCATGGACCCATCACTAAATACCTTCAGGGAAAAAACAAAACTATGTCAAAATATTGTCAATGATAGATAAATTAGCAGTGTCGTATAAAGCTTCCTGAAAAACCAGACATTGGGAACTAGAAATTTTAAGCAACCTAATCCTTTCATTCTATAAAATACAAAATCAACCGTCTTTGGCTGTTTATAGGAATACCAAAATGGATACATTACACTCCCTTCTGAAATTACATTATGTAGGTAATTTGATGATGTTGTGGTGGAGACAGCGGCTCACGAAACAAAGCCAATGATACATTATCTCGTGTTAAAGGACTTCTCCGAAATGCCTCTCAGCTTTCTGAGAGTGCTCTCCTGGAAAGACCTTCACTGGAGGCAAGGCCCAGCCTGCTGGACTGGTATGTGGATTCACTGAAAGTCACTCCACAAACGCTGAACACAAATAGGTGCCAGTTCCTGTTCTAAGCACCAGGGATACAACAATGAACAAAACGCCCAAATCCCCACCTTTAGGGATTTACACTGGGGGATTGGTGGAGAGGGTGGCGAGACAAACAATCAAATAAATGATACAGTGTATTGGAAGGTGATGGTGCCAAGGAGAAATGCAGAGCAAGGAAGGACAGGCCAAAGGGGTGGAGTGAGTTTGCTCTTTTAAACAAGATCAGGGAAGAGTACAGAAAAAGGTGACAGAGCCAGCTCTGTGTCTCTCTCAGGCGGAGGGAAGAAGTGCAAAGGGCTTGAGGCCAGCAAGAACAAAGTGGGGACAGAAGAGATGAGGACAAAGTGTGAGAGCCTCAGATTGTGAGCCCTGTGGCATTTACTGTGACGTTAAGACAAGGTATGCTGGAGAAGAATTCACCCCAAGAAAATTCAGGATAGATGTTTCTCTATATGGACTAATTATTCACTGCATATTACCTTTCCTTTAGAGAATAGAGCAAACTCTGCTCCCTGCAGTCTATATAAATCCAAGTTATTCTATCTGTGGGCCTGGCTTTGGGCTCTGTGTTCCTATGGACACACACTCATGCTCTCAAGATTCTTTCCAGATTCTTCTCAGAGAGCATTTTCTAAGTGCCTGGAATGCTGACCTCCACTTCCTCCTAGATAGGCAGTGAATGTTTCCTTGTTCTACTGACACTGGTTTGTATGCTGGGTAAACCTCTGGGCAAAAATACATCCAGAGCAGAGTGTGGAAACTGGGAATAAAAATAATATTAACAGTGCTCACTCCTTTGCTGAGCTGTTTCCTTAGATTCTTTTCTTTAACCCTCATACAACCCTATGAGGCAGATACTGTTATTGTCCGTTCTACCAATGAGGAAACTGTAAATTTGCCCAAGACTACCTGGCTAGTAAGTCATGGAATATCACAGAAACTCAGCCCTGTGAATCCAGAGTTCATATTCTGAAGAACCAAAATTAAGTGAATAGAAGTTCTAACTTCCCCATTGCTTATTGTGTGAACTGTAAGTATAGAATCAAGAAGGACATGTAATGTGAATTTTTTTTCCCCTCATAAATGAAATAAACCTAAAGATGCAGTTCTCGTTTTATTTCTAGACACTGTGGCCAAGCAAAAATCCTTAGACTGTTACTGTTGAAACAGTACGAAACTTGAGTTTCTTAAATATGTTATGGGCTAGAATCCAACGTGGACCTAGTCACATTACAAATGTTAATCTCAGAGGCCACCTGTAACCACCTGAAAAACCTTCAAGGACTCAAACCAATTTTAAGAACCACTGACTCCTCATATTATTTCCCTGCACTTCTTTAGTGAATCCTTCCTCCTCTTCAGGACGTGGTAAATATAGCCTATTCCTCATTAAAGTGTATGTGAGCACTATTCTGGGCTATAATAATTTCTCTTTCTTTAAAGACAGCTATGGCAACATGCAAAACATCTCAACTCAGTGTTTTCTTTTTCAAACAAGAACAAATTATCTCAGAATCTGACTAATTTTACTAACAAACTAATGTTAATACTTTTCAGATGTTAGGGTTTCTCTATGCAATTTCCCACCTCGGCTGAAAGTACCTCATTCAACACAAAGTACCTCAGTACAAAGTTTGTGTTCAGTAAGCTAGTGACAAACATTGTCATTATTATTATTTCTATCACTTCACGTAGAGCAGGGTGCTGTGGGTTCTATATAAACTTATTTACCCTCTCTGTGGGCTCCTGAAAGTCGCTCACCAGAAATGAGGGCTCTCTGCTCTTGGGAGGGATGTCTCTCCACTCCTGACAGATTAAGACGGGTTGTATTTCACCAGGGTTTTGCATGTGTTTTGGTGGGGAATTTACTGCTTTTCTCCACATTCCTTTCACCCTGTCTGCATGTCACAGACTACCACTGGCGTCCGCAAGACCTTCCTGTGGCATCCCGACCCACCCAGACAGGCTGGCAGCCCCTTCCTTTTCCACTATGGTTCCCATGTGTTCTCAGCCGACAGTAGAAATCCCACTGCACCATTCATTTTTCACTTCTTGATTCCCATCTGTCATAGCTTGAATCACGTTGCCCCAGAAGATACGTTGATGTCTTAACCCCCAGTACCTCAGCTAGTGACCTTGTTTGGAAATGGTAGTTGCAGATGTAAGTAGTTAGGAGGTCATACTGGAGTAGGGTGGACACTTAATCCAATGTGACTGGTGTCCTTATAAGAAGAGGAGAGAGATACAAAGGGAATGTGAAGACATATGACCACGTGAAGGCAAAGAGACACACACGAGGGAGCATCATATGATGATGGTTGTAGAGACTGGAGTTATGCAGCTGCAGGCCTAGGAATGCCAAGGACGGAGGCTAGGGGAGAGAGCGTGGCCCTAGCCATACCTTGATTCTTGATTTCTAGCCTCGAGAACTGTGCTGCATAAATTTCTCTTGTTTTAAGCAACCCAATTGTATCGCTTTGTTATGGCAGCCCGAGGAAATTCATACACTGCCCTAGGCCAATCTCAGTTTTCTACTTCTCTATGCAATTGACACAATTCGCCCTAACCAGTGGCTCTTGGTCTCTCAGCTCAGCAAACACAGGTAGAGAATGGAACAAGAAGACCCCATCCTCCTCCCACCTACGCTCCATTAAAGAGAGAAATGGGGATTGCTCGTCTCAATCAAAGAGGAAATACTGATGAGTAGCTTAACACGTGTGAATGTGGTAGAAGCTCTGTGGTAGGATGTTAAATACAGAGACAAAATTCAGAGCAATCAGTTTCAGTGTGGTTAAATGTGTTTCCCATCTGACTCCCCCCGGCTGAAGCAAGTGCTCCTGGGCCCCATTTTGGCAACTGCCCTTTTGGGTCCTCGCCTCTACTCCTCAGCTCTCACAATAGACTCAGGTAAGGTTAGAAGGCTTTTTCAGAGGGAAGAGAATTCCAAATGAATCTGCTAAAGTCATAGAATGGGTTTGACTTAAGGGAGGAAAACGCAGCAGAAACACAAGTTCTTTCAAACCCTTGGCGGGAGCCTTCTGTAAGACTAAAATAGTCTAAACCCAAATTGTGTGATTTTGTGTCAAACGAAGATTTCCTCTGGGTGCTAAATTTTCAGAATCTGCTTGGAAATCACTATGGATGCTTCTCTTTCCTTTTTTGACACTTCGTAAACACCAAAGTGGTTGACGGGGCACTCTTTTTAGATAGATTCCAGAGACCGAGGAGTGATGGAAATGAAGGGCAGAGAGTACTCTGACTGAGGGACACTCCCCTGCAAGGTGTTATCTCCATATTGAAACACTAGCCACACTCCCAACCCTTTCAAACCTACTGGTGTGTAATTAGGTTTGTTTTTCAGAGACCATGCTGTACCATTTTTGTATAGCAGAGGGACATAGAGCACCAACATCACTGCAGAAATATCCAGGACATGCACGTGCGCACACACATGCACACACTAGCCTACTTGGCAGTTGTCCTGTGATTTTAGGTACTGAAGAATAATGTCACAGGGTTGAAAATAAAATCTGGCTAAAGCCGGCTCTGGGCAAAATGCTGAACAAAAAGATGTTTATTTTAGGTCAAGTGCTTGTAGCCTCTACCACTCCTCAGGAATCCCTGGGAGACATCACTCAGTAAGACGCTCTCTTTCAGGCTTGGCCTTCTGGCACTTTACTGTTTCCATATTTTCCATTCCCCAAGCTTTGAAACAACCTGCTAAGGTCATGCAATGTCTCTGTGGTCTCCTGACACCAGGCTTTACCCACAGTCTTCAAACCAAACTTTCCAGTTTAGTTGCCAGAGATGGTTCCTGTCTTCTTCTTTATAGTCCATAAAGTGGGAAGTGGTGAGTTCTGACTGAAGTGCAATCCATCTTGACTCGTCATGTTTGGTGAAAATGCCGTGCCTTTTTTTTTTTTTACTTCCCTTCTTCACAGCCCTGTCTCTGCACTTTTTAGCACTGTTGCAACACTGCCTGGCTTCCCCTCATCAGAAGTGATGGCATTTTTATGATGCCATAGACAGAAGTTTTCTTCACCATACTTTCCTAGGGTCTGAAAGTAGTTACACATACTGTTAACCATTTAACTACTGTGCTTTTCTGGGAAAGAAAGGTTTTTGAGCAGAGGACACGCCTCAAATAGAAACAGATGACACAATGGGTAATAGGCTTAGGCATGATTCACCCTTTCCAGCCGCCATGGGTTCCTTCCCTACCCAACCCAGGGAACATAGACCCCAGTGCAACCATGCACTTTGTCCAGAAAGGCTCTTCAAAGTGTATTCTAATGCCATGGATTTACTTTTATTAAAAGAGCTGAGGGAGGGATCATATGACTGGTAAGGATTTAAGGTTATCATGAAGAATCAGCAAGGATTATAGTTACCAGTGATTCTGGATACTCAACATCAATGGGGTGGAGAGAAGTGGGAGAACCATCTTCTCTCTGAAGTTTGAACTTGCCAACTTGAAATATTCTCCCAGTGGTTGGCTTTCATCCCAGTTCACTGGCTAAGATATAATGCAATAGACAGATACTTAAAAGTTTTCAGTAACTTCGACAATGCTAATCAATTTACTAATGTCTTAAACATGTATTAAATGCCTGCATTAAAGTAATATATCAATAGAAAATTAAAATTAAAAAAGGTTAAAAAAAAGTGGGGGGTGGGGACAAGAACGTGAAACAAGTGGCCAAGGGAGAGGAACAGTTAGTAGAAAAGAAACTCTTTGGGCAGGGTGTGGCATCCAGCCACCAATAACTGTTCCATGTGCCACTAGTAGCTTCATGTCCATTAGTGAAAAACAACAGGAGGATTTGTTCTGACAAGCAGCAATAAAACCATGTTTCCTGGAAAATAAGACTTAGCCGGACCATCAGTTCTAATGTGTCTTTTGGAGCTACAATTAATGTCAGACCCAGTATTATATTATATTATACCCGGTCTTATATTATGTTAATATAAGACTGGGTCTTATATTAATTTTTGCTCCAAAAGACGCATTAGAGCTGATGGTCCGACTAGGTCTTATTTTCGGGAAACATGGAACCCAAGCTGCTGTCTGTACTGGCAGTGAACTACTCAGGACATGGAGATATGCTTTCTGTCAGGCTATTATGTTCCTAAACCGGCTCATTATTGTTAACCTAAAAATAAAAAGGCCTTCCAAAGTGAGAGGCAACAAACATTTACTGAGGTCAATAACAATAGCTATTAGGGAATCATTACTTCTAGCAGAAGCCCAAATAATGTTCCGATTGGGAGACAAAGGCAATGGGTATTTATGAGAAAGGGCAGGGGAGCCATTACATCAACAGAAGGAAGATGTTTCTGTTGGTGCAGATAACAACACAGTGATGTTAATCCTAAACAACGTTTTTAAATTTCAGTCCAGTAGTCACTACGTTAGCAGTCATAATAACTACTTTCTTGTTATCTTTGCCAACAGTTCTTTTGCAAGGCACAAGGTTGCTCAGGCCTCATCCAAAGGTGATTTTACCCTGTTTTAACATTCCAAGGAGTTGAGACATGAGACACACAAGGCAGTTCCTCTGGCACCACAGCTCCAGCTCCATTTTAAAGTGGCTCCGTGTACATTACTGTTTACATTATCAGAAACGGCTATCATAAAAATCAGATTCCTGGGCCCCATTTCAGACCTAAAGAATCCCATGTCTAGGCACAAAGGTTTTGTTTGCTTTTTAGGTTCCTCAATGCTGATGGGTGTTTTCTTCTTCTTCTTCTTCCTACAAATGCTTCAGGAGCAGGACCACATTTTCGTTTAAGGAATAATTTAAACACATTTCGTAAAAAGTACCAAAGCTGAGAATACCTATGATTCTGACAGTATTTCACCTCCTTTATATGTGAGTCTTCTTAGTTTTCTCTTTGAAGGACAGTCTTTCCCCTTGTGGTTCTGATCTTTTCATTGCAGCTGCAGGTAGGTACTATACACCATGGAGATTAAGAGAGTTGAAATGAGCACCTTGTAGCCCTCCCGTCAACACGTCTTCAGTGTCCTGAGGCAAATATGCAAGGCGAGGCCCGTGAGAACTCAGTAGGTGAGGATGGGAAAAAAGACAGTGCAGCAGCGTTTAAGAATTAGGGACAAGATGGTCCCTAGTTCAATGAACATCCTTAAGCAACAGAGACACAACCATGAATGATCCTCAATCCCTGCCCCCAAGAAGCACCATCCGGGCAGGTAACACTTTCACCATCTACACTTCAGTGTGAACTGGGACGACAGCCCTTTTCCCAGAGCTGGGAGAAAAGTATGCTCGAGTTAGGAACTTTGCTTTTACTTCAATGCATCTAAGTGCCGCTCCGACCCCTGGACCTCTCGGAGAGAACTTGTCCTTCTCAATCTCCTCGTCCCACCCCCACCCACCAGCCTTCACGTCCCATTGGCTAGAGAGGGGAGGGGCGGGGCCAGCTGCGCAACGCCCACCGACAGCGCCCCTTTCGTCGCGTCCACGTTACCGCGAGAATACCGAGTCCCCAGGGCGGCGCACGCGTAGACCTGTCAAGCTTGCTCCTCAGACCCCGCCCTCCACTCGTGGGTGATCGGGAGGTTAGCAGTTGCCATGGAGCTTTAGGAGGCCGGCGAACGCAGTTCGTCTCCCGGGCAACCAGTTAGGGAAAAAACCGGTCCTAGGTGGCGGCGACAGCGGCGGCGATGGTGTCCAACCCGGTGCACGGCCTGCCCTTTCTCCCCGGCACGTCCTTTACGGACTCCACGGTGAGAGCTTACCCGCCCAACTGCCTCCCCCATCCCATCCCCGCGCGGCACCTCCATCCTCTTCCCCCCAAATGGGTCATCGCTCCCTTCACACGCGTTCTCTGCTCGGGCCCTGTTCTCCCTTCCCTGCCGCAATTCTGCCCTCCCCCACCCAGCCTCACCCTTTCTCTCCCATACTTAGTCCTTCGCTCCATCCCTCTCTAGGTTTTCCACTCTGCCCTGGCTGTCCGTGGGCCTCCGGTCTCATCTTCCTGGCCGCGTTCTTTCTTGCTGCTCTAGCGCCTGCAGCTTCGGCCTCCGGATCGCTGTTTCCGCACCGTACTCCCCAGCCCTGCCTAGGTCCTCTCCCTGGCGCGTTCTCCCACACTGTCCTCCGCCGGTTCTTAACCTCTCACCTCCTACCCCCCGGCCTGGGACCCTTCGCCCACCCAGCCTCTGCACTTTCATCCGCGTTCCCAAGAGCCCCATCCTGCCCACTGGCCCCAGGCCCGTTATTCCCGCACCCTTCCTCTTCTGATTCCTGGACCCAGTAATCTTTCTCACTCCCAGCTCCATTTCCTTCCTGTCTTACATACCGTGTCACTCATTCTCTTCTTTCCGCCAGGTCCTTCCAGCGCTTCTGCCTTTTCTGCACGTGGGTCCCATAATCTCCCCGTTCTTGTTTTATCTTCTTTCTCAATTGTTTCTCCGAAAGTTAGACTCTCAACGCTTGCCCTTCCTCCTCCCAAACCATCCTTCCCTGCTTTGTAGGAGATAATTCCGTTCCAGTTCCTTCAGTCACGATTGATTAGTTGTTTTTTCCCACCCGGACCTCTATGTTTTACGCGTTAGCATTTTGATAAAAGATTCCTGTTTATATTTTGGTTTGCTCCTTCTAGACCTTAAGTGTATTTAATTGCATTCTCTAGACAAAATTGAAAGCTTGTTTTTCTTCTCCTGACATAGTTTATTTAGCCCTTAACGAAGTTATTTAGTTATTTGTTTTAATTCTAATAGGGTTATTAAATATATGTCGGAAGAGCAATATTGAAATTCAGTAGGCTGATTATCATAGATGAGTCAATAATAATTTATATTTATATAGTTTAATAATTTAAGTGGTAAGTTCCTCTCCATGGCCATAAGGGTGAGATAAAATACAGTCAATTTGTTTTCTTTGGGAGAAGGAATTGAAATTGAAAGTTTGGTGAGGGAATTTGGATTCTGAATCTCTTCTTTATAATCATTCCTGCATTAAGGCACAGCATCATAGAGTTTTCACCTCAGTGGACTTTTCAGTTTTATGTAAGTTAGAAAACGTGTGGCCCTGTGCAGGAGAAGCCAAAACATTTGGTGTGGTGCGTGTGGGTTACCCCAAGGCAGGGTTGAGTTGATTTGGGGGATTACAGAGATGTGGACTGGAGGTGCCAGGCTCTAAGAACACATATTGCTGTACTACAAGTAAGTACTCATATGTGTAAGTCTCACAGCGTTCAGAAGGTGAACCATAATGACTAAGGAGGATGGGAAGGCTTTAAGTTGCCTGGCCTGCGGTGCCCATGAGAATCCACTAATAAAGGTCATGCTGACTGATGGTAGTGATGGCTGTCTGAAGTGCGGAAAGCAAATGAAGCAGCTGATGTTGCTTCTGTCTTTAGAAGTGGAAAAGGAGGAGCTTAAAGTTATATAAATTACCCAGTGAAGAAGTCAACTCTGCCCATTTTTGTTCTATGACGTGTGTTATGCATCTGGAGCAGCTCTTGTCAACTGACTTGTGATCCTGAATGTGTGACCCTCAGAAAAAGTCCGCAATCCATGACTCTTAGCAAGAGATATTTAGTCTGTTGTACCTTTTATATTAGTACAGATCTTGAAAGATGGTAGATTGGGCTGCAAAGAAATTGGGAGATAGGTAAGTCATTTTTTTCAGAAAAAAATATATTTTATGATTTATCCTAAATTTTATATATGTGTATATATATATGTCTGTGTATTTGTGTGTGTGTGTGTATGTACATATGATTTTGAAAGAACAGAAAAATGAAAAATTCGACCAAATTAATATAACCTCTATTTTGTTTTCATTTTCTTTTCCAGCTTTATTAAGATTTAATTGACGTATAAAATTCTGTAAGTTTAAATTGTGCAACTGGTTGGTTTGATTCACTTATATTTTGCAAAATGATTACCACCACTCTTTTAATTACTATAGCTTTATAGTATATAGTTGACCTTTAAACAACTCAGTGGTTACAGGTGCACACCTCCTGCACAGTTGAAAATCCACATGTAAGTAAAGTTGGCGCCCTGCATACGTAGATTCTCAACCGCAGAATTGTCCCTTGAACAACACTGGTTTGAACTGCATAGGTCAATTGGAAAATATTTGCATAGAAGTGGATGTGCTCATTTCAAACTTGTGTTGTTCAAGGATCAACTGTAGTTTGAAATCAGGAAGTGTGATGCCTGCAGCTTTGTTCTTTCTCAGGATTGCTTTGGCTATTTAGGGTCTTTTGTGACTACATACAAATTTTAGGATTTTTTTCTTCTATTTCTGTGAAAAATGCCATTGGAATGTTGGTAGAGATAGCATTGAATCTAGGTTTCTTTGGGTATTATGGGCATTTTAATAATATTAAATCTTCCAGCCATGAACACAGGATATCTTTCCATTTGTTTGTGTCTTCTTCAATTTCATCAAAGTTTCGTAGTTTTCAGTATGCAGATCTTTCACCGTGGTTAAATTTATTCTTAAGTATTTTATTGTTTTTGATACCATTGTGAATGGGCTTGTTTTCTTTCTTTTTCAGATATTTCATTATTAATGTTTTGAAAAGCAACTGATTTCTGTATCTTGATTTTGTATCCTGCAGCTTTACAGAATTTGTTGATTAGTTCTAATAGTTTTTTTGGTGGAGGTCATATCATCTGCAAAGAAAGAGAATTTTACTTCTTCCTTTCTTATTTGGATGCCCATTTGTTTCTTTTTCCTAGCCTGATTGCTCTGATTAGGACTTCCAAAACTATGTTGAATAGGAATGGTGCAAGTGGGCACCCTTGTCTTTTTCCTGATCTTAGAGGAAAAGCTGTCAACCGTTCACCATTGAGTATGATGTTAGCTATGGCTTATCATATATGGCCTTTACTCTGTTGAGGGAGTATGGCCTTCTATACTCAATTTGTTGAGAGTTTCTATCATGAATGGATGTTGTACTGCTTTTTCTCCATTTATTGAGATGATCATATGATTTTTATCTTTCATTCTATTAATGTGGTGTATCACAATTATTGCTTTTCCTATGTTGAACTATCCTTGCATTTCAGGGATAAGTCCCACTCAATCATGGTGTATGAACCTTTTAATAAGCTGTTGAGTTTGGTTTGCTAATATTTTGTTGATAATTTTTGCATCATTTTTCATCAGGGATGTTGGTCTGTAATTTTCTTTTCTTGTAGTATCCTTGCCTGATTTTGGTGTCAGGGTAATGCTGGCCTTGTCAAATGCGTTTGGGAGTGTTCCTTCTTCTTCTATTTTTTGGAAGCGTTTGAAAAGGATTTGCATTAATTCACTGGTAATTCACTGGTAAAATTCACCAGTGAAAACATCTGCCCTGAACTTTTCTTGTTGGTTGATTTTTGATAACTGATTTATTAATGGTTTATTCAGATTTTCTGTTTCTTGATGATTCAGTCTTGGTAGGTCGTATGTTTCTAGGAATTTATCCATTTCTTAGTTAATCCAATTTTTTGGATTATATACCTGTTAATAATAGTTTCTCATGATCCTTTGTATTGTTGTGGTATCAGTTGTAGTGTTTCATTTCTGTTTTTATTTATTAGAATTATTTTTCTTTCTTTCTTTACCTAAAAAGTTTGCCAATTTTGTTTTTCTTTTCAAAAATGGCCTCTTAGTTTTGTTGATCTTTTCTATCGTTTTCTAATCTCTATTTCATTTATTTCTGCTCTTATCTTTATTTCCTTCCTTCTGCTAACTGTGTGCTTAGTTCTTCTTTTTCTAGTTTCTTGAGGTGTAAAGTGAGATAGTTTATTTGAGATCTTTCTTGTTTATTTTTAACGATTTTTTAAAATTTATTTTTCAATTACAGTTGGCATACAATATTATATTAGTTTCATGTGTACAACATAGTGATTAGACATTTATATACCTTATAATCACCCTGCTAAGTCTAGTACCCATCTGACACCATACATGTAGACCTTTCTTAATGCAAGCATTTATCACTATAAAAATTCCCTCTTAGAACTGCTTTTGCAGCATCCCATAGGTTTTCATACATTGTGCTTCCATTTTTGTTGGTTTTAAGGTATTTTTTGATTTCCCTTTTGATTTCTTCTTTGACCCATTGGTTGTTCAAAGAAGCCCTCATAACTTTAAGACTTCCTTAAAACAGTCTAAGCTGTTTTTGTACATCAGCTCCCCCACAATAGAGCCAGTACCACCCTGGTTTTACATGCTGGTCTTCACCAGATCTATGGGATATATGGCAGTGGCTCCCACAGCTCCAGCAACTGAGCTGAGAGTGAATCTGTAAGCAGATTCGGCCATCTAGAGCCAGATCGGCCTGCCTAAACCATGAGATTGCTGTCTCTGAAGTTCTGCCATGTAGTAAGGTAAGGCCGCATCAGCCAATGGGGCTACTCTCTCAATATCTGCGAAAGTCAAGCACCTTGTAGCATTGTATAAGTTTGCAAACTGGTATAAGATATCAGTTTCTAGTGGGTGACTTCTCCATAGCGTATGGCACTCTGGGAAAATTCCTCATTTGTAACTTCAGCATTTTTCCTTGTGCCAGCTAGAGTGCTATATATCTTACGAACAAGCTCCAGGTTATTCAGTAAGGAGTTAAATGCATTGGAGTAGGAGAAGCTAACCTGATTTGGGATACTTCCTCCAGCTGCTGAAACTAAGTTCTCCTCCACAAAGGGAGTAAGCATGTGAGACCAAATTGTAACCATGATGTCACTGAAAGCCAGACCAGAAATCATGCCAGTTTTACTTTTGTCTTTCAGTACAAAAGCTTGTTTTGCATGTTCTAATTGTAATTCTTGGAGAAACTGTGTGAATTTTGTGTAGTTAAGATGCTTCTTTCAATTATGCCCAAAATGCAGTCAGATAAATTCAGTCCCAGTTAAAAGGGATGTGATGATGAATAATAGTCTCCAAAAATTTCTTTGATATATTTTTAAAAGTCAACTCATAAATGACTGGTACTTCAACAAGCATAGACGGGGTAGACAAATTTAGAAGTCTGACCAGGGCTGGCACTGTTCTCCAAGACTGCCGCCATGCCTGTTTGATGAATGAGCCTGGAAGGAGCTGCACCAATGGTGTGGCCAGAGAACTCCTCTAAATGTCACCTCTCCATTTCTACTCTTGTCAAACATTTGGAAAACCACTAAGAACATGGAATCTGGAGCACATAAAACAGATTCAAATGCCGAAAACTCTTGATAGGAGATCAACCCATCCTTGGTTTGATGAGCTACTCCTGCCAAGAGCTGCACTATCTTTGGATTGCTATTCGGATCATTATACAGTCCAAGTGCTATTTGGATCATTATACAGTCCAAGATAGTGCTGGACAAAGTCTTCTGGAGTCATGTAATATACTCCATCGACCTCAGTGCTGGCATATGAGTCAGCAGGATTTTATAATATTCTTGACTTTAAAACTATCAGGAAATAGAGCATCCTTAGCACAAACCACCAAGGACACAACAGCCAACAAGAAAACCCTTATCCACCATATTTTTAAAATATAACCATATAAAAATATAACACTGTATCAGAGCTGAAATAATTAAAATAATTATTTACTGTCATTTAATACCTATCAGTGTGTAAGTTTCACCTACTGTCAAAAAGGCATTTTTGCAGTTGGCATATTTTAATCATCTTCCTGTTACTTCACATCATTGTGGTCAGGAAAGATACTTGGTATAATTTGAACCTGCTGAGACTTGCTTTGTGACCTGTCATGTGATCTAGGCTGCAGACTGTTCTCTGTGGACTTAAGAAGAATATATTCTGCTGCTGTTGGGTGGATTGTTCTGCATTTATCTATTAGGTTAATTCGACATAAAGTATAGCTCAAATCCAATGCAAAGTATAATTCCAATCCAATGCTTCTTTGATTTTCAATCTGACTGATAACATCCATTGTTGAAAGTAGAGATTGAAATCCACTACTATTACTTGTTTGGTTTTGTGTGTGTGTGTATTTCTCTCTTCAGGTCTGTTAGTATTTTTCTTAATATTTTAGTATTTAATATTTTTCTTAATATTTTAGTATTTATTAATATTTTCTTAATATTCTCTGATGTTGGGTGTATATGTATTTACAGTTGTTTATATCTTTTTGGTGAATTGACCCCCTTATCACTATATAATGATCAACTTTGTTTCTCATTACTGTTTTTGGCTTAAAATCTATTTTATCTGATATAAGTACAGCTACCCCTGCTCTCTTTTGCTTTCCACCTGCATGGGAATAACTTTTTCCATCCCTTTACCTTCAGCCTATGTGTGTTCTTAAAGCTGAAATGAGTGCCATGTAGGCAGCATATGTTTGGGTCTTGTGGGCTTTGTTTTTTTTAATCATCCAGCTTGCCTTTTGATTGGAAATACCAATCCTTTTACATTTAGAGTAATTATTGCTAGGAAAGGACTTAATCTTATTGTTTTCTGGCTGTTTTGTACATGTACCCTTGTTTGTTTCTTCCTCCCTTGCTGCCTTCCTTTGTGAATTGATAATTTTCTAGAGTGGTATGTTTTGATTCCCTTCGCTTTATCTTTTGTGAATCTACTGTAAGTGTTTTGCTTTGTGGTTACCATGAGGCTTACATAAAACATAAACATATATATGTAACATTCTGTTTTACACTGATAACAATTCATCTTTGATCACATCCAAAACTTTACCCTTTTATTCCCTTCCCTTTGTGTTTTTCGATGTCACCATTTACATCTTTGCATATTGTGTATCCATTAACAAATAGTTGAAGCTATAGCTGTTTTTAATACTTTTGTCGTTTAACCTTTATACTAGAGTTAAGTAGTTAACACCTCACCATATTATAATATTAGGGTATTCCATGGGCTTACTTTACCTGTGTGTTATCTACTTTCATGTTACTAATTAATGCCTTTTTGTTTCAGCTTGAAGAATTTATTTAAGTATTTCTCATAAGTCAAGTATAGTGATAATAAATTACCTCTTTTGTTTATTAGGGAAAGATTTTATCTCAGCTTTATTTCTGAAGCACAACTTTTCTGGGTAAAATATTCTTGATTGGCGGTTGCTTTATTTCAGCACTTTGAACATATCGTTTCATTTTACTCCTGGCCTGCAAGATCTTTGCTGAGAAATCTGCTGATAGACTTATGGAGGTTCCCTTGTATGAGAAGATATTTTTCTTTTACTGTTTTAAAATTTTTCTCTGTCTTTGATTTTAGACAGTTTTATTATGTGTCTTGGAGAAGATCATTTCAGATGGAAATTTTGGAGCAACCTATTACCTTCATAAACTTGGATATCCAACTCTCTCCCCACATTTGGGAAGTTCTCAGCCATTCTTTCTTTCTTTTTTAAAATTAAATTATTGGGGTGACATTGGTTAGTAAAATTATATAGGTTTCAAATGTATATTTCTATATATTGCATTGTGTGATCACCACCTAGAGTCAGTTCTCCTTCTATCGTGATATGTTTGACCCCTTTTTCCTTTTCTACCACTCTCCTCCACATTATTTCTTTAAATAAACATCTACCCTTTCTCCTTCTGGGATTCTAATGATACACGCATTATTTCTCTTGTTGGTGTTCTGTAAGTCCCATAGGCTTTCTTCATTCATTTTCTTTTCTTTTTTTTTTTCTCCTCTGATTAGATAATTTTAATTGATTTGTCTTCTAGCTTACAGATTCTTTCTTCTGCTTGTTCAAATCTTCTGTTAAAGCTACTGTTGAATTCTTCAGTTCAATGACTTTATTCTTCAGCTCCAAAATTTTGGTTTGGTTCTTTTAAATGTTTTCTATCTGTTGAACGTCTCATTTTGTTCTTGTATTGTTTTCCTGATATCATTAAATTGTTTATATATGTTCTCTTGTAGCTCTTTGATATCTTTAGGACAATTATTTTGGATTTGTTTTAATCAGGCAATTCCTGGTTCTTGATTTCTTTGGGGTCAGTTACTATAGGGTTACTGCATTCTTTTGGTGGAGTCATGTTTCCCTGATTCTTCATGATCCCTGTAGTCTTCCATAGTTGGCTTCACATTTGAAGAAGCAGTCATTTTTTCTAGATTTTATGGACTGATTTTAAGAAGGGTAGAGTTTCACCTGCAGGTGAGGGTATACTGAAGTATGCTGTGTTCCTGGGTCTAGTGGTGCAGGGCACCAGGTGCGGAGGTCTGTGGCAGCCCTGGGTTTGGCAGGGGCATGATGGCTCTTTGGCTCAGGCCACTGGAGTCTACAGCATTGAAAACTGTATCGTCCTTGGCAAGTACTTCAGGGGGTCTGCAGTGGCTGCGAGGGCTTTTGGGATCTTCAATAGCACCTCCAGGTCCATTGGCTAGGGACCAGGGCAAGCAGCAGTGGTGGCCAGAGCCCGTGATATGCACATACTCAGCTGCAGGGGGCCAGCTACAGGTGGCTATGTAGTGGCAGGGGCTGTTTGCAGACACATACACAATGGTGGGGGCCAGAGCAAGTGCCTGGGCCAACTATGGGCTCACTGAAAGCTAGAGGTGTCCTGGTTGTCAGAGTGCTGTCTCATGGCACACTCTCTCAAGGGTGCACACTCTCCCCCAGGTATGCACAATGCAGTGGAGGCCTGTGATAGGGGTCAGGCCCGTTACTTGCAGGTGCACAGCTGAAGGGATTCACTCAAAGCTCATGCACAGCAGTGGGGGCCAGCCGGGGTGGTGAGTCTATGCTGGCATCTTGTACTTGAGCAGCTGCAGAAGCCTGAGCTGGCTGCTGGTATATTTCCTGACTTTCAGCAGGAACAAGGGAAAGAGAGAGTGGGGACTCAGGTGGCTGGTGTCAGCAAACATGAATACCTGTGGGGGTGAAAGCTGGTGAAATCTGCAGGGGGTACACTGCAGCTGCTGCGGCTCTACTTGCTCTTGGCTTTGTTGTAAGTGGCAAAATCTGCTGAGTTTGTCCACTGAGCAAGTCTCTGTGAACCATAGTCACGGCCACTGAGTGGCTGCTGCCATAAGCCCCTGCTTGTCTTCCTTGTTACTAGCTGGCTTTATACACTTCAGCTTTGCTGGTCTGGGTGGGGGGGAACTGAAGTGAGACTTTCGTGTAGTGCCCCCAGACTAGAGAAGCTGGTTGCTCACCCTCTTTCTTTCCTGGCGGAGGCAACTCTTTCTAGCTGGGAAGTTCCCTCTTAAATTGTTCAAGTTCCCTCTGAACAATTCCAGCTTGGGGGATGGGATGATACAGGTAAAATGAAGTTGTCTTCCTTCTCTTGAGCGATTATTGTTAGATATTTTTTGTTGTTCCACTGTATTGCTGAAACCTCCTAAGTGGACTCTAGTGCTCTTCCAGAGCTGTTTTTTCTCATGGATACCTATCTAATCATTGACCTTTGCAAAGGGATGGAGAGACTGGGGTCTCCTATGCTGTCATTTGGTCTTCTCTGCCTTCCAAAATAGTTCCCTTACACTTTTTAATTTTTTATTTAATCTTTTGTTTTTTTCCAATTACTAATAAAAATGTATTCATTATTTAAAAATGAGCATAAATCAGAAATGTATAATTCAGACAGAGAACATTCTCCAAATCCAGTCTCTTTTCAGGCACATATTTGCATGCTTGGAATTGTAGTACACATATAATTTTATATGCTGCTTTTTGGAGCTTATTAAATCAAACATTTCCCCAGATTGCCACATGGTCTTTAAAACCAATATTTTAATGGCTGCATAATATCCACTAAGTGAGTTTTCCATCATTTACTCATATGTTTGTCTTTTTTATTGTTTCTAATATTTTCACTATTGTAATTAACTATTATAATTATAATGGTCAGCTTTAGGTATATCGTGCTTTCCCATAATTTTGGATTATAGCCTTAAAATAAAGGATCGAGGTAGAATTACTGAGATCAAGACTTTAAGTATATAACATCTATTTTCTTTCCAAAAAGATGTGTGAATATATTTGTAACGTGTTATATTGTAACAAGTACAATGTAAGTGTCATTATAACAAGAAGGGTCTTTCATTTCAGGTAAAAATTGATTTCACAGAATCAGATCTTCTAGGTTCCATGGTTTATGGATACCAGATAAGACGAAAAACATGGGAAAACTAGTGAAAAATTAAGATTTTAATACACTAAAATTAGTATAAAAATGAGCTGGTTGTTAATTAAGTGTACTGAAGCAGGGCTTTAAGTTTTAAGGACAGGGTGATGCTTTCCTCTTCGTTTCATGGCCAGATGTTTTAGCTTAAAATACAAGAACCTTCTAATATAGCTAAACTTTGATAATAAGGTTTGTGATGTTTATAAGCAAAGGTTTAAGTTGTGTTTTTGAAAGTTAGCTCTTTTACCTAAAAAATTTTATTAATGATACATTTCTTTTTTTTTCTTCCCCCCCCTCCCCCACCCCAGAAAACAGCATTTCATAGGAGCCAGACACTGGGCTACAAGAATGGCTATGCAATTGCTCGACGTCCCACAGTTGGGATAGGTGGGACCCGGCTCCAGTTCAACCAGTTGTCCCAGGCTGACCTGGATGAGTTGGCCAGTAAGGCACCAGTTCTAACTTACGGCGAGCCTAAGCAGTCCCCACCTGCAAGTTTTATTCCTGCGCATGTCGCTTTTGACAAAAAGGTATCATCTGGTATTTTATGGTACCCCTTGCATTCAAGTTTCTGAGAGCCAACTGTTTCCAGAAAGGTCAACAATAAACCACAGGTTTTCCAGAGTGCTCAGAGGAGAAAATTGTTCAAATGCCTCAACCCTTAGTCATAGACAGCTGAACTCAGGATTGAAAGAGCCTTTCTTTAGTCAGGAAGCTGATTACAGAAAATAATTCCCTGTAGAACTTCACTGAAATATTTTCCAAATACGGTTAAAGAAAAGTTGGATGAATTCTGAATTCTTGAGTTCATACTGCTCTATGTTTAGCTGCTGTGTGTTGTTTTTTTTTAATTTTATATTCTATAAAGATGACAAATCCTTAATCTCTATGAAATGCAAAATGTCATAATGACAACTCCATCTATTGTCAGTTTTCTCCAGGCTGTCTCTGTAAGTTTTTGTTTTTCAGGGAACATTGTAGGTTTGGCATTAACATAATCAAAGTGTAGTAGAACATATTTGTTTGTGTGTTATTTACCCTTATGCTTTTGTAATGTGAGTTAACATTATTTCCATCTGTTGACATCATCCTTGATTTTTCTTGTCAGTGAACTTCCTCTTTTCACTAAGGTAAGATAATCCTAATCCTGGACATATAGCAGAATCACTGGAGGGACTTTTAAGAAACTTAGATGCTTCCTCAGTCCTCATTGATTCTGATTTCCAGATGATTTTTATGTATAACTGGGTCTGAGAACTATTGACCAATTTTTATATTTTATTATTTTTGTTAAATGTCTATACAATTTTTACCCAGCTAGTCAACCTTTAAAGAATACCTATTGAAGCTAGAGGCTTGAAGATACAAAATAGTCTGGTGGTACAATTATGCCATATATGTTAGTAATCACTTGATTAAAAAAATTTAATGTCTCAGCCAGAATCCCTATAAGCCCTTCTTCTTCATCTCAGTTGACTCATTTGATAGGAACATGCTCACATATCCATTCATAGGCTGAACCTAAACATCCAACTAAATAGTATCAGTTATACTATTGGGTATTTCTTTACCTTTTTCTTGTTTCTCTTGTTTATTCACAGCTATGACAGGCACTGCAAAATCAATAAATAAGGGAGAGGGTGAAAATACAAGAAAGTGTGATAGGTATTTAACAATTTATCAAGATATAAATCCTGGTAGGTTCAATTTTTATTGAAAAGAATAGGAAATAGCTGTTATAAATTAGAAAGTGATAGAGTTATATATCTCATGAGAAAGTATTAATGAAATTCAGAGAGGAAGAAATTATGCCTGATGCTGTACTCCACTTCTTGTAACCATATATATATATAAAATTGTAGTTCACATTCATTATTGTCCAGCATTAGGAATAGAGACAGTGGAAATGTAATGGCTGTGTGTGATGTCGGAGGGGTAGTAGATGGGGGGACGGCGGTTATCACTGTGTGAGGGATATAAATAATAAATGTCTAACTATCACATTGTTTTGTACACCTGAAACCAATAAAAAAAATATTTTAAAAAATTAATGCCTGAATAGGAAATAGGCTTCCTATTTTTTGTTTTTCTGTGTTCTTTTACACTAATTGTCATTACTTAACTTACCCTTTTAAAATATCATTCATAATTCATTTTATAAAAGACAGTGGGCATGAAAAATACATATATTTTTATTGTTCTATTCATTTTACTTGGATCATCAAAATTTTTAGATAAATAATCCTTACCATAAGATAATGGTAGTAAAACGCATGGTTTTGAAATTAAGAATCGTTTTTCACAATAAAGGAATTACAGTGTTTCTGAATTAAATTCATTTCAATTTTTTTAGGAATACCCGGAGGTCCACTTACTAGCCAACATACATGTCCATATTTTGGACATTCTTTGTGTTGTCCCTCATCTTTAGAATATATCTTCATTTCTTACCCCAGTGATAAACACCATGACATCTGTTGTGAGTGCCCTCATCTTTGCTTGTTTGCTCCCACACAGTTCTCTTCATCATCACTCACTGTGTTTTACTTCCCAGGCTAACTTCCCACTCTGTGTTCCTGATGTTATTTTTCTCTCATCTTTTTCATCTTTATCTTTCACACTTAGTTCCATTTCAAACATTCTGGTGAATAATGCTTTACCTACTGTCATACTATCCTCTCCTGAAAAACCTTTCTACCTTGTGCTTCCTTTATTCCTCACTTGACTGTCAGATCGCTTACAGACTTCTTTCTTCCCTCAAGCCCAAAACTACTTTTTCTTGAGTAACCAGTGTTGTCTTTTTTGCTAAAAGCCGAGAGATGTGTTTTCTTTCCTCTCGTCTCCCCTCCCTTCCTCTCCCCTCCCCTCCTTTTTTTGCCAGCATTCTCTTTGACCTATTTGCAGTATCTGCCATTGTTGGCCCTCCCTTTCTTCTTGAAATTTTGCTTTTCCTTTGCTCCCATGACTCTTCACTCTACTGGTTTTCCTCTTTCTCTCTATCTGGGTGCTCCTACTTTGCCCTCCCTTTGTCGTCTCACTTTTTGATTGTAAGCATTTTCAAGGTTCTGTTCTCATTCTTTATTGTGTATTTTTGAGAGATCTCACCTGCTTCTGTGGTTTCAACTACCATCATCTCAGTGTAGACAACTATCAATAGTTCCAATTCGGACCTTTTTGAAACTGCCAAGGGATATCTTCACCTGGATGAGCTTTTGGCACCTCAGGTTCGGTATTTTTCTAACCATCACCTTGTCTCATAGATATGCTCCTTCTGTATGGTTCCACTAGGTAATCGAAGCTTGAAACATGAGCCATTTTTGTCTTTTCTTCCCGTCACTCTCCACATTCAGTGAGTTGCCAAGTCAAGTATCGCTCACTTCCATTTCCTCTGCCACTATCATACCAGACAAGCAGCATGTTAACTGTCGACATATTGTTAACTGTTGTATTAGTCTCATACTTGGTTTTTATGCTCATAACAGGTTTAGTGCTTGGTTTATTATTCCCCAAAGCACATTATGTCATTTCTCTGGGAAAATGCCTTCAGACTCTGTTAACCAGTAAACGTTACCACTATCTACCTCGCTGCTCTCATCCTGCAACTTGAAAGTCATCCTTGATTCTTCTTTGCCCTCACAACCCACATCCAATCTTGTTAACAAGCACTGTCATTTCTACCTCTAAAATATATAACTAATACATTCATTTAATTCCATCTCCACTATTTTTTTTAATTAAAGTTTATTGGGGTGACAATTGTTAGTAAAGTTACATAGATTTCAGGTGTACAATTCTGTATTACATCATCTATAAATCCCATTGTGTATTCACCACCCAGAGTCCGTTCTCCTTCCATCACCATATATTTGATTCCATCTCCACTATTACTATTAATTCATTTTCCACAGAGCAGCCAGGCTTAACTTTTAAAAATAGATATCAGATTATGCCACATACTGACCTAAAACACCTCTATGGTTTTCCCATTGTGTACAGACAGATCCAACTCTACAGGTGCCTCACAATCCTATAAGGATCTGGCCCTCCCTGCTGTTTCTCCAACCTCAACTTGGACCTCTCTTTTCCTTACCCACTGTGTTTCAATCACACTAGATTTATTTTTATTTTCTTGAACTTGTAACACTTTTCCACCCCATTACAGGGCCTTTGCACATGCTGTTCCCCCTACCTGGTATAGTTTTCCTGTGATTGGTACTCAATCTTAGTTTTAAAAATGAGATGAATTATGATTTAACAAATAAAAGTGCTGTGTCAGTGCTGAAAATTGATAAGCTTAACATGCAAAACACACATAATGGAATAAAATAAAGAAATAACAGAAAGCATGACTAGGCTTTCCATAATTGTATGTGATATGAAAACATTTATTTAGTCTTTTCCCATTCGATCTTGGACGTAATTGCAAATATTTCCATGTTTATTGTGGCATTCTGAGCACTTCCTGGGAATTATGAGACCTGGATTCTAATTCTGGGTCTTCTACCAACTATTTTGGGGTCTGGAGGAGTCACAATCTAGTTTCTTCATCTATAAAATTAGGTTAGAATGCACGATGACTAGGGATCCCTCCAATCCATGTAAAATTCCATGAAAAATACATTTTTACACAAAATATCTAAATGTTTTTTTCTTCCTTTCTATAGACATTAAAATCTTATGTATTTTTGCTGGGAAAACTGATGTTATCCTAACTACTTGCTAAGAGCTTCCCTATATTAACTTTTTCCCCAGTAATTTCTTTATGGGAGGAGCACAGAACTCTGGATTCTAAATAAGGAAGCAGATAAATCCCTTTTTGATTAACAATCAAATAAGTACTTTTGATGTCAGAGTACTCTTTACCTGAGACCTCACGTATTAGCTTGGCTCTCTGTAACATGAATTTCATAGTGAAAACATGTAGTTTTAGCTATTTGTGTAGATCATATGCTAGAGGAAATCTAAGTGCTTATTGGACAAACATCCATATTAAATGATCAGAGATGAATGTAGAGACAGAAAAAAGTTCCAGGGGGTGTTTTAATAGGTAAAAATTTTAGCACTTACCATTTGTGTCAGACAACAAACTCCTAGATAACCAGAAAACTTGAGAATTTAGTGCTCTAGTTAATTGTATAATTAGTTTCTTAGCTTAGTACCAAATATACCACGTATACATAATCAGTTACTTCTTTCTATATTCTGAATGTACTAAAATGAATATAAAGCAAAAACTGAACTGTACCTTATTTTAATTTTTTGCTCTTTTTGGTTTTTAAAAAGACCAACATTTTCTTGGTCTTTAAAAAGTTTTTTAGATTTTACAAAGTGATTATGTCATAATTCACTACTGTTGATGCACAAAGATAGGAGATTAGGATTCATCTGTATTGATCATATGGCATAGTCTAGAAGGTTTGTTTTTAAATAACAAATTAAAAAAATATATAAAAGATTCTGGTTATTTGAGTCTGTAAAGTGTGTGTGTGTGTGTGTGTGTGTGTGTGTGTGTGTGTCCTCCCTGCCTGCCATTCTTAGTTCAAGTTCCTGTTGCCAAAGGCACTTTCCTCCCCTCCAATCTTAGCAAAGAGACAGCATAAGAACATGAGTAAACCCCAGGGCTCAGTCTCTCGTTGTCTTCTCTGTTTATAGTCACTCTTTTGGTCCAGAATCATGGCTTGAAATGTCCTTTATAAACTGACGTGCTGTGTCCTGAATTCTAGATGGCATATGTAATTGCCTATTTGATATCTCTTTAATAGACATCTCAAACTAAACATGTTCGACATATAACTCCTGATTTTTTCTTCCCATCCTCCAAGTCTACTCCTCTACAGTCTTCCCCCAAATTACTATCGACTTGATAGTAATTCCATTCTTTCAGTTGCTCAAAATGTTTTGAGTCATCTGATTTTTCTCTAATATTGAATTCTTTCCCAAACTCAGTCCTACATCTAAAATTGCCCCCTGCAATATTAACTTGTGCTGTCATTTAAGTTCAACAAGTCTAAAGTGAAGCTCACCATTCGCCCTACCAAAATTATCTTCTTAATGTCTCCATTTCTATGAGAATCATCACTGTATTCCCAGCACTGTGTTTTCCTCTATGCCTCATCTGGTTTCCATCCTACTGCCTCACTATTAATCTAATCAACCCTCCTTTGTTTTTCCATCGCTGGTAATTTATTACTGCAGACCTGGACTTTTAGAGGTGCTTTCAATCTCATCTTCATGCCTAGCACCTTCCTCCTTCATCGTACTGCTGCTGGGTTTCCTTCCACTGCTTCTGTGGCCACCATGCCTGGAATCCTCTCTTGTGCCCTCCACTTACTCATCAACTTTCTCTGACCACGTTAACTCATACAGATTCCTTTTCTGAACCACTATAGCACCTGTTACCTAGTAGAAGTGAGATATACGGAGAGAGCTTCGGGCCGTGAGTCCCATCTATGCCCCTAGCCACTTCTTTGGCCTCAGGCAAGCCACTCTACCAACGAGTCTCAGTTTCCTCCATTGTAAAATGAGGCAGGTTGGAATAGCTGGTCACTTCTGGCTCTAACATTTTGTGGATTTATAAATCTGCAGCTCAAATACAGACCATTTCATATATGAATTACAGATCATGTCCCCACTTACTAATCATGTCCCCATTTCAATTCTTTGCAGTTGATCTAAAATGTTACTTTAAAATGTTACTTTTTGTCCTTTGCTTTTACCACATTATATTTTCCCTTTAAACATTCTATTACATTAATCCATTTCATCTTTTTGTTATGAGTTTTAAGGCCTCCGTTATATTCACATTTCTCCTATGCAGTAGCCTATTCTCTTTTGGTTTTTATCTTGTTCTTCCACAGTCGACGTCATGCCTTTTAAGCAACAGCACTCATGTATAAAATTATTTCGTCTTCCCATTCATCAAGCCATATTTGTGTCATTACTAGAGGTTTGGGTTAACACTTGCCTACCTAAAACACCATTCTAATACTTTCTCTGAAAAGAAATATGAAAAATAGAAGCAGAATAGCAAAAACTTAAAAATCTCAAAGCATGTCAACATAAGCTTTTTATAATATTTTCTAATGTTTTCTTAAGTGTACAATATATACACCATTTTGACTTCACACCAATGTTGGTGCTCTCCAGAGGACCTAGGGTTTGCTCTGTCATACTTGTATGTGTTTCTGAACACCGCGAAGGTATTTACATGCCACCTAAAGATTCTAGGGTGGATTGATGATTTGAGTATTACTCATACAAAGTTTCTAAGAATGAATATGTCATTAGTATGCATTTACAAGGGTCTCCACTTCTAAAGAAATGGACTTGAGCCTTCATTTTCATTGTGGAACCAAAAGTCATAGTCTTGTCCAAATTTCTTCCTCTTTCCAAAAATTCTTAGAGGGATTTTTGACATGGAAGTGAAGTTAGTAGAGTTAAGGTCAGCTCATCAAGGATCACCTTAGTAAATAGTCTATACATAGTTTGGTATTTAGAGCAGAGGTCAGCACACTTTCTGTGTAAGTCCTGTAGAAAACATTTTTTTAAATTAAAATTTATTGGGGTGACAATGGATAGTAATATGACATGGGTTTCAAGTGTACAATTCTGCAATACATCATCTGTATATCACATTGTGTGTTCACCACCCAGAGTCAATTCTCCTTCCACCACCATATATTTGACCCCCTTTACCCTTTTCTACTATCCCTTCTCGCCCCTTACCCTCTGGTAACCACTGATCTATTGTCTATGTCTATGAGTTTTTGTTTGTTTGTTTGTTTGTCTTGTTCATTTGTTGCTTTCAGTTTTATATCCCACATATATGTGAAGTCATATGGTTCTCAACTTTTTCTATCTGACTTATTTTGCTTAGCGTAATACTCTCAAGATCCATCTATGCTGTTGCAAATGGCAGTATTTCATCTTTTCTCATGGCAGAGTATTCCATTGTGAATATATACTACATCTTCTTTATCCAATCATCTATCGAAGGACACTGGTAGTTTCCATGTTTTGGCCCCCATAAATAGAGCTACAATGAACGTCAGGGCACATGTATCTTTACAGATAAATAAAAAATATTTTAGGCTTTGCAGCTGTCTTAGTTTGCTTGAGCTGCCATAATAAAATACCACAGACTGGTGGCTTAAACAATAGATATTTATTTTCTCACAGTTCTGGAGGCTAGAAGACCAAGACCAAGGTTCCTGACAATTTGGTTTCTGGTGAGGGCTCTCTTCCTGGCTTACAAACAGCTGCCTTCTTACTATGTCCTCACTTGGCCTTTCCTCGGTGGGTGGAGAGACACACACACACACACACACACACACACACACACACACTCTCTCTCTCTCTTCTTATGAACCTACCAGTTCTATTAGATTAGAGCCCCTACCTTAGGACCTCATTTAAGGTTAATTACCTTGTAAAGACTTTATCTCCAAATACAATCACTGCGGGTTATAGTTTCAACATATTAATGGGGTAGGAAGACACAATTCAGACCACAGCAGTCCATATGGTCTCTATTATTACTACTACTCACAACTCTAGTCTTATAATAGGAAAGCAGCCATTAGCAAATAGGTATTATTTACATAATTATTTGTGGACACTGAAATTTGAATTTCATATAATTTCCAAGTGTTGTGAAATTTTATTGTCTTGCTTTTTTTTAACCATTTAAATATGTAAAAAAAAACTCCACCATTCTTAACTTGTATATAAAAGCAGGTTGCAGGGGGAGATTTGTCCCATGGACCATAGTTTGGCAACCTTAGATTTAGAATATAAGAATGATGAATGTTCAACTCTCTCTGAGTGATTCTCTTTACTGGAGGGTGCTTGATGTTTTTTGGATAAGAAACTAATACTGTGCCATTTCTCCGTCCCTTATATGTTATAGGTACTGAAATTTGATGCCTATTTCCAAGAAGATGTTCCTATGTCAACTGAGGAACATTATAGGATCCGTCAAGTGAACATTTACTACTACTTAGAAGATGACAGCATGTCTGTCATAGAGCCCGTTGTGGAAAACTCTGGGATTCTTCAAGGCAAGTTAATCAAACGCCAGCGGCTAGCCAAGAATGACCAGGGAGACCACTACCATTGGAAAGATCTAAATCGAGGAATAAACATTACAATTTATGGCAAAACTTTCCGCATTGTCGAATGCGACAGATTCACACAGGTATAGTACATATATTTGGAAGTTGTAGTGTCTGAGGCATCATTCCAATTTACAGAAGGATACATTTCATTTATTAGGGTAAGAGGAGGACACTGATCATCTGTCCTGGATGGATTATTATATAGGTCAATTTGGTATTTGTGTATGTGCTGATAGATGCCAACACTATGGAGTGATGTCATTTTTTCACAATGATAGTGACACATACCCATTCAAATAAAATTAAACTCTCATCATAGCTGAACCATTTGATAAGAAACCAGTTCACACACCAGTTCAAAAAGAGAGTAGGGGAGGTAGCACCCTTGATGGAATGGAAATACAAAAGAGGCATTGGACAATTTATCTGAAGTTTGAATTTACAGAAACAGTACCCACTCCCTCCATTCGCAGATATGAGCCTAACATTTTTGTGCAATTTATATTTTTTCTGTAAATCATACTTGCTATATTCTGGGGAAACTTACTATCTAAAGAATTCCTGAAACAAAACCATTTTTAAAGGGAAATGTTTTTCATATTGACAAAAATCCTCTACTTCTTCTGTTTCATAAGTATGGATTTTTGACAACTTTTCCTATAGCTGAGAGACAGAGAGAGAGAGAGACCGAACTTTCTTTAGCACAAAATGTAGTTAATAGGTGATCAATTCCAAATTTGTCTTAATTTAAAAATTTTTCTAGAAACAAAGATAGTTTCTGAATTATTTTGTGCCTTTATTCTCATGTGACCTAATGCTCATGCACTGAGCGCCTATGAATCCATTAATTTGTTTTCTCAATTCAGTAATTTATTTAGCAAATACTTATTGTGCCTGCGATGTGCCAGGCACTGTTCTAGGTGCCAAGTATAAAGAATTGTCGTCATGGAGGATATTACATTCTGGTTGGCGGAGACAAACAAAGAGCAAACAACTGTATAACATGTCAGATGCTGATGAGAGCTATAGAAGGAACTAAAGCAGAGCAAAGGTGATAGGCATTAGAGGGGGTTTGTGCATATAAAGGCTGGTCAGGGAAGGCCTCACAGAGAAGACGACACATGAACGGAGACATCAAGGAACTAGGAAGCGCTCCCAGACCTAAAGGAGTCCTACAGGCAGTGTCCATAGGTTGTTCAGTGACCAAGGGCACCTGCCTCCCTGATGTTTTGGTGCTAGGTGAAGATGCTGGGACTCTGAATGCGTGAGCCTGAATGTACCCGACTGGCTGCACATGTTCACAGAGCACCACTGCAGAGCACATGTGGAGTCACACTCTGCTGGGATCCACCAACCTGGGTCTGTTTTCCAGTCTGGGAAAACTTTCCTCTTTCTCTCTGCTTGCCCTCAAAGACATTCCCTTCGCTCCCCTCCTTCTTGGACACTTTAGAATAATCTTTTCAAAGAGTTTAAGCTTTATCTAAGAGACAGGAAGAACAGTCAACCTCAGGAAACTTCTACATTCCTGCCCAAATCCCTAAGGTAAGGTTAACAAAGGGCCTGGTTATCTGCTGAAAGCAACAGAAAAGAGTAAACCACCCATTAAATACCTCAATTAATAATCCTGCTACAAATAACACACCATCTCAAGGGAGAGGAGAACTTTATTTATAGTCATTATCTCTATCTCAGTAGTTTTAATGGACATTGAGATCATAATATTTTAATATTGAAATGATATCGGAGACTGCCTCGTACAACTTTACATACTAAGATTACAAGCTAGTTAGCAGGAATACTAGAAGCCAAATATTTTGGCCCTGAGTTCTGTATATTTTCTATTGAATTCTCCAAAAGCAAACCACACAATTCCCAAAAGCAGCCCAGATTTCAGGTTAATTTTCAGTTCCAGAGTGTAAACAGATGCCATGAAATTGTTCTTTTCTGATTATCAAAAAAAGGTACAGTTCATTGTGGTGTTTTTAAGAAGAAATGTCAAGTTGTGTTGAAAGATATAGTGATTCTTAAAATAATGTTTATTCATAATTAGCAAAATAAAATTTATGATCATGTCAAGTTCAGATGCTTTCCTTAACTTTTTCTGGGGATATTTGAATTGTTGATTTGTCTTTCCTGCTTTGCTGAAATATTTTTCTGGTCTAAAATAACCTGTGGTGATGCTTTCTTTTCTTTTCTTTTTTTCTTTTTTGTGGGGGAGACTTAATCATATACTTGTTTTAAGTGAGTTGGAAAGTTAGGAATTTGATTTCAGCTTAATTTTGCCATAGTGCAGCTTGCCCCTAAACCTGATGGGAATTACATATTGTTTGAAACGTGGTTAGGTTTCAGACATGTGTATGTAAGCAATCCTAGGATGTACTCTGTGCTTGGGCACCTAACTAAATGTCATTGACCTGACCTCATAATTAGAGCTTATCATATTGCCTATCACTTTTATAATATAGAACACTTAAGATAATTATCAGTTATTATCTGCATTATAGAGTTGGGTCAATAAGACATGCTCAAGCGGCAAACGAATGCTTAACCTAGTCAGTGGCGTAGAAATTATTACACTTATTTTTACTCCCTCAGTTAATACTTACTTTACAAAGCTTCAAGAAAGATGATCATTATTAATTTTGAACTATTTAGGTATTTTTGGAAAGTCAAGGAATTGAATTGAATCCACCTGAGAAGATGGTACTGGACCCTTACACTGAACTCCGGAAACAGCCTCTCCGTAAGTATGTCACCCCATCGGACTTTGATCAACTCAAGCAGTTTCTCACCTTTGACAAACAAGTAAGTGACTTGGGCGCCTTGGTAGGTTTACTGGTTTCCAAATGTGGCAATGTTTATTAGCAAGGTATTTTGGTAGATGTGTGTTTTGAAACACTGCATCTATAATGTAACCATTTGGATAGTGCTGTTTTTTAGTTTCATCTACAGTTCAATGTATAGGAATGCCTAAATTTTGTATTAGAGATCCAAAGAAAGTTGTGAAATTAAGTCTTGTGAGTGCCACCAAACTTTGTATATCTTAAAGCAAACTCCTGAGCTACACCTGCTTCCCACTTTACATTTCCAACTGACTGCTTCTTTCCCAAATATGAGTTAATCTCATAGAATCCTTTGGGAAACCTTAAATGACTTATTGGGAAATTTCAAAGTTATTGCATATATGTAGGTTTCTAATGTTAAAGAAATAATTTCACAGAAATCCCATTGCAGATGCTTCCTTGTTCAATTTTATGTTAATGTGTGAGTACAGAATGTTCTGGGTATTTTCCAACTCTGTTCTAGCCTTCCTATCCTGGAAGGAGATTTCAGTCTTCTCTTTTGTTTACTAAAGGGAAAAAGAAAACAGAGAGATCACCTTCAGTGCTTCTTTGCTGTTTTTTTTCTCTGAGACATGTAATTCCTTTTAGTTCAGAAAATTTTACCTAGCATTATCATACTCTTTTAAGGACATTCTTTATGTCAATCATATTTCTGTTATTATTTTGTATTTAAAGATTGTGTTGTTGTACTATTACTAGAAGATGTGTGTTGATGGAACTAAAAAAAGACTGATTAATAAATGAAAATTCTTCCTATACTAATTATACACATATATAAGCTATCCAATATAGAATACTTTTATTAATTCATATAAACCACTGTATAAAGGATCTATTGCTCTTTTAATTCATCTTTTCTTTCACTGACTAATATTTTGGATCAAAGTGAATTCTTCTTTCTCAGCACAAACTTATAAGCCTATTATTTAATATTTTCCAGCTGTTGACATCTGGTGTATAATTTCAGATGTTTTGTATCTTTGGTGATTTTTTTATCAACTGAGATTGCTTTATAGTCTTTCTAGCTAATCTTTTCATTATTATCCAATATATAAATGCCAAAGTGGCTAAGTTGAACACTCCACTTGTAAAACTCTTATTGAAGTCACTACATTGGGTTTCTCAAAGGTTCTTCGATTCTATGCAATCTGGGATGATACAGACAGCATGTTTGGTGAATGTCGGAAATACATCATTCATTACTATCTTATGGATGATACAGTAGACATTCGAGAGGTCCATGAACGGAATGATGGGCGAGATCCCTTCCCACTCATGATGAACCGTCAACGCATGCCCAAGGTTTTGGTGGAGAATGCAAGTATGTTTGATTTGGTTTATCTTTTGATAATTGGGACCTTTTTTAGATCTCAAGAGACTTATTTAATCAGTGTTGTTATTCCCCATTACACTTCGCAGGCTTTTGCTATGTTCTCATAGTTACTCAAAAAATGGCTTTCCCATACCTTCCCTCCTTTCATTGCCCTTCGTCCAGGCTTTCCTCTGAAATGGTCTGTTGGAGATGACTGATACCCACGTCAAGGAAACAAAACCAAAACAGCAGTGGGAAATTCATTAAAGTGTGGAACAGCAAGGCTTCTGAACCACAGCAACTTAATATCAGATTTTTAGTGCCTTTCTAAAACAAGCTTGTTTTCATTCAAAGATACAATTTACCATTTCTGTACGTGCTTTCTTGACTTTGCTTCTCATCTCAGTTACTTCCTAAACAGGAAGTCTCTATGTGGGATAAATTAAGATTGGAAAAGGCATGTCTGTGACTCATAGAGGTGGAGCTCCATTGTGTCAACACTGGTTTTTTTCTTTGCTGGTGTAAAATAACCTAGTGAATTAGAGAGTGAGAATGCAACAAAGTGCAGCTGATACCTGCCATCCATCAATATTTCTCGGATGAGTAGGCTTGCTTTAGTCATTGATTTCATAGTTTAAGAATTTTCTCTTACAAAAATGTCATGTTGGTTGCATGTAATGACATCTCTCATGCTTGGATGGCTGACAGAACTCTGAAAAAAAATTTTTTTAACTTTTTTATCTTTATTCTATTTTTTTTGGAGCTAAGAGATAAGAAATTCCAGGTATTGAGCAAGAGGTTTGTCTTAGAGGTTATAAACAAGTTGAGATGAGAGGTTATAAACAAAGTGGCAGTGTGAAGGCTAAATTCAACCTACCCACATGTATTTTTTGGCCTGTACAGTGTTTTTAAAAATGTAGTGTTATTTGGGGGCAAGGAGTTGGAGATTTCCATCATTGGGAGAGTGGATAAACAAAGTATGGTGAAGGTATATCTTGATAAATATATAGTACTTAGAAGCAATAAACAAAATATACAAGAAAGAATATGGATTCATCTTAAAAACATAGTTACATGTAGAAAAAAAAGAAAATGAGATGTATAATGCAGTAACATTTACATAAAGTAAAATATGCACCAAATAGCATATACAATACACACATAATCAAAAAGCTGCACTTAAGAATAATTGTATGTGAAGTAGAAGAGAATGAGATGGGGGAAAAGAATAAAAGGGATTAAAAATTGTCATCATTTTTAAGTTAAAAGTTAACATTTAAAATCTCCTTTTTTTTGAAAAATGAGAATAATTGCTATGTATTTTCAGATAGCAACAACTGGATCTCTGCCCTAGTTTAACACAGTCGGTAGCTACCTACTATATTCTTATTCTTAGCCTCCTGCATTTTCTTAGAGTTCTGTGACATTCGGACTAATGTACTGACTTTGGCCTTTCATATCGCTCAAATAAGCCTGAAATTTCTGCTCTCTGCAGCTATCATACATTAGATTTACAGTAGATTAAGAGAAAAAATGGGAATGTATTCAAGGTAGCATGGAAAAGGTGTCAATAAAACTGAATTCCTTGAGATCTCAGATTCCATGTTTGTCTCTGCCTTATCAATGTGGCCTACGTTAAAATTTTCAATATGTAATCATCCTCTTCTATAACACCCCAAATTTTAACAGAAGTTTTATCAGTCATATGGAGAGGCATATGTAGGGTCCTTTTAAGAGGTAGGAAACATACGCGTATCTTTTTGTGGAAGTTATTGTTAGTCATGCAGTAGCAGGACAGAAAAGGCTAAACTCCCATCAGGCAAATAATTCCTTTAACTAAACTGTGGTATTAAAAAGGTGGCATTTAACTGACTCTCAGATGCATTTATCCAATGGATGATTTTTACTAAATTCAATTAAACAAGAGTTAAATACTCTATGGGAACTATTTCATGTTCTAAGTGCTGTGGAGGATAAAGTAGAAAATGTTAACTTTCAGACCTGGAATCCCTGTCCTTAAGTCATATCTAGTGACCAGGGAAACAAATTATATAAATACACAAACCTGTTAAACAATAATGCAAGTGTACCAGATTATTCGATTATTTAACCAGTTGTCAGGTAGACAGAGCTCAGAGGAAGAGATGTGAGCTAGAATGACTAACGAAGTCTCTGGGAGAGCTGGGATTGGACCCAGATTTAGCATGGCAGAGAACAAAGGGAAAGAGCACTTTAGAGAGAAGAATAAGAGCAAGGGTTGGGAATTACAAACAAGTATGCTGTGTTTGGGGATGTCCAAGACAGTGGCTAGTCAGAGAGCTTGTGTTGGACAGTAATAGGAAATTATGGGAGTATCTTTCAAAAGTTGTCTCTGCCAAGGCCTTCTTTTAAGTATTTAAAATAAATAAATAATTATATTTTTATGATGGATGGAGTTAAAATATTTAAAACTTCTAATTCTAAAAATTCTACAAGTTCTTTCTTTGTTGAAAGTAATTGTGATGAGTAATGTCAGAAGAAGAGTATTTGGCCTTCTACCACTCAGCTGTTGAACCCTAAGGCACTAGGTTCTGAAAGTCTGTTAATTATCCTTTAGGCTGCCTTCCATTTCTTGATCTTGCCTTGTCCTGAAATACATACGTCAAACAATATCAAAATTGTGCACTCTAAATATGGGCAGCTTATTTTAGTCAATTGCACCTCAGAGTTGTAAAAACATAAATCCTTACCTAGATATGTCATAGTCAACTGAACACTGAATTAAAAAAGATCACAAAAGCAATTAAAGCACACAGAGTGGGAGTTAGAATGACAGCTGACATATCAGTAACAACAATAGTTACCAGAAGACAGTTTAATATCTTCAAGGAAAATTCTTGAGTGAACTACTTCTGGTAGAAGGAAATGATTCCAGAAATAAGATCTGCATTATAAGAAGTGATGAATAAAGAAAATGGCAAAGTGTGGATAAATCTAAATTAACATTGACTTACAAACTAAAGTAACAATGTTGAATTTGTGGGGGTTAAAAAATATCAAGGTAGAATTAAAATATAATAATGTCAGAGGAGGGGTGATAGGATTAAAAAAACAAAATTTTTAAATTAAATTTATTGGGGTAACATCGGTTAATAACATCACATAAGTTTTAGGCATACGATTCTATGATACATATTCTGTATATTGCATTGGATGCTCACCACTCAAAGTCTAGTCTCCTGTCACCACATATTTGACCACCTTTACCCTCTTCATTCCCCCCCCTACCCATTTTCCCCTCTGGTAACTACCACACTATTGTCTGTGTCTATGAGTTTGTTTGTTTGTTAAACACAATACATTTTGGAAAAGCAATTTTAAAAAAAATTTTTATTGGGGAATATTGGGGAACGGTGTGTTTTTCCAGGACCCATTAGCTCCAAGTCAAGTCGTCGTCCTTCAATCTAGTTGTGGAGGGCACAGCTCAGCTTCAAGTCCAGTCACTGTTTTCAATTTTAGTTGCAGGGGGCGCAGCCCACCATCCCATGCGGGAATTGAACTGGCAACCTTCTTGTTAAGAGCTCGCGCTCTAACTAACTGAACCATTTGGCTGCCCCACAGGCAGCTCAGCAATAGCTCGTTGTCTTCAATCTATTTGTGGAGCTCACTGGCCCATGTGGGAATCAAACCGGCAATCCTGTTGTTCAAAGCTCGCACTCTAACCAACTGAGCCATCCAGCCGCCCTGGAAAAATTATTTTTTAAGAACATACTTAAGATATAGAGACATAGGAAGGTTAAAAATTGCACGAGCAAACAGCAAAATAAACTGATAAGGCTATATTATTATAATACAAATAGACATTAGGGCAAAAACCATTGCTAGAGATAAAGAGGAAGGATCATTACATATCTCAAGAATTGTATTTACTGGGAAAATGTAGTAGTTCTAAACTTGTTTGTAGTTAATAACATGGTTTTGAAACATACATATAAAGCAAAAATTTTTAGCACTATTATGCAGAGAATGAACAAATCCATCAAAATGATGAGAGGCATTAAAACATTTCTTTTAATACTGTTAGATCAAAAAAGCAAGTCAATAAGTATATATATACATATACATACATATGTGTTCGTATATATGAACAATATAATTATCAATATTGATTTAATGAATACATCAACACCTGGAGAATGCCCTTTTTGTTTTTCAAGCACAAATAGAACACATCAAAACTGATCAGTCTTAACAAATTTTTAAAGACTGGGCTTCTTATGCCATATTTTCTGATTTCAAAACAGTTAAATTAGAATTCAGTTTTAGAAATATAACAAAAGAACTCATGTATTTGGAAATTGAAAATCACATTTCTAAATATTCCATGAGTAAAAAAAAAAAAATACTATCAGAAAATACTTAGAATTGAATGATAGCAAAAATTCCCTCAGAACTTTTAGATACATCTAACGTGAAGTGTACTTGGAGGAAGAAGTATAGCCTTAAATGCTTATTTAAGAAAAAAGACAAAAACTAAGCTAGGCATTCTTCTTTAAAAAATTAGAAAAGGAATGACAGAAAAAAATCTAAAGAAATTAAAAGAGAGGAAATAATAAAGAGCCTGAAAATAATGGAATTAAAAACAAAAGTAACAGATTTGTCAAGTCAAAAGTTGTTTCTTTGAAAGGACTAATAAAATGACAAACCAATGGCAAAATTTATCAAAGGAGAAAAAAAAGAAGGCACACATACGTAATATCAAAAATAAAAGAGGAAGCATACTTTAAAATGCAGCATGGATTAAACAAAAAATAATAGAATAATACCAACATCCTTATGTCAGTACATTTGAAAACTTAGGTGAAATGAGCAAATTTTTACAAAAATTTAACTTGTTCAAGAAGAAATAAAAATCAAATGTCTTTAACATTAAACAAATAGAATCTGTTAAAAATTTTCCCACAAAGGAAACATCAGGTCCAGATAATTTCACAGATTTGCCAAATATTTAAAGAACATATGATTCCAAGCTTAACACAAATTCTTTCATAGAAAAGAAAAAGAGCTTAATACATTCATTAAAAAAGACTAATAAAACCAAAGACACTATGAGAAAAAAGAACTAGTCTCACTCATTAACATATATGCAAAAAACCTAAACAAAATAGCAGTAAGTGAAATCCAGCAGTATATGAAAAAGGTAATTATTTGTTGAGCAAAGACAAATGGCTGGACACACACACACACAAACACTCATGCATAAACACACACACACACACACACACACACAAACACACACACACACACACACCCCAGATCTCCTAAAACATTGTTTACTTAGGGAAACTCATGGAGTCACGAGCTGTGTTCCCGATTGGCTATCATTTCCTGGGGTCACTCAAAGTGCCTAGTAGAGTTAGGCACTAGACACTGGGAGAAGGAGGGGCCTTTTTAACAAATTTTATTTTTTTAATTTATTTTCAATTACAGTTGACAATATTATTTTATATTAGTTTCAGGTGTACAGCATAGTGTTTAGACATTTACATAATTTACGAAGTAATCTCTCCCATTATTCTGGTACTCACCTGGCACCATACATAGTTATTACAGTATTGACTATATTCCCTATGCTATACTTTATATCCCCTTGACTATTTCATAACTACCAATTTGTACTTCTTAATCCCTTCACCTTTTTCACCCAGCCCCCCAACTGCCATCCCATCCAGCAATCATCAGTTTGTTCTCTGTATCTATGAGTCTGTTTCTGATTTGTTTGTTCATTTATTTTGTTCTGTAGATTCCACATATAAGTGAAATCATATAGTATTTATCTTTCTCTGTTTGACTTATTTCACTTAGCATAGTACCTTCTGTGTCCATCCATGTGGTCGCAAACGATAAGATTTCATTATTTTTTATGGCCAAGTAATATTCCATTGTATAGATACACCTGCTTATCTTTATCCAGACATCTATTGATGGCCATTTAGGTTGATTCCATATATTGGCTATTGTAAATAATGCTACAATGAACATAGAGGTGTATATATTTTTTTGAATTCGTGTTTTGGATTTCTTCAGATAAATACCCTGAAGTGGAATTGTTGGCTCAAAAAGTAGTTCTATTTTTAATTTTTTGAGGAACCTCCATACTGTTTTCCATAGTGGCTGCACCAATCTGCAATCCCACCAACAGCGCAAGAGAGTTCCTTTTTTCCACATTCTAGCCAACACTTGTTGTATATTGGTTTATTGATGATGGTGTGAGGTGACAGGTGTGAGGTGATATCTCATTGTGGTTTTTATTTGCATTTCTCTGATGCTCAGTGACAGTAAGCATCTTTTCTTATGTCTGGTGGCCATTTGTATGTCCTGTCTAAAGAAATGTCTATTTAGGTCCCTGCCCATTTTTAAATTGGATTGTTAGCTTTTTTTGGTGTTGAGTTGCGTGAGTTCTTTATAAATTTTGGATATTAACTGAAGGAGGGCTTTTAAGACGCATGATTGGGAAAATACCAGCCCTACTTTTAGCATGAGCAAAGGCTTGAGTTCAAGCCTTTCTGTCTGATACAGCAGAACCTTAGCCTCCTTCCCTATTTTTGTGTCTTAGCAATTATCAGGAGAATACCAGCTTGTTGCTCATGTGCCCTGAAATCTGTGGCCAAACTTTGTGGTTAAAACTATACAATGTGGCACGTTATCAGAACTGACTATCTTATGGTTTCCATTCAGGCCAGGCTGCAGGGAATCAATCTTAAACAAGTCAATTCTTAGTTCTTAAGCAGTGTGACAAAATCGGATTTATTCTAAAAAATGCAAGGTTGAGTCTACATTTGAAAATCTGTTGATTCCCCAGATGTACAGATTATTGTAATCATTTCACTGACTGTCCCTGCCTCTTGTCACAGAACTAGGTCACACTGTCCTAATAGCAGTGATCACAAATTAAATGAAACCACTATTCATGTAATTGTTAATATCTGTCACCCCAAACAAAACGTTTTTTCCATCAAATCAGGAATTTTATCTATATTACATGTTAATTGTTGTAATCTCAGTGTACCTAGTAGATGATGTGTGTGGTTACTAACAGTTTGTTGGGTGAATGGTTAAATGAGTGGGAAGTTGAACTAAATAACTTGGACTCCTCCTAGAGCTAATACTCTGTCTTTATAAAAGGACATTGCACTGATTCCTTCCTCCAGTGATGGTTTCTTCTGAGCATTAATTCTGCTAAGATTAGTGACCTGTGTTGATTGTTGGAGCTGAATATGGGAGAGAGACTTTACAAAAACCATCTGGGGTATTATTTATGTGTCCTGTCAACAGATGGGAACACAGCCTTGTGTTCTTCTGGGAATGCAGAGGAGGCTCTGACCTTTGACCAGAGCTAAAGACTGCACTCCCTCAGGTTCTCAAGAATGCCCTGCTGTTGTGTCAGTCTTTCTTCCCATCCTCACTCTTTTTTCTTTCCTCTTCCCCTGCTATCTTACGTTAGAGAACTTCCCTTCGTGTGTGCTGGAAATCTCTGATCAAGAGGTATTGGAATGGTACACTGCCAAAGACTTCATTGTTGGGAAACCACTCACTATCCTCGGGAGAACGTTCTTCATTTATGATTGTGACGCATTTACTCGACAGTATTACAAAGAAAAGTTTGGAATCTCCGATTTACCACATGTTGATGTGAGCAAGAAGGAACCACCTCCTGTAAAACAGGTAATGAGACACTAGTTCTGAGTGTAGTGAGATAATTGATCTTCTCATGTAAACGTTTAAGAAAAACGAAATAAAAGACTCATGTAAGTACACAATTAGAAAATGGACAAAGCATATGAAATACAGCAGTTCACAAAATAAGAAATACAAATGGCTAATGAACATATGAAAAGACCCTCAACTTAATTGATAAAGAAATAGAAATGAAACTAATGAGGTTTTGGATCTATTTGATTTAAAAAGACTCATAGTATATGATGTTTGCCCTGGTGGGAAGAAATGGACATTTTCATATACTGTTAATAGGAGAGCCAATAGGAAAAGCCTGTTTGAAGGGCAGCTTGTCATCATTTTAATTTTTTCAAAATAAAATATTCCATATTTCTTGACCAGAAAATCTGGTTTGGGGACTACAAAAAGATGTGTATAAGGTTGTGTATTGTAGCATTATTTACAATAAAGTATTAGGACATTGGCAGAATAAATTATGGTATATCCATCCATATAATGAGAAGACTATGAGAATGGTTAAAAAAAGAGGAAGTAAGGCTATGCATATTAACATGGAAAAATGTCCATAACATTTTAAAGTGAATATGTATGCATGATATGGTGCTATTTTTGTAAATTACTACATACAGTATCTGTTTATATATAAGTGAGGAAAAGACCTGGAGTAATACCCACCCCATACTATTAAGTGGTTGATTTAGTATGTGGGAATGGGGAGGTGGGAGGGAAGGGGGGATGACAGCAACCTTTGTTTCTATACTCTGTGTGGTTTTAATTTATCTTTTTATACCAAGTCTTGCATTACTTTTATAATATTTTTTTTCCATTTTGATTTTAAAAAGACACTTTTTAACATTCTAGACCCCTAGGGCATTTCATTGTTTCTTGCCTATTTATCAAACCCTTTTACTTAAAAACTGGTTGACAGCAAAGCCAACACCGATTGATTAAAGATGTAGGAAACTGTCTTTCATTGCAGCATAGCTTTCCTTAGAATCACACTGAATGACAAAATTCAGTTCTGAGTGCCACAAAAGTCCACTCTGATCTGAATGGACTTTTAAAGCACCCGAATAGGAAACTAATCAACTTGAGCCTTCAGAGTGGCTCAGCCACATATTTTGGCATTTCAAATGACAATTGCATGTTTTAAAAATTACACATTATACAACAAATTCAAGAACTATCTGAAGTATTAAGGCAGCACAGTATAGACTGAAAGCACCGATGTTGGTTATACCTCTCTGGGTCAGGAGCAACTCATACAACCTCTTTGTCTGTTGTCCATGTATAAAGTACGGCTCATCTTTATGTTGCCACTGTGTGTAGAAAATAATGTCATGGGCTCTTTGTTTTCAAAAGAGACACCTGAATGGAAGGATGGAATTACTGAGTCGGTATTCAACATTTATATACTGAAAGAAGTGATCACCATAATATTAATAAGTCCAGCAATCTGACACCATACCATGCTATCAAAATATTATTGACTATATTCTCTATTCTGCACATTACATCCCTATGATTTACTTGTTTTATATCTGTAAATTTGAACCTCTTATTCCCCTTCACCTCCCCCCCTTTTTTGATTTTTCAATTACAGTTGACGTTCAATATTTATATTAATTTCAGGTATACAGCATAGTGATTAGACATTCACACAATTTAAGAAGTAATCCCTCTGACTAGTCTAGTACTCACCTGGCACTATACATAGTTATTAACCATGTTATTGACTATATTTCCTATGCTTTACTTTATATCCCCATGACTATTTTGTCACTACCAATTTGTACCACTTAATCCCTTCACCTTTTCCACCCTGTCCCCCAAACCCCTTCCCATCTATCACCCTGATAAATCTAGTACCCATCTGACACCATACATAGTTATTACAATATTATTGACTACATTCCTTATGCTTTACCCTACACCCCCATGACTACTGTGTAAAAACCAATTTATACTTCTTAACCTCTTCCCCTTTCACCTACCTCCTAACCCCCCTCCTATCTGGCAACCATCAAAATGTTCTCTGTATCTATGAATTTGTTTCTGTTTTGTTTGTTTATTTTGTTCTTTAGATTCCACATATAAGTGAAATCACATTGCATCTCTTTTTCTCTGTCTGACATACTCGACTCACCACAATACCCTCCAGGTCCATCCATGCTGCCGCAGATGGCAAGAATCCATTCCTTTCCAATGCCAAGCAATATTCCGTTGTATATATGTACCACCTCTTCTTTATCTGTTCATCTATCAACAGACACCCAGGCTGCCTCCAGATCTTGGCCATTGTAAACAATGCTGCAGTGAACATATGAATGCATATGTCCCCTCGAAGTAGCATTTTGGGTTTCTTTGGATAAATACCCAGAAGTGGTATTCTGGGTCCTTCTTTGTCTCTTGTTATAATAGCTTTTGTTTTAAAATCTATTTTGTATGATATAAGTATTGCTGCCTTAGCTTTTTATTGTTGTTTTCATTTTTATGAAATATCTTTTTCTATCCCTTTCAATCTGTGTCTTTCGATCTGAAGTGAGTCTCTTGTAGGCTGCATATGTAAGAGTCTTGTTTTCTTATCCATTCAACCACCCTATCTTTGGAGCATTTAATCCATTTACATTAAAAGTAATTATTGATAGATATGTAGCTGTGGCCATTTTATTATTTATATTTTTTTATCCTTTTTTTTTGGTCAGAAGTCTCTCTGACATTTCTTGTAATACTGGTTTTGGGGGTGATGAACTTCTTTAGCTTTTTCTTGTCTGGAAAGCTCTTTACCTGTCCTTTGATTCTAAATGATAGTTTTGCTGGGTAGAGTATTCTTGACTGTAGGTTCTTTTTCATCACTTTCAATATTTCATGCCAATCCCTTCCGGCCTGCAAATTTTCTTTTGGGAAATCAGATGACAGTCTTATGAGAGCTCCCTTGTAGGTAACTAACTTGTTTTTTCTTGCTACTTTTAACATTCTCTCTTTGTCTATAACCTCACTGGTCAGTATGTCCCATTCCACCATAGTTATGATCTTGAAGAACAGGCTCAAAGGCAACAAGACTAACAAACATTTGAGAAGTGCCTATGTTAGACATGGAAAAACTACTAATGACCTGGATTGAAGACCAGACACATAAGTGTATCCCTCTTAGCCCCATGACGATCATGGCCAAAGCAAAAAGTTTGTTTATGATGCTGAAAGAAAAAGCTGGTTCTGGCTATGATGTGAATCTACTGTTACCTTTGAGTGGTTTACATAATTCAAAAGTTGTTATTCATTACATAATGTGAAAGTGAGTGGTGTGTCTGCAAGTGCTAATGTGAAGGCAGCTGAAGAATTTTTGGATACTCTAGGTAACTAATTATGGAGGAAAATTACTTGCAAGAGTAAATGTTCAATATGGATGAAACCTCCCTATTCTGGAAACAGATGCCTGAAAGGATTTTCATCCATAATAAAGCCAAGTCAATGCCAAGTTTCAAGGTTTTTAAGGACAGGATAACAGTCTTGCGTGGGGGCGATGTTGCAGGCTACAAATTGAAACCCTATGTGATCTGGCACAGTGAGAACTCCAGGGCCTTCAAGCATATCAGTATGCACACACTGCCAGTGCATTATAGGAGCAATACGAAATCACGGACAACCCAGCTCCTCTTCCAAGATGCCCTCCTGAATTGCTATGCCAGCAAAACAGAGAATAACATTCCCTTCAAGATTTTGCTTATTGTCAATATTGCTGCTGGACATCTCCTTTTACTGGTAATCTTCATCCCAATATCAAAGTGGTGGTAAGAGTTACTACCAGCAGAGGACCTCTGCCCAGACTTGCTGCAAATGAGGAAGACACTGATGCAGTTCTGGAGGGATTAAAACATCTATGACTGTATCAAGAATCTTGCTTGTGTTTGGTATGATGTCACCAAGGAGTGTATGAATGGCACCTGGAAGAAGCCACTCAAGAGATTTCATCCATGACTTTAAAGAATTTAGCAAGGATGAGGAGGTTGCAGAAATCAATAAAGCTGTGATTGAGAGGGCCTCAACCTTAACCTGGGTGAGGATGAGGATGACATTGAGGAGCCCCTAGAAATGGTTCCTGAGGAATTGACTAATGAGGACTTGCTGCACTGGAATGCATAGTTGAAAAAGAAGCAAGAGAAAAGGAAGCTATAGGAGAAGAAAAAGGAGAACCTCCAAGAAAATTCACAGTGAAGCGTTTAGCAGAAGCTTTTGCAGACCTTAACGTGCTCCTTAAAAAGTTTGAAAACATGGACCCCAACACTGAAAGGTTTTCGTTAATAGGAGGCATGTTCATGGTGTATTATCTGATTATAATATATGATGAAGAAAACAAGCCAAGCAAAGCACCATGGACATATTTCTGAAAAGAGTGACATCTCCTCAAGGAGAGCCTCAGGCAGGTCCTCCAGGAGGTATTCCAGAAGAAGGCAGTGTTATCATAGGAGATGACAGTTGTCCCTGAAGACATTCCAGTGGGACAAGATGTGAATGACAGTGACATTGATGATCCTGACCCTATGTAGGCCCAGGCTCGTGTGCATGTTTGTGTCTTAATTTTTAATTAAAAAAATGTTTAATTAAAAAAATTTTTAAGTAGAAAAGGCTTATAGAATAAGAATATAAAGAAAATATTTTTGTACAGTTGTACAATGTGTTTGTGTTTAAGCTAAGTGTTATTACAAAAGAATTGAAAAAATTTTCAAATTAAAAAGTTTATAAAGTAAAAAAGTTACAGTATGTTAGTTAATTTATTATTGAAAAAGAAAAAATATTTCATTATAAATTTAGAGTAGCCTAAGTGTACAGTGTTTATACAGTTTACAGTAGCGTACAGTGATGTCCTAGGTCTTCACATTCACTCCCCAGTCACTCACTGACTCACCCAGAACAACTTCCAGTCCTGCAAGTTCCATTCTTGATAAGTGCCCTATACAGGTTTACCGTTTTTCATATTTTATACCATATTTTCACTGTACCATTTCTGTGTTTAAATATGTTTAAATAAACAAATACTGTAGTGTTATAATTGCCTACAGTATTCAGGACAGTAACATGCTGTACAGGTTTGTAGCCTAGAAGCAATAGGCTATATGACAAAGACTAAGTGTGTAGTAGGCTCTACCATCTAGGTTTGTGTGAGTGCACTCTGTGATGTTCATATAGCAATGAAATCGCCTGACAAAGGCATTTCTCAGAACGTATCCCTGTCATTAAGCTACACATGACTGTACCTCACGCTTGCAGGTTTTTTTCTGATGGAACTCCTTACCAAAGAATTTGCTCATTGATTAAGAATTATGATAAAACCCTTGCCCCACCTCCAGATTTTTTGGCAGCATTTGATGGAATATACAGGAAAAAATACTATGGAAACAGATCTAGAATTTGATCAAGCAAACTATTTCACCACTTTAGTTTATAGGTAAGTATAGTGTGAGATAGCAGTCCAACAGACTTGCCCAAGGTCACATTTCAAAGTGCAAGGAAGATTCTATTAAACGTTAAATATTCCTACAAGTTTTACCTAACCAAGAGGTAGGATGGGGAGGGATTGTAACAGAGTGGTGTGCTTTTCTTAGTGAACGGGCTTTGAGCCATCTTTAGAGCTGATAAAGCTTTTGAGTCCTAGAATATTTCTCTCTATTCTCATTACCACAATCTTTTTTCTCCTAACGTGTCTTCCAAAGAAAGAAAAAGGAGGGAAGGCTTGGATAGAGAGCAAAGAGAACTGGAAAACCACTGTAGATTTTGAGTTGTTTGTTTTGCCCTTTCTCAGCCACTCTATAATAAAACTAATCTCTCTCCATATACATGGCACGTTAATTGTAGTGTTTGGTCAGTTTGCTTTCAGTAAAGTCTCTATAATAAATAATTCCATTACAAATAAATTCTCTCTGCCCATCCACAGAATTCTTTGTTGGAAATGAGTAGGAGAGCTCCACTTACCAAACAGCAAATACCTTTTAGCTCTCCTTACTCATTAAATGTCAGTCATTTAAACCCTGAATAATGTAGTTGGGATGGGAAGCTGTAGCCGGGTCTAGAGGGATAAAGCTAGAACCACGCTAATGGGTCAGGCACAGCAGTGGATATGAACTGGATATATTCAGTTTGAGAATCATGACACTCATAGGTCAGGCTGATCTGCTAGATCAAGGGCAAGTAAACATAGATCCGGTGGCCAGATGTGTTCTGTCTCAGGCTGGCTCCATATGGAGACATGCTGGTAGGGAAGAGGAAGAAACCAGGACTGGGAGAGCTAGTCTGCTGTGGAGCTGGCCCCTAAAAGCCCTATGTGAGAGGTGATGGAACTCAGGCTTCCAGGGGACTTGCTTTGTTCAGAAAGCCTGGGCAGAAACTCTGCCGGGTGGGTCTTGTGAGCAAGAGTATCTAAGAGCGATGATGTCCACAGAGGAGCAGCTGCTCTCATGTGAAACAGGACCCAGGCAGTAGCTGAGAGTAGGAAAAGCATGATGCCAGCACCCCAGGCACATGGGCTGATATTCAGGGAAGGTCTTCATTCCAAGCAGGGCAAATGAGGTGTAATTCAGGAAAAGCAGGTAGAAGCCTGTCGAAACAGAAAAGGAATTTGAGAAGGTGCTCAGAGGCTTACAGAGCTACTTCCCTATTTCAAAATCACTCAACCTTCACCCCCATCCCTCAACCCGGCTGCTGTCATTTTGTGTGGATGCAGCTACAAAGCAAGTTTAGATTCCAGCACCATGCGTTTCTGCCTAGCCTCTAGAGTAACACAGAGCTTATTATTGGTGTCTCACCCAAGGTCCCTCTGTCCATGGCAACTTCTATATTCGTTAAATAGTGGCTTTGCACTTCGAACAAATGTGGTCATTGTCATTCCACTGGACCCACTAATTGTATTCCACCCATGATGATCACATTAAGTGGAGCCCCGGGAAACGGGTGAAGTGTCAGTGTTTCAAGCACTATACCTCGAATGACCGACCCTGCCAACTCCTACATATACAACACATACACACTTTGGGGAAACGGAGAAAACAGTTTCCAGATCTGGCAGGCTGAAGTCCACACCCCGGACAAAGAAGACACAAACCCACGGGCTGCACCATGTTGGATGACCACAGGGGTCAGCATTGGGATGAGCAAGTTTCAGTCTAGCCCTGAGGGTTACGTTGAAGCATCATCAGTTACTTCTAGGAGGAGCAATTATGGTATAACACCTATAAATAAATATATAACATCTATAAATAACGAGGAACAGAATTTTTCTGACTCCATTTGTATATAGAGTAATTGTTTTTGAATAAATATCTTCTGAAAGAAACTTAGTTATTTTTAATGTAGATTTTAACACAAATAGCATCTGCTTTACTTCTTGCTTCTTGTGTTTCTTCAGGAATTACCTCCCTATAATGGTTATGGATTAGTTGAAGACTCTGCTCAGAATTGCTTTGCTCTCATTCCAAAAGCTCCGAAAAAAGATGTTATGAAAATGCTAATGAATGATAAAAAGGTGCTTCGTTATTTGGCTGCACTGGTGAGGATAATTTTTATATACTATGATTTTGTTCTGTCTTAGTACCGTGCACAGTCGTCTGTTTTGTCTGTAATTACGTGTTTACTTAACAACCATTGGCTCTAGTACCCAGCCTTCCGGCAGGTTGGATAGTATTAATTTTGGTGCCTCTGAACCAAGACCCAGCTCAAGACTTATCTCCCAAAAAATCTTTCTTAGATCATTAATCTCTCCCCTCCTTACCTCAGATTTTGACAGACCTTTTCACCTTTTCTTAAGCAGTTATGAAAGCCTGACTTATTTTCAAATTATTTTTGTATTTCTGTGCCTTTCCAGTATACTGTGATTTCCTTGGGAGTAGGAATCATGTATTACTAATTTTTAGCATTACCTGTGATATCTAGCTCAATGTATTTTATATTTATTAAATGGAATAAATGGAATTATACCAATTGAATAGATGTCTTTGCAAAGTCATGTGGCCAGTGCATGAGAACAAGGGTTTAGAGACAGATATGAATTCAAATCCTGAATATTCCACTCACAGCCTGAATTACCTGAGGCTTTCTAGACTTTGTAGGTACGTACTGCATAACTGTTGCTTGAATGGACAAAATGAATTTATTTACACATACACTATCCATGAGTAAGCAATATAATTTTATACCCATTTTATGTTTCAAAACATAAGAATCAGAGAGGCTAATTGGCTTGTCCCAGGTCTCAATGCTGCTTAAGTAGAGGCAGAACTAGAACTCAACCTTCTGACTTTCAATCTAGCATTCTATTTTTTTTTTAATTTAAAAGTACTTTTTTTTACAATGTAAATTATTTGGAAATGTGACAGTATATTCAGTATAAGCAATTTTAATACTGCCATTTTATATGTGAGAGGCAGTAAAGAGTATCACAGGTTTTTTTATTACAGAGAAATAGTTACCAAAGCACTCAAGAAGGGACTTGAGGAGTCATCACGAGGTAGAAGTTGGAAAAAAACCTTATTCCTGCAGCTCCGAGAATCCTCGACCCAGAATTCTTTTGATCAAGAACCAGTATAATGCTTAGGTTATGAAAAGGTGAACAGACTCACCTGAGTTTGTAAATAACATAATTGTAAGCTTGCTTTCCTTACCTGAAAATCCTGGGGAAATTATTACATAATCGGTTATAAAAATTGCTATGAATAATGTTATGTATTGTTAAATGAGGAAATATAATACATTATATTGATGCAGTCTGCAAATAACCCAGGCCCATGTGATATATCACAAAAGGTTGAAGAGAAGTATAAATAATTCGGATCAGCTCTGTTGCTGAGGATAACTAGAAAAACTGGTATTTGTGTGTGTGTGTGTGTGTGTGTGTCTTTCTGTTTACTACTGCTTACGGGTGCTGAACAAGTAACAAGATGTGAAGAATTACTGAGCAAGAACCAGGAGAATATTGAAACCCAGGGAGGTGCACCTGACAAATGAGGTCATTATCCCTCTGAGAATGTTTGCTGATTCCAGAAGCAGCACCTGTGAGGGCAAATTTAATTTAAAAGTACTTTTTTTTACAATGTAAATAATTTGGAAATATGACAGTATATATTCAGTATAAGCAATTTTAATACTGCCGTCTTATATGTGAGAGAGGCAGTAAAGAGTATCACAGATATTAAAGGCAGAAGCACCTGGTCAACCTGCTGTGCTTTCGTCCGTGTGGCTAATCCTTGAAGGGACTATTATCTGGTTTTGAATGACCTCAGTCCCTAAATTATCTCAGTTGCAGAAATCAGATTAATGTGATCCAGGATTACTAATGACCCAGGTGTCTGGCAGAAGCAAATGTAAATTTTCTGAAGATACCATTATCCCAGGCTTCAAATTATTTCTATAAACAATTTACGAAACACAACATATGATACTTAATTCAAAAAAATAATAATATAATGTCCAGACAAAAAGCAAGATGATATGAAGAAAAATGAACAGAAAAAAATAGACAATAGAAATAACTCTGTAGGGGTTTCAAATACTGGTATTATCAAACTTTTAAAAACAACTTGAAGCTGAACGGCACCTTCCACAACTAAGATTGAAAGGACAGCAACTTAACTTGGAAAAAAAAAAATCCTGGAAGTACACACTGTACCCCAATAAAGTCCTGTTCCCCTTCCCCAATAAAATCTTTAAAAAAACAAAAAACAAAACAAAAGCAAACCCCAAAACTAGAATTTACTGTGTTTAAGGAGATAAAGGATAATGAGAATTTCAGCAGATAACTAGAAATAAAACAAAGTATTTCAGTTTTGAAAAATTATCACAGTAACAGAATAAGAGAAAAAAATTAAATACAGAGAAGCATTTGATAAAATTCTTCTATTACGGTTTTAAAACAAAACTCTTAGTAAATAGGGGACAAAAGGGAATTTTCTGTTTGTTAAAGGATATCTACCAAAAATCTATTGCAAACATCATACTTAGTGATGAAATGCTAAGATTGTACTCTCTGAGATTAGAAACGAGGCAAGACTGCTCTTTATCACCTGCTATTCAACATTGTACTGGAGGTCCTCGCTAGAGCAGTAAATCTAGGAAGGAAATAAATGGTATAAGGATTGAAAAGGAAATTAAACTGTCATTATCTAAGATGAATGATTGTATATGTAGTAAATTAAGAAACTACATTTTATGTTAGTAGACTCAATGTATTAGGTTGGTGCAAAAGTAATTGCAGGTTAAAAGGTTTAAAATAACTGCAGAAACCACAATTACTTTTGCACCAACCTAATATAAATAGCAAGAAACAAAAAATAAAGTTAGAATATCCCATTTACCATAGCATCAAAAATATTAAATTCTTAGGAATAAGCTAAAACAAAATGTACATAATACCTAAAACATTTTTGAGAGAAAATTAAAGAAGGCCTAAATAAATGAAAGGACATACCATGTTAACTGGTTAGGAAATTTAATATTATAAAGATATTTGCCCCAAATTGATTTATGGTTTCAAAGCAATTACAGTCAAAATCCCAAAGGGTTTCTATTTTTTCAGCTTGACAAACTGATTCTATAATTTTTGTTGAGATGTAAAGCACCAAGTATACCAAGACATTTTTGGAGAACAAGATTGGAGGATTTGCTCAACAAAAGATCACAATATATTAAAATGTCATATAAAGTAATTAAGATGATATAGTATTTGTGCAAAGATAGATAATTAGGCCAATGGAATAGATTAGACAGCCCGGAAACAGACCCACACACACATAACACATCTGACAAATACGACACTGCTGAAAGTTCGGGAAAGGAAGGTCTTTAAAATAAGTTGTATTAAAACAATTAGATATCCATATGGAAAAAAGAAAATTTGACCACACCTCACACCAAATATCAAAATCAGTTCTGGGTAGATTGAAGATTTAAATGTGAAAGGAAAAGCAATAAAATTTCTTAATAAGAATGTGGTTTTAACCTTGTAGTAGGAAAGATTTCTTTAGCAGGACACGAAAAGAAGTAATTGTTTTGAAAATTTATAAATTTGACTGCATTAAAGTGGAGAGTTTCTGTTCCTTAAAGAACACCATTAAAAGAGTAAAAAAAAAGGCAAGGTCAAAGTGGGAGAACCTGTTACTACAGAAGTCAACTAAGAATTCATATCCAGAATATCTAAAGAACACTCTAAAATCATTTTTAAAAATAAGTAAGCAACTTAAACAGGCATTTTACAAAAGAGGACATCCAGCAGACCAATAAACGTATGAAACGGTGCTCAGTCTCTTTAGTGATCAGGGAAGTACAAATTATAACCACAATGAATTGCCTCTTCTCACCCACCAGGATAATTAATACATTGATGAGAATATGGAATAGGAAATCTCATATTCTCAGTGACACATTCACTTAGGAAAACCATTTGGTATAATCAAGTACACTAGATTCTGCCAAAATGGTACACTATATGTACACCGAGAGAGAGAGAGAAGAATGACCATAACAGCATAATTCATGATAGCCAAAATAAACCTCCTATAGAAGAGTGGATAAATAAATTATGGCATATTTATACAATGATTTGAATGCTGTTCAGTAATGAACACTAATGAATTACAGCTACATATAACAAGGATAAATCACATAAACAGAATTTTGAATGTAAGAATTCAGACACAAAAGAATAACACATACATATTATGTAATTTTATTTATATGAAGATAAAGAAACAGGCAGAGCAAAATGTTTAGGGAAGCTTGCTTGCTTTGTGGTAAAACTAAAGGAAACCGTAAAACTCAAGTTAATGGCTTTTTTGATGGGAGATGGATAAGATGTTGATTGGGAGAGTGCTTTCTAGGTTCCATCAAGGTTTTGTTTTTTGACATAGGTGGTGATTACATGGGTGTTCATTTTATGAAAATTCTTTTTTTTTTGAACTGTACATTTTTTGCAGTTTTCTCTATGTGTGTTATAGTTCACAGTGAAAAAAATTATTTAAAAGAACACCCACAAAACTATTAGTAAAGAAGTAATAAATAATCTTCCTATGAGCACTTAAAAGGAAGTGATATTCTGGTCTTGGTAATTTTCAAAGTTTTCCCTGACCTATTTGCTAAAACAGGATGAAAGAAAGGGTATCTGACAATAAGGGAAAAGGGCTTAGGAATAAGGGGGGGACCTCAGAAGAAAAGATGGAAATTCAAAAGAAGGGAGTATGCTGGAGGAATGGTCAGTAATGAAATTCCCTTGAGTTCACACAGACACTGGACATGTTCTGAGAAAAAGTGCACTAAACCCAGGTAGGCGGCTAGTGTCTACGTAAAAATATGCTGGAAAAATACCTGGGGCTGTGAGGGGCGTGCTGGCTGAGAAACCTGGGAAAGAGCATAAGAATCATGACTTGAGCAGTGATTCCCAAAGCAGCATGAGTACCCTCCAAGGAGTGTGCAAGACAGTAGATAGTCTGTGGGGATTGTTAAGAAAATATTACAGCCTCTGTTTATATTTTATTATGAGTGCATTTATTTGATAGCCCCTGATATTTTTATATGCACTTTGTAATGCACAAAAATATTTTTACAGAAGAACGTATGTTTATTAATTCATTCAACAAATAGTAAAGAACTAACTGCTCTAGGCTTGGCATAGTCTAGGCATTGAGTGTACAGTGGAAAACGAGACAGATACATCTCTGTCCTCATGGAGCTTACATTCTAGTTGACAACATTCCCGTCAGTATGTAAACATATCATAAAAAGAGAGGTAGTAACACATTATAAAAAATAAAACATGAGACAGTGTTGGGGAAGGGGCTTGTTTATAGTGGAAGCTCTGGGAAAGGCTCTCTGAGGAGGACATAGCTGAACAGAGACCAGAAGGAGTAACTGAGGGAGCTAGCCGGGGGCTATCTGAGGTAACTGCATTTCGGGCAGAGGCAGTGGGGGAATGGAAGGTCGGGGACAGAAGTGAACATGGGATCTGGCCTGCTCAGTGCTTTGTAGTCAGTAGCATAAGGCTGGAGGGGGTGGTGGGAGCTGTCACCCAGGTTGCAGGAAACAAGGGGTGTAGACAACAAGCATGAAAAGAATTTAAAAATAAAACCAACTAAAAGTTGATCTGCTTCTTATTGTCATCATGTGATTGTCATTCTAAAATATGATAAAATATTCATCCCCAAGAGACATCTCCTCCATGCAGTACAATTTCCATTAATACATGTAGGAGAGAAGAGGGCAATAGAAAATATCCCCTGATTGCACACCACAGCAATAATTGTTGCAGATGAGATCCATCAATGGATGCTAAGATTAGTGTCGAAACCTTTGAAGAGAAACAAGATTTTCATAGGTTCCGAGTATCTCCCTCAAGATACTAACTGCAAAGAAAAAGATGGCAGCTTTACAGGGGAGAAACCCAGCAGATCTCTTAACCAAGCTACCAAGCTTAACATCAACAAAAACAAGCTATATTGACATTACGAACTCCTTGATGTGCACTGAGAAGGACACAGTCTAGTTTCTGTGGTATTTTTGCCATAGATGTAAAAATGAGATGCATGAGGGACATTCAACAAAATAACTGAAAAATGTCAAGGTTATGGGAGACAAGGGCATACAGAAGAACTGTGACAGATGGTAGGAGATGAAAGCGAAATAACAACTAACTGCAAAGTGAGATTCTGTATAGGATCCAGAAACAGAAAAAGAACATAAGTGAAAAACAGGTAACATTTGAATACGGACAGTGGTTTATTTAATAGGAGGATTCCGTTCTTGTTTTCCTGGGTTTGATACTTGTCCTGTGGGTATGTAAAATGTCAGCGTCAGGGGAAGCTTGGTGGAGACTATATGAGAATTCTCAATTATTTATGCGACTTTTGTAAGTCCAAACATAGTTCAAAATGAAAAAAGGTACAAAACATTTTTTAAAAGTTTTAAAATACTCCTTTCTGCCAGGGTGAACCGTAGCCATTATCTCCCCAACCCCTTTGGTACACCCCTGCTTGTAGCTCTGCTCGTAACTTTGTATTTATTCTGAGTGTGATGGGAATCCTCTGGAGGTTTGAGAGCAGAGAGGTGATATGGTTTGGTTTTTATTAACTATATTGTGGATGTTTGTTAAAAAATTTATTTATTTTTAAACCAAATTTATTGGGGTGACAATGGTTAGTAAAATTACATAGGTTTCAAGTGTACAATTCTATAACATATCATCTATATATCACATTGTAGGCTAATAGGAGTGTCCAGTGAAAAAAGTTGGAGAGTTTTGAATAGGAAATGGTATAAGGAAATTATTTTACTAAGGGGAAACCCAATGTCTTTCTTTGATAAATGAGAAATTATTACACAAATAATTCCATGGTCTGAATGAGAAGATATAAGCTGAAGTTGCAATATAAAGTGATTTTAGTCAAGAATAAGCATGTCTGGATTTAAACTTGTTCAATCTGGAATTTGTTGCTTAGGGGTTATGTGATTACTTTCCGTGATTTGATGTAGGAAAAGTCTTGTCTACAAGAGTTTCTCAGAATCACTCAATGACATATTACTCATTCCTCCCTCCTTAAATTTTCTTTTAAAAATTATGTACTGGGGATGCCAAAAAAAATGTACACACTTTAAGAGATGTTATCTATGTATTACTTTTCAAAGTTGAGTTGAATTACGGTAGCAATGTGTAGTATGATGTTCCCTCAAAAGATGGCGTTAATCAAATGAATGCTAGCGTCTTTCATTTTATTACAATTTTAATACAGTTTTTTCCTTTCTTAAAATGTGTACACATTTGTTTTTTTTGGCACCAATGTCACCCTCTGTAGATAAATGGATTTGTTTAAAGAACTAAACTTTGCATAATCATCTTAGTGTCCATGAAGTGGAACTTAATGTCAGCCAAGAGGTCTCCAATTGATTGGCAGCTTGTGGGCAGAATGTAGTGCAGATATGTGCTTTGTTTGGCGTAAAAGGTGCTTTAAAAGAGTTGAGGTCAACATTTTAAAATCAGAGTTTTGTATAGTAATCCAGATTTCTATCTTCTCATGAAAAATTGGAAGATCTAGCAATTCCGGGCCTATATTCCCACAAGGCAACAATCAGGAGTACAATTGGTGTGGTCTCCTTTAGATGAGGCACGTCCTTTCCAGTCCATTCCCTTATGGTTCATTTATATTCTAGTTTATATAGTAGGTTTATGTTAAAATTGTGTGTATTTAATTTGGGGGCATCTGGATAGTTCACGTATCTTCATCATATCCTTTTTTCTTCACCTTTCCAGGAATCCCCCTTCCCAGAAGATAAAGACCGCAGATTTGTCTTCTCTTATTTTCTAGCCAGTGACATGATCAGTATCTTTGAGCCTCCCATTCGCAATTCTGGTATCATTGGGGGCAAGTACCTTGGCAAAACTAAAGTCGTCAAACCACATTCTTCAGAAGGGGAAAGCCCCGTCTACTATAGCCCTAGTGACTTCTTCATTGGTGCTGTGATAGAAGGTAGGTCACACACCGGTTAGGCTTTTTGATTAGCCAAGTGAATGGCTTCTTCTTTGTTGGAATTTAATTCAGTTAACCCTTGTAAAAGGCAGTGAGGGTGCATTCCAGCCAAGAAAAAGTTAATATTCTTGGGCATATGGTGCAATATCTTAATCTCTTCCATTATCAATTAAACTGTGAATTGGTTGCATTTGTTGACTATTGCTGTAGACCTTGAGCTTCCTACACACTGAGCAAATGGCTGCATATTAGAGAGCTATTGAAAATTCGTTTGTCTAGGTCACAGTTGCATATCTGTGAATTTGTCACTGGAGGATCAGTATTATTGTATTTTACTCCTGATTGCATGATAAAAACATAACCACGCTAAGTGTATTTTTACCCTCTCCCCAGTGTTTGGCCACCGGTTCACCATCCTTGATACAGACGACTATGTTTTGAAATATATGGAGAGCAATGCTTCTCAGTATTCACCTGAAGCCCTCTTATCCATTCAGAACCATATTCGAAAGCAAGAAACTCCTGCAGCAGAATTGGAAACGTATGTTTGATTGTCTAGGGTCCATTTTGGCTTTGACACATGAGATATTCAGGAAATAGTTTTTGATAAAATGGATGGGTAATCCCATTTTTAGGTTTTCACATTTCCTCATCAAGTAGGAGTTATTAATCATACACAAAAGGTTTTCTGCATCCAATACAACAATTAGTAACCTAGAACTTTTCAACTTTATTTAGTAAATAATTATTGAATGCCTCATGTGGGTCAGATACTATCACTAGGCCCCTGGGCTTTTATCATAAAAATAGAAAAGAAGTCACTGCCCTCATGGAGTTAACCTTGTAAGCAGTGGGAGATAGCCCATAAAAAACACAAGTGAATTACAAGATGTGATAAAATAATACGGTGAATGTTTAAATTCAGCATTCACCGTATTTTGTCATCACAGTGTAAAGGCTCCGTGTCGTACATCATTCTGGTACAACAATTTCTGTCAAGTAAAAATGTTACGGTGTGTCCTCATCCACCTTATTCACTGGATCTGGCACCATGTGACTTCTGGCTCTTTCCCAAAGTCAAAATGACCATGAAAGGTAAACATTTTGAATCAATGAAGGACATCAAGGCTGCCATGACAGCACAACTAAAGACATGAAAGAGGACTTCCAGAACTGCTTCAGAAAGTGGCAAGAATGATGGGATAACTGTGTTCAAAGCAAGGGGGAGTATTTTCAGAGGGATTAATGGCAATAGGTCTTTTACTATAATAAATCTTTTTTAATTGAAATATTCACCATATTTTTTAATCACATCTCGTAGTTTGGTGACTGGGCAGCATTAAAGGCTGAGTTGAAATTTATGGTCATACATTTAAGCCAAGTACTTCTCAAAATTATTTTTCTCTAATTTTTTTCATGTCAATGCAAATACCAGCAATACTGGAAAGTTTCTTGCTTTGACATACTACCAGTAGAGTCTTTTATTTTTTTCTGATTTAGTAATAAGAAAAAAATGGTGCTGTGGCACTTAGAATGAGATACAAGTAAAAATAAAGAGAAACTGAAGTTCTAAGAGGTCCTTTGCTATCCTTATTTGACCGTTACCACCTCTCTCTCCTCTAGTGATGGGTCAGAGAGATGTGAGAGAAAAAGTACATGACAATGATAGGAATCCAAGTGTCCTGCCTTCCATATCTTCTAGCCATTCTGTCTTTGTCTTTTAACTCCTCCCATCTGGTAAGAATCCTCTGTAAGGAAACATAAATCCTTTATTTGACTAGTCATTGCTAAGAGTAATGAAAGGGGATCCCAAGTACTTGTCAGGCTTGAGCAATTTTTATATCAAATGTCAATTACAGAATGATGAAATTTGAAGTTAGCCATTTTCTTTTTCTGAGCCAGAAAACTAAAATAGTGCATAGGTAATTGAGTATTGACTTCATCTGAAGTTCTTTTGGGTTTTGGGTCCTCACTGCAATATATTGAACTCAGACTTAACAGATAACAAATGTTCATTAATCCACCCCTCTACAGGAAATCTACATGTGTGAATAGCATAAACACACACGTGTTCACATATATTATTCTTGTTCTGTTAGCATGTCCATTTGTGCTCTTCAGCTTCAGGAGGACCCTCCTTCCCTGCTCCTTTTAATCCTCTTTTCACTTCCAGCCACTTTTCCCATATAAATGTTTCCAAATATTCTCACTGTGTCCATTTTCTGTAAGCCCCAAGCTCTTCCATATTAACTTTGCAGTTGGTCTCAAATCTGAGATCAAATGATCCAATGTGAGCTTCTTCAATTTTCCCACTCTTCACCTTAGAATGTTTCTGTATAGTCAGTTATCTTCTCTTTAACTTCTTGTCAGAGTTAGACAAAATTTAATTTTCCTATTTTGTGTTTGTTACTGCCTCCCTTCTGACTGCTGCATAAAACTCTTCATAAATTGCTTTCTTAAAGGTTATTGATTATTTCCAAATCTAATGGTCTCTTGTCATTTATTCATCAATTCAACAGATATTTGAGCTTGTACCACCTGCCAGACCTTATTAAATGTTTATGCAAATATATGAGAGAGGGCAGGAGTTGGCAAACATTTTTGTAAAGAGTTAGGTAGTAAATAGTTTAGGTCTTGTGGGCCATACTATCTCTGTTGTAACTACTTAACCCTGTCCTTGTAGGGTGAAAGCAACCACAGGCAAATGTAAATGAATGGCTGTGCTATATTACAATCAAACATTATTTAGAAAAACAGGCAGCAGTCTGGCTTTGGCCTGTGGGCTGGAGTTTGCTAACCCCCCGGTCTCTGTTTAGCCTTTTTCATCTACATATAATGTAAATTACTCTTTACCACCCCATTTTTTGAACCTCTGTTATTCCTTCTACTTCTCTGAAAGCCTATTCATTGTATCTTTTTCCTAAACTGTCTGTGGGTTTTGGCCATGTCCACAGCTTACAGGCTGCTGTGCAGGGGGACTTACCCCACTGAGAGGGATTTGCCCCAGTGGGCTCTGGTGCCTGTTGAGACCATCCTTTGTGTGTGCCCCTTGTGGGCTAATTGGGTAGTGCTGTGCTATGGTCTGAAGCCAATCTCCAAGGATGTTGGCTCTGGGGCCTCTTGGGTGGGGCTCTGGTGTAGGCCCAGGTCACCCATGCCTGTGACCATCTGGGGACTACCAGGTAGGAGCTACAAAGCAATCCATGGTTGTTTGCAGCCTGTGCTAAACTTGGAAGCACATGGAAGAGGCAATGCTGCAAACCGGGCCTGGGGTAGTTCTTCAAAAAACCAGGACACCCCGAAGCCTGCTGCCACCTGCCAGCTCTCTTAAGGTTCAGCTGCTGATAGAGCCTCCTGCAGTACACAAGTTGCGTGAGGCAGGGTCTCAGGGAGTCACTAGAGGGGGACAAGTTGTGGTTACTAGGTTAATGCAGATTCTGGTTTGGTGCCAGTGCTCAGCCTAGAGCTACTCAGCAAAAGTCTCAGAGCACACTGAGGCCAGTTGCTACCCACCTGGAGCTTGCAGACACCTGAGAGTCATCCAAGAAAGAGTGCAATGCAGGTGGGGCTGTCTGCTGGCCAGAAGGTGCCTTTAGCATTGGGGGAGTTGAGGAGGATGGGGTCCCTGGGAGTCAGCATTGGTGGAGCAGCAGAGCTCACCAGGCCAATTCAGATTGACATAGATCTGTGTTTGGGAGGGCTCAACACAGGAAAGATGGCACCTGCCTGCTGGCTGCATGGGTGAAGGACCCCACACAGGGAAAATGGTGACTGTCCTCCAATCCTCACTTCGAAGCCACACAACTCAGTCTCTTCCCATATGTCTTCGATGCTCTCCTGCTGGAGCCTAGGGTAAGTGCCTGTGAGTGACTTTATGTGCAGGCGCTTGAAGAAGATGTCTGGGTTTCCCTCAGCCCAGGTGGTCAGAATTCTCACTATTTTTCACAGCCAGATGTTGTGGGGGCTCCTCTTCCCAGCACCAGTACTCTACGGGGGAGCCTGGTGCAGGGCTAGGGTCCCTCACTTGTCTGGGGGGAACTGCCATGGCTGAGATATCCCTCTTGATTCTCAACCACCACACGCATATGTGGGTCTGGCCTATTTCACGTCTCCACTCCTCCTACAAGTCTCGATGTATCTTCTTCTTGATATTCTTAGTTATAAAACTTCTGTTCAGCCAGATTTCAGACAGTTCTCCAGGTTGATTGTTCTATAATTTAATTACAACTTTAATTTGTTCACTGAAGGAGGCAGGGATAGCGTTTATTTACTCTGCCATCTTGGATCTCTTTTGGATACCTTTTACTTCTTTTTCTTGCCTTATTGCTCTGGCTAGGTCTGAGTTGAATAGAGTGGTGAGAATGGGAATCCTTATCTTGCTCACTATTAGCTATGATGTTAACTGTGTACTGCTCATATGTGGCCTTTGTAATACTGGGTGTGTTTCTTCTATACCTAATTTGTTTAAAGCTTTTTTCATGAAAAGGCTTGTCAAATGCTTTTTCTGTATCTATTGAGATAATTACATAATTTTTATCCTTCATTCGGCTAATGTGGTGTATTACATTTATTGATTACTGTATGTTTAAACCATCCTTGATACAAAGGATAAATCCTGGTTGATCATTGTGTATGTTCCTTTTAATGTACTGTTGAATTCAGTTTGCTGGTATTTTGTTGAAGATTTTTGCATGTATGTTCACCAGTGATATTGGCCTGAGTTTTCTTTTCTTTTAGTATCTATCTGGCTTTGCTATCAGGATAATGCTGGCCTTGTAATATGAATTTGGGAGTGTTCCCTACACTTCAGTTTTTTGGAAGAGTTTGAGAAGGATTGGCATTAATTTTTCTTCAACTGTTTGGTAGAATTTTCTGGTGAAGCCATCTGGTCCTGAGCTTTTCTTTGTTGGGAGATTTTTGATTACTGATTCAATATCTCCTTACTTGTTACAGTTTGTTCAGATCTTCTATTTCTTGATATTCAGTCTTGATAGATTGTGTATTTCTAGGAATTTGTTTTTAGAAACTTACCTATTTCTTTCAGTGTCTTTTATGATCCTTTATATTTCTGTTGTATCAGTTGCAACATTGCCTCTTTCAATTTTGATTTTGAGTCTTCCCCCTTTTTTCTTAATTAATCTAGCAAAAGGTTTGTCAGTTTTGCTTATCTTTTCAAAAAAACCCAGCTCTTAGTTTTGTTGACCTTTTCTATCATTCTAGTTTACATTTTGCTTATTTCTGCTCTGATTTTATTATTTCCTTCCTTGTGCTAACTCTGGGCTTAGTTTTTTCTTCTTTTTCTAGTTCCTTGAGATATAAAGTTAGGCTGTTAATATGAGATCTGTCTTTTTTCTTACTGTAGGCACTTATCACTATAAACTTTCCTCTTGGAACTGCTGCTTTTGCTGAATCCTATAAGTTTTGGTATGTTGTATTTCCATTTTTGTTTATTGAAAGATTTTAAAAATTTCCCTTTTGGTCTTGCTCAATTTCTTCATCATACTACTTTTAAGAGGTTTCTCTGATTTAAAAACAAAACTCTAAAGTTCTTAGTCTGCTATCCAAGAACCATGACAGAGTGGCTCCAGGTAACCCTCTAACTTAGAGTTCTAGCTTACCTTTCTATACACTGTGCACTCCAGACAAACAGGTTTATTATATTAACTTCGAGCAGTCCTTTCTTCATGCCTTTTCACAGATTGTTTCCATTGTCTGTAGTTCTTTTATTTTATTCTAAAGGTTCAAACACTCATCCTTCAAGGCTTAGTAATATGCCACCTCCTACTTTGGCCCTTCCTGATCCTCTCATCTTCTGTATCTCTCTTAAATGGTAATTTTCTCCCTTTGTTAGTGATTTTAAAGTCCGTGCCTTATCTCCTCTTCTGGAGAGCAGGGATCCTTATTAGAGACAGGTTTCTTGTTATACTTTTTATACAGTTTATTCTAAAGCTAGCATTGAGCCATACATATTCAATAAATAGCTGTTAGATGAGTGAATGACAGTTCTACCAAGACTGTCAAAAGCACTTTGTTAAAAGCTAACATTCGTGTGTGTCTGCTATGTCAAGTACTAAGTGCTTTACATGTAATTACTCATTTAATTCTCACAGCAATCTTTGTGAGGTGGCTTTCCTTAAAACGCTCATATATCAGGTAGGAAAACTGAGAGCAGTTATCTACTCAAGATCATGCAGAAGTGGCAAAACTGAAATTTTGAATCAGCCACTCAGATTCTAGAGCCCATGCTCTTAACTACAACTGATTCTGCCTTGCCAGAGGAAAGCACTGAGAAATCAGGGATGTTCTTACTCAGCTTCCTGGCTACCTAAAGCTCTCTAGACAAGTGACTGCCTGTCCCGGCAGTGGGTTTACCTTCACTGGGGCAAAGGGAAGGCCCTAGATCATGAATCAAGAGCTAAGGTCAGGCCAAAGGGTCAATGCTGAACCTTTGCAATTGAAATAGCCATACTTTAAAGCTTTAATACATTATTGGTATCAAACAGAGCCCACCACCAAAACAACACCAAACAAACAAAGAAACAAAATCCATAACAAAGCAAGAACAAGTGTGCAGACTGTTTGCTTCTTGAGAAAATACATGAATTCCGTTTAGTTCTTGCTAAGTGGAGGGCTTTGCCAGAGTGCTCATAGCAAAATATTCTAAGAACAGACTGAAAACCATGACGTCTCTCTTACCAGTGGGAGATTAATCACCCTATAAAATCACGTTTGCTTTTATGAAAGTAAAGTTAGGGCACTGCATAGTCTGGCTCGGAGTCTGCACTTAGCATGTGGGGAGCCTAGCTGCTTCCCTCATTTGGCAGTCCCTGTTAAGGATAATCAGGCGGCCCCTATGTTCCCTTTGAACCCATGGAACAAACCCTACCTTAGGTCTCGCAGCTCTCCTGCAGAGCAGGCCCTGGCTTGGGCCCCTGCAATAAAGTAGGCGCTGTAACTTTAACTAGCTCTGTCTTAAACGGTACCACCTGTTGCTGTCTGAATTTACTCCATCTTACCCAAAGGCAGCAGATGCCATGGGCATTTCCCCTGTTGTCTGAAGCAGTACAGTGTCTGGTTTCTTCAGGGAATGGGGAGTTATCTTCTCTTTTCCAAAATCATTGGATGGTCACATTTGAAATGCATATGCTCCATGGCTCTAACTCCTGGAATGATATGGAAGATTGAGGTTTGACTGCTTTCTGTCACTAAAGTAGCTCCCTGGCAGTCATTCATAATTTAGTATGTATGATTGGAGTTACACCCATCAGATAAACGTATTCCGCTTCTATAATAAATGATGCTAGACAGCATTTAGTTACTGAAGATTTTGATTCCAGTTTTATTGTTTTTGTCTTACTGCAAAAGTAACACATGCCCCGAATAAAAACATTCAAGGAGTAAAAATTTGGGAGATACAAGCAATTTAGGAGAAATAAGCAAAAAAGTTTCTTAAAATTCTATAATCCAGAGGTGACTACTTCAAACATTTTGTTTTAATGTGTACATAAAATGGAATAATTCTGTAATACCATTGTACCATTTACCAGAGTTTTTCACTTGATAGTATATCATGAACATTTTTGATATCATGAAATGTTTTATAGTATATTGATAGTTTAATTTTCTGAGCAGGTATTACATTCTTTATTTTATTTTATTTTATTTTATTAGTTTCAGGTGCACAAGACAAAGTAATACTTAGACATTTATCATTTATATCGCTCACACGGTGTGGACCCCCCTCCCCCCATCCACTATCCCTCTGACATCGAGGTATTACATTCTTATGGGAGATATATATAATATGTATATTATATATATATACAGTATATATTATATATATAAACATATATATATAATGTGTGTGTGTGTGTGTATATATATATATATATATATATATATATATATATATATACATATATATATATACATATACTCCTTTGGAGGAACCAAAGAAAAGTTTTGCACCCATTCCATCTTCCCTCTATCTACTTGTTACCCTCCATTCTCCATAGGTAACGAACTACCTCTTTCATTGTTTTTTTTTTAAATATATTCTCAGAGGTTCTTTGTACACTATAAGCAAATTTAAATATATATTCTATTCTCCCACACTTTTACACAAAAGTTAGCGTTCTGTACACACTTTAGCACGTTGACTTTTTGCACTAGCAATGTATCTTTCTACTCTTTCTGCTGCATTATTATTACATTGCCTGATTGTAGTGTTTATTATTTAACCAAGTCCTGATTTTAGGACTGTTTTTTACATTTAGGCTGTCTCAAAACAGCTTTGTAGATGTACCTTTCTATACAACTCATGATATTTCTTTAGGATAAATTAATTGAAATTCTTTTCTGGGCAGTTGCTTCATGTTTCCAAATTGTTCCTGAAAGGTTATACCACTTTTATACTTCTTCCAGCAAAAGTCATCACCAGGTAAAAAGGGAAATAAGTTAAAAGGCTATTTGGAACAGTGAACTCTTTGAATATTACATATAAGAAAAAATGGGAACAAGAAAGCAATGGTGGATTGGTATTGTGAAGGTCTGGAAGAAGAGGGGTTCAGTGAGAGGTGGTTGAGCATACTTGAGAAAACAAGTTAGAACTCAAGTGGGATGTCAGCTCTGTTCTTGTCTCTGACATGACATTTGGGATAAGTCACTAAGTTCTTCAAGTCTGTTTTCTCATCATTAAGAAAGGGATTGTCACCCCAATAAATTTAATAAATAAAAAAAAGGGAGGCGTGCTTATTGAGTTTATTTGAGCCCTATTTTATTCCAAAACAGATTTGGTAAGATGAAACATGAGAGTTTTTTTCCAGCTCTAAAATTCTTTAATTTTATAATTGTACCTTCATGTCCAGAGAAAATAAAAATTGGGCTTCTGCTTTTCCTGGTTGTCATTTGAAGGGATTAGATTTCCCTCTTCCTAATGCTCTGGGTTACTAATCTCTCTTTATTTCAGTAAATGCTAAGCCTAAACTCAATCCACCACATAGAGCAGTCTCTGAACTTCCACAGATAACCTTTTATAAAATTCAGAGTGAATTGGAGAGCGAATGTTAAAAGTACAAGAGATTCCTGACTGTATGGTTATAGATAAATATATTTTAAACTGAGGCATTTATGTCGAGATGCTCTAACATGAATGATGGAGACCTGAGACAGCATTGAACAACAGTCATGTGATCCCCACGAGCGCAGGACTGGGGACGGCGGTGGAGGTAGATTTGGCCCTCTGTGGTGCAGGGACTTACTAACGGACGGCAGCACTGAAGGCTGAGCTGCAGTCCCAAACCTGCCCCTCCTCGGCCGCCCCTGCAGGCAAGTGCTCAGCTACGGGTGGGCTCCGCGTCAGAGCTGTCTGTCATTAAAGCTTCCCCGACTTCACCAAGCGAGGTCTTCGGCCACTGAGATAAGAGTGGTCAAGAATAAATACCGTGTTTACAGTCACTTCCTTCCTCTCTCAGCAGCAAGCAAACTGAAGTGGATCCAGCCGTGCAGGAACTGGAAGCGTTAATAGACACGATCCAGAAGCGACTGAAAGATCATCCGTGCAAAGACAGCATTCGGGAGGCATTCCAAACTTGTGACAGGGACGCTTCAGGATATGTGGACAAAGACATGTTCTTTGAAATCTGTGACTCTCTGAACGTACCCGTTGATGATTCCTTGATTAAAGAGGTCAGTATGGGTTACTGTTCCGGGCTGATTGTGGAGGCTGGGCACCACTCCTCTCCTAAAGGCAATCGCATATGTATTTTGTTCTTACTGGGGGAGATCTAAAATATTCCAGTCAGATCCCCTATTCGGTCCTGATTGTGGTTTTCCCCTTGATTCTGTCATTGGCATTTTTTCTGCTTGCCGTTGCAAGGCATGTCTTTACGGGGTGTGGGGCTAGACAGCACACAGTGGCTGGGAAGACGTCTCAGGGCTGAAGGAGGTGGTCCTGGAGGAGCCGCCGCCGACGGAAGACTCCAAGGCAGCTGGGCTGAGTGGCTTGGTGGGCCACCTCTGACACCCTTCACAGCCGAGAAGTACGGGAAGCCCATCAGGACGGGTATGGGAGAGGGCGTGACCATTGCCCAGGGACAGGGCTTCTGTTAGGAGGAGTCCCAGGGCCACCTGCAAATGGAGGGCGGACATGGGCCATCTCCTCCTAGACTTTTCATGAGTGAGTTGAATAGGGTGTTTCATGCCTTTTTTTTTTTCATCATAAACGCCTTCAGCCAGGGTTTCCCTAGAAGTCAAAACAAAATTTCTCCCACAATTGCCAACGACTGTGACTTATTATTGTTGAGACATTCTCACTGATTAAGAACACTGCGGTGCTGTAGATCTGAGAATTTTTAGCAAAAAAGGGATGTTCCAAGTTAACATTAATTTAGGGAAGGCTTTCATTTAGGGCTAGAGTGAGTAGGTTGGCTGACGAGGATATTTTGTGGACAGGAACATTAGCAAGGAGTCGGGGAGACAGCTAGAAGGGCATTGTCCACGTGGGCCAAAAATCCATTTAGCTTCCCAAATCTCAGACTGATGGCATGCCCACATTGTAAGTCATTTGTACTATGTGGGACCTGACGTGGGAGGGAGGAATTGCAGTCAGTGGGAAGTGGGACAGGGAAGGTGGGTGGGATAGACTTGCACGTGTCTTAGGAAGGAAACCACAGCACGTCAGTGTACTACTACTCACAACTGAGTTTAGGGGACATGGTTTGAGCAGCGACACAACTGGATTCTCCTAGGAGGCTGTGATAACGGCAACCCACTATTTTAAGTCTTACTCTGCACGGACTAAATGGACCAAGACTTGTATTTGAATATAAAAACAATTAAAAGTGCTTTTTTTAAAAAAAAAAAATGACAATGCATTTATACATACAAATGTTAGGCCTGAAATCTTGGGCAGGCCATTTACTCCTACTGAGCTTTGATTTTTATTAAGCGTAAGAAGGGATAATATCTGACCTATCTACTGGGTCCAGAGGATCATTTCAGAATCAACTGAGGATATAAAAACCCTGACTTGCTTGACAAGGCTGAGGGTCATTGTTAATAAGCGCACTGTGCAGTTACACGGCAAGCAGCCTGCGTGTCTGTCTCACATGCTCTTTACTCTCCTCCGCAGTTAATCAGGATGTGCTCTCACGGAGAAGACAAGATTAACTACCATAAGTTTGTCCGAGCTTTCTCAGACTGACCTGGATGATGAGAGAATGCAATACAATGCTTTGAGGTTGGACCTACACTTTGAAATATACCTTATACTCTCCGTAGATGCATTTACAGCACTCTTGAAATTATTATTATTGTTATTTTGGTTCTTATATTTCACTGCTACTGAACTCTAAATTGATTTGGATCTTGTAGGAGCTAAGATTGGTGCCTTGTTCAGGGAAGTAGGGGTAGGGGTGTTGTGATGGTTAATTTTATGTATCAAGTTGGCTGGGCCTTGGGGTGCCCAGATATGGTTAAACAGTATTTCTGGGTGTTTCTGGATCAGGTTAACATTTGAATTGGTAGACTAAGCAGATTGCCTTCCCCACCGTGGATGGGCCTCATCCAACTCATCAAAGGCCTGAACAGAACAAAAAAGCTGACCCTTCCCCAAAGAAGCATGAATGCCCCCTGCCTGCCTTTAAACTGCGACACCAGCTTTTGCCTGCCTTCTGATTCAAATGGAAGCATTGGCTCTTCCTAGGTCCCCAGCTTGCCGACTGCACATCTCAGCACTTGTCAGCCTCCATAATCTCATGAGCCAATTCCTTGTGATGGTTCATTCTCTCTGTATACATCCTGTTGGTTCTGTTTCTCTGGAGAGCCCTGCCTAATCAGGTGTACAGTGGTTAAAAGCAGGAAGAAAGATGGGATTTGCTCAGAGGAGCACCACTCGGGGCGTTGGAAATAAGCACACAGTACTAGTGTTGCTGCTAAGCCAAGGCCCCCACCCCACCTGCCTGCCTCAGCATTCCAGGGAAATACACCACATGCATTCCAGACTGTGGTTCTAGGCCCATTAGTAGACCTGCATTAAAAAACAAACAAAAAAAACTAGAATAGAATAGCAAATAATCAGTGTGGTACACATAGTAGCGTATTGTACTGTGTCATGCTTTCAACGGAATGTGTATTTATTAGGTTATGATGTAAAATGTATTTCTTGGTGTGGGTTGTAATTAAAAAAAAAAAAAGCAGGAAAGAAAGTTCAGAAAATTTGTGTCTTTAGAGAGCCTGCCTTGAGGTAGGAGGAAAAGACTAACAGTTACTGGTTTTCTAATGAGCTCCGATGGACTTTCTAGAAGCAGAGCAAGTTCATCCTTATAAATGCTGTCTGCTTCCTCCCTGCACCCTAAAGAGTGATACAAATGAGGACAGTTATGTACGATCCAGGATGCCTGACCCTCTCCGAAGCAGCTCTCCCGCTGAGCTACGCCTCCGCTAACCAGCTTAATAAAAGGGATGTAAATGTATCATGTGACGCCCCCTTTTCTGCTCCAGGTCTGTATCTCAGGAAGAGATATGTTTTGTTTTTTTCCCAGTCACTCGTAACTAATAAAAAAATCTGATTTTCAAGTATTTAAAATTCCATTTCAGTCTAAAATAAAAACATGAATCTCTATCCTGCCTGCCTCAGCACAGTCCTGTCCCAAGCTTGGAAGCCTGTAGTGTGTGTGTGTGTGTGTGTGTGTGTGTGTGTGTGCGTGCGTGCGTGCGTGTGTGTGTGTGTGTGTGTGTAGGGGGCGTGTCAGGCCAGGTGGGTTTCTTCCTCCTCCCGGTTTGTTTCCTTTGCTTCCATTCAGCTGTGTGTCCGTTTCTGGCCTTTTCAGTGTCTGGAAAGGTGAGGGGTAGAAACCAGAGGAAAAGGGCCAAGACTGTGTGTGGCCGGCAGTCATAATCTGGGGTCAGGTCACTACAGGCCAGCTCTTTCTCTCTCCCAGGGCACCTTTTCTGAGCGTGCTTAGGACACTTACCCACAGGAAACCTCCCCGTGCACCATTCTCCGGTGCAGATGGCTCAGGCTCCAGTACACGGGACTCCAGTGTGCCCGCTCGCTCTCACACCACACACCTGCCAGGCCCGCAGCCTCTCAGAAGGTCCTCCCAGGGCGGGGCGGGGGGGCCCTTCGGGCTGACTCACCCTCCCAGGGCATCTGCTGTTGCCCATTCTTTTCATCCAGATCGCTCTGTCGGTTGTGCAGTTAGGCAACTCAGCCAGTCCCTTTCCTTGAGACTTATTTTAGGTGAGAATCAGGCACCCCAAATATTGTGGTCTTCAAACTCCAGGGAATACATGGGAAGCCCTGAGTCTGTTAAAGTGCTGCTGTCATTTAGCTTGTGGACCTACCACACTCTGATGGCCCCTTTCAAGAGATCCACACTCTCCAATACTTTCTCCATCACCCTTGCCTCCCATGGAAGGAAGACGTCTGCAAAAGCTTTGGGCCCCTCTTCAGCAAGTCTTTCACGGAGCTGCACCAATCTGTAGCATACGGAGATACTGCCGATTTTGTCCTTAGCCAAAATGAGGACATTAGGAAACTCTCATTTAATACACTCTTACACCCCTCCCCCTTGAGATCGAAGTGCTCTCAGCCCTTCTAACCTCAGTTCTGACATCTTTGCTCCTTTTATGTCCCTATACCTTTTCCATTGTAATGGGGACCAGAACTAAAGTGTCAGCCCCACTGTAACTGTTAAAAGGGTCTCCGAGCTCTCTGTGAATGCGCTCGGCACCATTCACACACATGCCATAAACTCACGGTAACACGCCTCCCCTTCCAAGTTTAGCCCAGGTGGAGAAGCCAAGATCTGCCAGCACCATCCCAAGGTGTAACAGCTCCTTCCCAGCAGACCAGAGCGAGCAGGCTGATTCCTGTGACGTCAGTGCTCACTGCTTACCTCTGCTGGTTTATACAAAGCAGTCGGTGGAGGAGCCACAAAAGTCAGAGTGGAGCTTCCTACCCACAAACTGCATGTCAAGAAAACTGTTTTCCTGAGCTCCTGAATGGCAGTGCAACCATCAGATGTCACTTCTGTATGCTGCGTTATGCTACAGTCACACTGGGGACGCATCTGGAGTCCGCCTCAGGTGATGTTAGAGAGCTGAGCATTACCTGCAGCGGGCAATATTGTGGGAAGAAGAAATAAGCGACCTGTGGCTGGGCCACCAGGGAGCTAAGTCAAAGAATGAGCTTCACTATTAGCGTTTGCCGCAGAGGCACACTAGGAGCTGCGGCTCTCAGATCAAACTGAGGGAGGTGTAAGATGGCTTAGGGTGGTTTAGGGATTCAGGGCTAGTAAAATCTGCCTTTGGGTAAAGATTGGCTATGAGTTACCACTCCTCAGTCTGTACTCTATCTATACCACCAGGGGCTTTGTAAATACCATCTAAGTAGGGTGCAGCAAACTCTTATCTACAGGATTGGAGGGTATTTGGGATCAACAGATAGAGAAAATGTCTCAACATTATTTCTAGAGAATCAAGGGTCACTTGGCTGAGAGACTACTGGATATCCTGCTGACACGTTAGTATGAGTATGTTCATTAAAAAAATGATTGAGTGCTTTATTTGTACCATGAACTTAGCATTCACTATCCCTAAATCTTACCACTATCACTCTCTACAAAAAACAAGCCAACCAACCAACCTCCAAAACTGTAGAACCCAGATGAGCAAACAGGCTCAGAAAGGTTAACTGCTCAGGGTCACCTAGCTTCTCGTGACAGAGCGGGACTGCCACCTTAGTCTGCACCAAAGCCTGCCTGCCACCTGTACCAAGTAAGTGTTTCCTGTTTAATCCTCACACCCTGTCGGTGTCCTTGGCTAACTGCCACCTGTAATGACACTCATCTCCCAAGCTCTCTCTGAAGACAATTATGGAAAACACAGAAGACAGCTGCGGGCAGTAGGCATTTAACTGACGCCAGCCATCCCTGCCCACCACTATTACTAATGCTTGGACATCTAGTCAATACCAACACTAATATTTGGTGGCTTTTACACACAAACGTAATCCCATCTTCTCCTAGCCAAATGACTTCACAACACAGCGGACATCAAGCATGCTGTGTGTCCTCGGGGAGCTGCCTACCCACGAACCCCATGTCAAGAAAACTCCCTTCCACTTTTATACTTTACTGCTCTAGATTCAAATAAAAATGATGCGTGTTACTACCTAGCATTCAATAACTCGTTCTCCATCCTTAGTTCCAATTCCCTAATTCACATGAGCACAATTAATAAATGTATCTCAAAAGATACACAAGAAATGACAAATACAGGGAAAACTATTAGAAATTAGGCTAAAATCAATGCAAAGTCATTTTCCAAGTAAAAGCAAAGACCACGTAAGCATCCAGGTCAAAACAGGAATATAAGGAATTATACCAGAGACAATTAGACTGATAATTCTATGCCTTTTATTCAGTTATTTCAAAAATATTTGCTGATCATTTGTTTCAAAATGTACATTAAAAAAATCCATACAAAACTGTAATTTGTTTTCAAACCAGACAGAAACAGTGGAAACAGGATTTTGAAAAAAGTTCACTGAAAGTAAAAAGTCACCCCCCCAAAAAAAAAACAAAAACCAAAAAAAACCTTTTACATGAGCATAAATACGGCAGGTACAAATTTTCCTTGAGTTCCTTGTTGAAATTTGGTCCATAACATGAACAGGCTAAAGTAGAAAAACGAAAAGACACTTTTTGTCCACATTTGCATTGAGTTGCTCAGGGCACCAGCAGCCTCAGCTCATCCTTCCAATGTTTATTAAACAAGAGAAACTGAAAAATGAGGTTTATAGTCTCATCACATAAACACTTGAATCTGTACCCAAGGACATGGTGGTACTTATTATAATCACAGCCAGATCCTACTGGGTGAACAGGGCTGTCCACACATGGCCGATACTCAGAAAATGCTCCTTCCTCTCCATGGGAACAAGAAACTCTAGAAAGCTTTTGGGCAGAGGGATGGTGATTCCTCACGTGTCACCGATCTTACTCCTAGACACTGACTTATTAATGCCCCATCATGAGGATAGTTTTTTTTTCCTTCTCAACAGATTTTTAAAAACTATATATGAACGTCTAAGACGACGCTACAATGTTCTACTAGAGTGCCACAAAAACCCACCCAGGATCAAGAGAATGACAGCAAGGAAGAGAAAGTGGCTAACATTTCTTCTGTAGGGGATGACGACGACCCCTCCCGTGGGTCCCAGCCCTTCCCAGGGCGTTGAAAGGGACGGTAAGGCCTGTGGAAAGACCACTGGCTGGGAGGGTTATTGCACAACCCGGAAGAACAAGGAAAAGGCAGGCAGGGCAAGGGCTGGGGGAGAAGGGAGCTGCTGCTAATACAAGGTAACACTGAATTAGGAGCTCGGAGAAGTTCTGCAACAGCCGAATGAGACCCACTGTCAAAAAGGTATCAGCGCATTAACACTTGTGACTGGAAAGTAAACACCTGTATAATAGAACCTTTGGGTTGAATGGAAAGCAGAATAGAGCAGAAGAGGTTCGAGCAAGGGTACCTTTCTTTGTAATCGGGGGGTGGGGGGCTGGAAGATCAGGGCTCACCATGTTGGGGCCAGAGGGGGGCCTGGTGCTCCTAGAGGCCTCTGAACTTCCCTTAATAGATACAAGGCACAGGGGCCTGTGTTGGGCCCTCCCCGGCTTCTGCAGCCACCCAGCGGGGCCAGAAAACTGACACAAGGGAGAAACCAGAAACAAAACAGAACACACCACAGACTCTTAACACAATGGTGGTTGGATGGGTTGGTGGTGGTGGAGACCGAGATGAATGAGGCGAAAGTGTCACAATCCATGTCCCTTTTACATGTAACTGTACCAGGGTCCAGTGTCCTTGGCTGCACACGACCAGCAGCCCTCGAGCCCTGGCAGCTGGGGGCTGGTCATACAGTACAAGTGAAAACTGTTAGACCACATGGCAAGTAAGGCACTTCTTACACAAGAATAAGGATCTGCTTAGCACAAAAACTCACATGGGTTGCCGAGCCCAAGAGGCGGCATAGAGCCAGTAGGTCCTAACATCCCAATGCTTTTCTGAGACCTCCATATAAAGGGGGGTAGGGGGGAGAGGCAGCTGAGGAGAGGGTCTTTTCAGCCTTTTGGGAGGAGGAATTAATATTCAGGCGAGAACTGCAGTAAACAGTGAAAAGTTAGTCAAGGCTTCCTCACTGGGCCAACCATGGGCCGGAGAGGGATTCTATTTAGGTTTCAAGTGATCTGACAGTGAGCCCATTCTCCAGTCATGCCCCCAAGTTCCTCTTGACAAATAGCGCGGTGAGCTGGGAAGGCAGAAGGAGAGAAGAAAGAGCACTCAGTTGAGCTGATTCACACGCTTTCAACATACTCCGTGAGAAAAGAACAGAGAACTGCAAAGGATATTCGCTAGGACACTGCGGCCCTGAGGCAGGGGGCTTAGTCGTGTCCTCCTTTCACCCAGGCCTAGGAAAACCCAACTGCATTGATTAGAACGGGAGAGAGAAGCAGCTCTCCTCCTGGCTCGGCCTGCTCCCTTTCCCCCAGAACCTTCCCCTACCTTCCGAAGGACACATGTAACTTATTAATAGTGCAGCTCTCAGAGCCCGGATGGTAAAAATAACTTGCCCATCACTGAACCTCCAAGGAGGGGAACCTGCAGCATGGGATCCTCCCGCCCAGCTGACACGGCCTCCCTCTCCCTCTCCCACCACTGCCCTCTGCTCGGCTCCCCTCACACTGGTGCCAGCCAGAGGTGTGGAGAGAGGCAGCGGTTGCTGAGGTAGATTAGCACGCGTTCTCCTGCTCCGGGTGGATGGTGCGGAGCTGGCCTCTCACCCTTGCAGGCGTCTGACACGGCCTTCACAGATGGTTTGCCACACTGGGAATAGGAGAGAGTGTGTAAGACGGAAGAACATAGCCCAAATGGCCAAATCAGGACAAGCCAGCCCAACAAGCTCACAGGATGAAGTGGAACTGAGATATTTTGGCTCCTGGCAACATGGTTTGAGCCAACGTGCCAGAGAGTTGGCTCTGCTTTGAAAGAAATGTGCCAGGGATGCCAGTGGGGTGACAAATGATAATTTCCCTATTATTTCCCCTCCCCTCAAATCATTCCTGAAGCTCAGCTGGTGAGATGCTAGCCTTACTCATGGTCTCGGGGGGTTTATAGAGCAGAAAACATCTGACTAACACTCATCGCTGAACAAACCCCCTTCTTTAGGAAACAGCCTAAGTTGGCCCCGTCACTGGGTTGGCAGTACCACCTCTGAGGCACTCCATTGTACAGCGCTGGAGAATTAGGAACACGAAACTGTGTGGCCTCTGGCAACGAACACCTGAAACACCGACCCACGGGAGAAGGGAGGCTGCTTGACGGCAGCACGGGAGCTGCTGCTCAGCCCCTTCCCGGCCCACAGCACACCGCGTGTATTTGAGAAAGGCATGACTCCACAGTGTAACGGGGCTGACCTGGGGAAGCAGCCTCTCACGGGGAGCTGAACACACTGCCTAGGACACGGCCTGGAGAGAACTGGGACGGTGGCTGGGCTGATGGGGCAGGTTATAGGAGGCTGAAGAGCCCCATTACCAACTTACCAGGCCAGGTAGGGAGCCAAATGCAACTACAGCCATGGCCGGGCTGTTGGACTGAAATGGCTCAGGGCCTCCGCCTCAGGTCTGTCAGGGTGATGCCAAGCCACCCTTTTACTGAGCTTCCACGTGGCAGCCCAGACAAGTGTCAGAGAAGGATGGGAGAAATGCCTATTTTCAAAAAAGCTGTCCCACTTCCTAAGATAATCAGAAGCCAAGGGTGTTGCTTCCATTTCAGCCACCTTTTCCTGAACAGAGAAATAAGGGTCTACAGAGGTGTGAGGAAAGAAATCCTTCGGTCTCCAGAAAATTAAAATTGATCTTTGATGCAAGTGACATGGAGAAAGAGGAGCTGCCTTGATGAAAAAAACCTATCTCCCCCTTTTTGGATAATAATCCAAGGTTAGGCTCCTACTGCGGTATCAGAAAGAGGACCAGCGCACTGCAGGACACCCAGCCCATCAGAACTGCTCCCCATCAGTACAGCAGAGTTTGGGAGGGGTTCTTACTTCGGACCTCTGAAAGCCTAACTCTGGAAATCCTCCCAGGGCTTCGCATCCCATCAAGATGTGAAGGCCTTGTCTTTGTGGGGACAGACTATGTGAGGGGCAGGGCAGAAAGCCTCTTGTCGGCACAGCTGGGCTGCTCATCTAAGCAGCCAGTCCTGGTTCATACCATCTAAAATGCTAGGTGTGCTCAACAAACATCAGCAGATGACAACAACAATTCCAAAGAACATTCAACAAGGGAGGCCGGAGAGAGTGGCCCCGGTGACCCTCGCTGGGGCCCCAGGGCACGTGGGGGCGTGGTGTTCCTGCAGCTTGAGAGATGAGATCAGGCAGCAGCACGGGCCCCTCACACGGGCTGCCTGCCCGGGTCTGGGGTTTGGACCAGCATATGCCCGCTGGTCTGTTTACTGCTGTCATGTTTGGTTTTGAATGCTGGTGAACAGTTGAAAAAAACAAGTGCAGCTGGCGCTGCTGAAGAAAGGCCTGGGTCGACTCCTCCATTATTTCTGCCGCCATTATCTTTCCAGAAGAGCCTGCTGCTCAGTACGCTTTCCTCTTGCTCTGGAGAGTGGGGAGCCTTGTTCCCCCTTCAGCACTTGCCCAGCAGAGTGAGGGCGGGTTGGTTTCCAATCCGGGACCAGCCACTGGCAGGCTGGCTTGAGTCACAGGACCCAACACACTTAACACCATCCTTCTGGACCGAGTCGTCAGGTCCCAAAGCCAAGTGCTTTGGCATTTACAACAAGCAGTGGCACTGCTGGGCCTCGAGATGGTGCGTGCAGAACTGGAATCATACATCTCGTCAGTTAATCAGCACCTAGGAGATTATGATCCGAGAGGGCCGGTCTCTTCTCTTCTTGCTCATCCACACGGGGGCCACCGGGGGACCTGCTACTGGCCCCAGGCGGAGGCTCCTGGGCACAAACGAGGCTTCTAGACTTTGACAGGTCCCGGGGACGGACGCTGGGTGTTGGATGGCCAGGACCACAATCTTAGCTCCCTCTCGTAAAAATCAAGACACACAGAAAAATTGCACAATACGGTAAAAGAAGTAAAAAGAGAAAGAAGCAGTCGTGAAGGAAGAGAAATAAAGAGGCCAGGAGAAAGAGAACCACGAGCACCTGTGCTTCTAGAAAACCCAACACAGTACAGAGGTGAGGACATGAGGTGGCTTGAGGGAGAGAAAGAGGAAGATTTTTGGTTTTATTGAGAATGAATGGTTTATGGAAGAAGAAGAGAAAGCCAAGAAGTAAGAAAGGAAAAGCCCCATTTAAAGACAGGTTCCTGCTGTTTGAGATGGAGCATCAGGAGCAGGAAGGGGAAGGCAGTGATGGTGCCTGGGCTCCTCACTGCCCCATGGCCCCCACAAGGGGATTTCTGTTCTCAGCACTTTGGCCTTAAGGAGACTTGAGTTTCTTAGTCCGTGGGGAAGTGCCGTTCTCTGCTTTCACCACTCCATTTTCATGGTAACCTAGGAAGTGAAGGGAGACAGACATGATGTTTCTCCTGGTAGGGGAGCAGGAGGGGGAAGGGTGGGGGCCCAGGCAGCCTGGCTGCTGCACACAGATGGGCCGAGGGGACCCCGGGCTGCAGCCTCCCACAGCTCCTGGAGGCTTCTGCTTTCCCTGGGGTCTTGCTACCAGTGGCTCCGTTTGCAGTGGTTGGTCTCTGACTATCCTTTAGCAGGAGGGTGCTGGGATGACACACAGTAACCCAGGAGCAGGCAGAGGCCTGCCCGCCCAGGCCTGAGGCGGGGGCCAGATCCTCGCTGAAATCACTTGGGCGCTGCCAGTGGCTTCAGTTTCTCTCAGGCCCCCTGCAGGGCAGCTGCCCACTTCAGCAACAACTCCCGGGAAGGTGAGGACAGAAGGGAGGAGGTAGAAAGGCTGAAGGGACAAGGCCTTACTCAGATGCCTGGCACTCCTCTTGTGGCAGGAAAAAAAAAATCTTTTTATTGTTGTCGAAAACACATCCGTGTGCTTGCTCCAAAGCAAAGCCTCACACCCCATACCCACCCAAGCTAGGCCTGACTCCACGTCACACCCAGCCATGCACGTGTCTGGTTCTAACACACATGAGCCCTTGCCAAGCAGGCCACACCTGGAGAAAGGCAGGTGAGTCAGAAAATAGATCCTAATGCAGACGGGCCCCCAGGCTGGACAGAAAGTGCAGGGCTGGTGTTGCCCCGGGACCCGGGGGGGGGGGGGTGGTAACTAGAATGTGGGAGGGGCCAAAGGAGAAGTGGGTGTCCCACCCCTGAGCCCACCTAGCACTGCGTCATCTTGAGTCATTCCTGAAGACAGAAGAGGAGCCAGCAGCCTGGGAGGCAGAGGCGGGCCAAGATATAGAGCAGAGGGCAGGTGAGGACAGCGTGGCCGTGCCACCCAGAGAACAGGCACAGAACTTGGCTGGGGCCCAGAAGCCACCCTGAGGACACGCTTCCTGCCAGAGTTCCCCACCCAGCCAATGCCCTGCCCCACCGTTGCCAGAAGGGCTCCCTGCCCACAGCATGTCCCTGGCCCACACCCAGCCACGTGCCAGTCAGGCCCTGGCAGGAGCCAAGGAGCCCCAGGCCCAGGGGAAGGAGTCCAGACGCAGGGCTGCAGGACTGGTCTGGGTAGAGCCCAAGGAGCTGGGCCCTGGCTCCTTCCCACCCAACCCACACAGAATTCGCCCCTGCCTGCCCACGGGCCCTGTCACTCACCAGATTCTCTCTTGATGAGCCTGGCTGGTAGTCTGGGGGCAGCTGGGACTCTCCGCTTGGCACTTTGCTCATTCCAGTATTCCCGCCAGTGCCGCAGCTGGGAGTGGATGAAGCGCCACATGAGCCAGGCCTGGGCAGCACACACCAGCAGCAGCATGCAGAGCCTGCAGAGGGGCAGAGCAGGGGGCAGGGGAGGAGATGGGGGCAGGAACCCGGCTGCTCCCATGGCCTGGTTCCTGCTCACCCTCAACCCCAGCACGCCATCCCACACCACCACCAGAAAGAGCACAGGGCTCAGTGCCAGTCATGGCTCCAGCATGCTTCAGGGCTGGTGGCGGACAGACGGTGGGGGAGAGGGAGACTACAAAGGTGGCAGCGACAGACGCATGTCCAGTTCCATGGTCATAATGCCTCCATGACTGGCTGGGAGCCACAGCCTGTCCCTTTTGTACCTACACCGCAGAATACAGCTCATGTCAGCTCCATATATATTGGAAGAATTCAAGTGAGTTGATTTATGATAGAGCAGAAATAACTCTAGAGTGGCCTCTCATCCAGCATGTCACTTAAAAAGCTGAGCAATCCTGGACAAATCAGGCACCTTTCCAGGCCCGAGGGTCTCCTGGAAACACTGTGGCTTCCTTACTGCTGTGGGAGGCCATTGGCCAAGCTGTAAGAAGTCCATGCGTGGCATAACAATCCTTGAGATGCTGGATGTGAGACCTACTGTGCACCGTGAAGCACTGGGCAAAGGTGAGGGGATTCCCACGTGGCCTGAAGCCCTGACTGGTCTGAGCGGGCCAGCGCTGGGGAGTGAAGGTGGTTTTGGTGGAAGCAGAAGGCTGGTGTCTCTTCTCCCCTCAGGTCTAATGGCCAGAGATTCCCAGCTAACGTGGCGGAGACGCAGGGGTCTGCTGCCTCCTGACCTTCTGCAGAAATTGTGCCAAGTTCAGGAGGCTCCTGAGAGCGCTCAGGGAGCCCTGGTTTATCGCCTCGGGCTTTTGCCCAACTCACCTGCAAAGTAAGGTGTTGAAGTTCCCTTTTTCGGGGTCAAAGGCCTGGTTTTCCATGCGAGCAAGTCCAAAGCCGATGGCCAGCACGGCAAGGGTGAGGATGAAGAGGCGAGTGACCCCAAATACAGCCGCCCAGGCATTAAACCTGCTCGTGGAGGCAGAAAAGGGACATAAGCCTTAACGGATCTGTGAGGGAACCTTTACCCACTTCTCCAGAAGTGACCTTAGGTGGGAAAGTTGAAGGGAGGCTGAGTAGGGTGCTCGAAGGACGAGACAGCTAGAATAAGATGCTCCAGAAAATTAAAAAAAAAAAAAAAAAAAACCCACAAAAAAACTCAGGGTATTGCCCGCAGGTAAAGGGGCACTTGGCACCCAGGGCAGGACCCTCCCATCAGCCAGACCTCGGGAGGCCCCTGCCCAGCAGGCCAGCTGACCGGCCTCCCCACTTACAGCTTCTCGTTGTTCTCATCTGCAAAGTAGAAGAGTCGGGCCATGTGGAAGAGTAACTCGGTCGAGTACTGCAGCAGCAGCAAGATGAGGCCCAGGCGGCTCAGGCTGGAGAGAAACAGACAAGCCTCACAGTCCCCCCAAGAGGCCGCGGACAGCAGAGGCCAGGGGCCCGGCGCCCCGAGCTCTGCTCTCCACTCCACTTTCCTCCACCTTCCCTGGCTGGCCCTATCTCATCCTTTAGGATTCCGTTCTGCTGCCACACCTTTAAGAATTCTTCCTCATACCGAATCGCCTGGCCTTTCGCCTGTCCTGCCTGGGTCAGGCATCCTTACTGGCTCCCACAGTGACCCTGACTGAGGCTCTTCACAGCACTTGTCACCTCTCATTCATCACCTGGCACGGGACCAAGCACGTAAAAGGTGCTCAGAACAGGTGGCTGAGCTTTGCATTGTAGAAATATGAGGGCTTCCCACAGTCTGATACTTTCATTATCCAAATCTTCACAGCTAAGAGGTACGGGAAGCAAAACTCAACATAAGGCAAAAATCTGTGCTTGGGAACTGACCTCTTAAAAAAATCAGCGCCCACTCAGACATGCCCCTCTGCTCAATTCCAGGCATGATGTATGACTGACTTCCTTAGGCAGTTTGCTGCAGATGGTCAGCTGTCATTCAAACAAACGCAAAATGAAATGACAGATCCTGCTGAACATGCAGGGCTTCAGGAAGTCAATGTGGTGACATGGGAGCACTCCCATGGCAGTGATACATAAGGATCCAGCCAATTCCACCCAATGAGACCGAAGAAGTGCAAAATCCGTCAGGATGGTCACTGGATCCTGAGAAATGTCAACAGAACGATGTGCAAACTACCTGATGTCTTCACGTGCCTAGTGGGACTCCTGTCATTCATGCGTCAACCTGAGTCACCTCCTCAGAGAGGCCTTCCCTCACCACACCAAAGGTGCCAAGTACACAAGTCATTCCGTCGCATTGCCCTGCTTTATTTTATTCACTGCACTTACCACTAGGGGAAACTCTATTTACTTATGTCCTTGTTTGTGGTCTGCCTCCCGTGAGAACAGACACCCCAGGAGAGCACAGCCTGTCTGCCTATAATTGCACCTCCTACAGCAGCTCCCGGCCCATGGGAGGGCTCAGTCTGTGCCGAGTGAATGAAGGCCTCCAAAAGCGAAGCTCTTCACCAAAATGAGACCCCACATCATTCGGCATTTCAAAGGTCCGTCTTCCTTGGGGAATCCTGGGGAAAGGGCTTCTCCTTTCCCCACACTCACCTCTGAAAACAAGAACGAGGACGGAGGGGAAAGGAGGTCACGCTCCCTAAATGAGCAGAGAGCAGCAACTGCTCCTTGACACAGAGCCAGCCTCACCAGGAATGTGACGGGCGTGATTTTGGCAGATCTGCTGCTCCCGGCCCTCTGAGTCCTATTCTCATTCCGAAACAAGAATTCACAGGACTCAGCCTAAACAGGGTCAGACGCCCGCCCTTCTCCTTCCCTGGGACGTGTCGGATGTGGGAAAAAACAGATCTTGGAGCATCTCACATCTTTTAGAGGCAGAACTGGTACAGCAGGGATCCGACGGCGGCAGGAAGCTCTCCTTGCCACACATTGCGGGGGTGACAGCGCAGACTGGCTCCTTCAGAGCCCTTCTGCATGTCACACGAGCATCCCAGACAAGAGCAGAGCTGGCCCCACCACACAGCCCTCACCCCTTAAGGTCCCTGCAGGAATCAACACTGTTCTACGTCTCCAGAGACAGGAGAGTGGATTTGAGAGCTGCCTTCCTCCTGACTCCGTTACCCCGAGTCCATCATTGTCACAGGACACCCACTATGAGACCCCAGGACCTCCAGGCTCCTTAGCCTGGAAAGTCACACATCACAGGTTCTCAAAATGTCTGCCTGGACAAAGCAAAATTCTCCTGAACTACATGGATAACGCTCAAGAAAAACCTAAATTAGCAATGACGTGTCCTATTCATCAACGTGAGTCTTTTCATACAAGAAGACACTCAAGGCCAAATACTGTCACACATCTTTTGACTTCACAACAACCAAGCAGGGACCTCTCTACAATTCATTACAAATCAAAGGGAAGGGGGTCCCAGGGCTGTGAGCTGACAGCTTGAGCTGGTCGCCTGAGGTAGGAGCCCAGCTTCAGGACGGCTTCTTCTCGCAAAGCCACAGATCAAGTGCCGACATCCCTCAGAAGCCTTCCCTGGCTGTCTCAGATTGAGGCAGTCACTTTTCTGGGTCCCCCTGGCAGATGACACATGTCATAGTACAGTGCTTATCATACTACATGGTCCTCCCGCTATGTCTGTACCAGTCTCTCCTACTAGACTGAGAATGAACCACTGAAAATAAAGGAATCTTCTACCATCCATCTTTGTACTCCCAGGTCTTAGCCTGGTGCGAGGCACACAGAAGGCGTCTAAGAAATGCCTGCTAACTGAATGTCTGGAGAGATGCACTGACACTGAGGGCGAGGAGATGTGGGTGTCACTCACTTCAGGAGGTATGCTCCGGCTATGTGGACCAGGTACAGACAAATGTACTGGAGCTGGCGGGGAATTTCCTCCTGCAAACCAGAGAAGCAGCCCGTGAATGTGCTGTTCCGTAACTGAAGGTGCAGGAACGAAGGTGAAGTGTGTGTGTGTGGGGGGGGGGGGGTCGCCTCCCCAACAGCCGCAGGGCTCAACCGCGGCTGCTTTAACAGAGATGGTCCAGGTCACACCACAGGCCCATGCACCAGGCTGCTGAAAAGTCTGAGGGTGAGGAAGCAGCTTTGGGTCCATGGTCAGAGGGCAGGGTTGGGTTGAGAAAGAAGGGACAGGGACTGGGGAACAGGGCTTTTGGAAATAATTCAGAGGGAGGCTATTTTTTCAAAAAAAAGGGACTGTGGGAAAGGCAAACAACTTTTCCATCCACCATCCAGAAGATGCAAGTTAAGAGTTTACTCAAAGCCACATACATGGCTAGCGTGGGGGCAGGCAAGACACGCGCTGGTGGCCTGTTCTCATCGAGGTCTACCTGGAGACTACGACAGGGGCTGACTAAGCATCTTCCACAAGCCGCCCACACATCCCCCTCACCACCCAATGCTCTGTGCTTGTCCAGGAAGGGACAGGGGACCCCTGGGAACAGGAGGGGAGGAGAGGACGAATGGCTTCCAGAGGGAGAAGTGAGTACTCACCTTCCGTACCTTCTGGAAGTATAGTTCAGGAAGTGCGTGCAGCCAGTAGGCCAGCTGGCACAGGTAGAAAAACTTCACCTGGAAGCTGGAAACAAGGGAGCGAGTTACACAGGAAGGATGGAGAAAAATGTCTCTGTCATCCTTGCTACGCCCAAGAGGGAAAGGCAAGGGCCAGGCCTGTGTGAGGAGCTGGGGCAGGAGCAAGGGATGGAAGGAGTAGGATGGTCTGCCAGCAGCGCGCTCCTGAGCCTGGGGACCCTGCTCCACAGACAAGCCCTCTGCAAGGGACACAGAAAAGAGTGCAGAGGCTGCAGGTGTGCAGCCTGGAGAAGGGAAGGCTGAGCAGGGAGCTGAGTCTAGAACACTGCCCATGCAGAAAAGGGCGGCGTGGATATACTGAAGAAGGCAGGGGTCCAAGTAGCAAAGGAAGGACCTAACTCAGCTTTAAGTCCTTTGCAGTTGTTCTACAGGGCTCATGAAAGCCAAGGGGTGGCCTCCTGAGGACACGGGCCCAGCTGCTGCTCTCCTGGTGTCTCACCCACAGCAGGAGGGGAGGGGGGTGCTGCCTGATGGGGCACCGGCCATGGAAGGCAGGAAGGGAAGATGTGCTGTGAACATGAGTGAGTCGCCAAGAAGGCACAGAGCCAGAGAACGTTATGGAGATGCTGCTTCTGTATCTGTCTCACGTGATTTAGGAACCTGCTGTTGACTGCAGGTCTGTCCCCTCAAAATTCCTAACTGGAAATCCGCATCCCCAGCGTGATGCTATTAGGAGGTGGGGCCTGTGGGAGAAGATTTGGTCCTGAGGGCAGAGCCCTCACGAGTGGGATTAACGTCCTTATAAAAGAGGCCCCAGAGAGCGCCCTCTCCGCGTCCGCCCTGTGAGGGCTCAGGGAGAAAAACGCTGTGTACGAACAAGAAGAGGGCCCTCACCAGACACTGAACCTGCGGGCCCCTGGATTGTAAATTCCCAGACCTCCTGAACTGTGAGCAAGACATCGCTGTTCTTTATAAGCCAGCCAGTCTGTGGGGTTCTGTTGTGGCAGCCTGAGCTGTGACAGGAGCTAGTGCAGACGACACATCATTTCGGGGTTCTCCAGTCAAGCAGACTGGGAGGAAGCAACTCCCAGACAAGCTGCCTCCGTCCACAATACTGTGCCCTAATAGGCGTGCGGTCGGATCGGTCCTCATGCCAGCTGGCCCCGTGGTGTTCTGGCCACATTCTAGGATGAGGGAGCCAGTGGACCAGCGGGCTCCTCCCTGGAGACCCTGTCATGAGAATACTCACGGGAGGTACACATGCGGGTAGTCTTCCCAGAGGCTTCTCGGGTTTGTTAAATATCCTTCCTGGAGTGGGAGAGAAGAGTCAGCATTTAGAGATGTGAATGTGAGAGGCCCTGAGCAGGCCCAGGGGTCAGGGGTCAAAGGCACACCTAATCCCCAGCTGCCAGACAGAGGAAGAAACAGGAAATGTGCAAATGAAGGACCTCTCCATGTGGGACTTACTGGCACTCGCTGGTGTCTTTACTGTGAAAGAGAAGCGACAGAAGGGGAAGAGGTCCGCTGGGGTCAGAAATCTGTATCTGAATGTAGGCCTGACACTTACGAGCTGCGTCCTGTGAGCAAGTTACTCCCTAAGCTTCACTTGGCTCGTCAGTAAAATGAGGATAAAAATACCCTCCCAGAGTTATTGTTAGAAATAAATGTGACAGTTTATGTTTATGCGACAGTGTCTAGTATTATGCCTGGCATGTGGCACTCAGGAAATGCTTGTAGAATGAATAAGCAACTAGACTCCAGAATCACTGTCCACGGGAAAAATGAAGAGGCTCCTTTGGCTTTTCACATCATCACAAATAAAAAGAATGTGAGGACCCCACAGGCCTCGCTATGAGGCCTCACCCCACAGGCCTCGTAAGTGTCACACAGCACACTGCATTATTGCCAGTTGCCTCCATCACTCCGCAAGATCCTTCAGGCTGTGGTCTTTGCTTGCCCTTCTTTATATCTCGAGTATCTAGCCCGGGGCCTCATATAGAGCGGGTACCCAGAGCCTCTTGCAGAGTAAGAGAATGTAACCTAAAAAAACCTTTCATTACAAAACATCCAGAAATGCTGGATGAAATCTTCCCAATATTCTTTTAAATGCAAAGTTGAGCTCACAATAAGAAAGGGAAAACCCCTGGGGCCCCAAAAAAGGATAGGGTGTTAAAAACCATAGCAGTAAGGTGAGTTTATGGGGCCAGGGTATTTGTGCACACGTGGGAACCTTGGGAGGTGGGACTTGTATAAAATCTGTACCCTTAAAGGGCTAAAACCTCAGAGAAAGAAGATCAGAAAGAGTTTGATGAGCAACACAAGGAGATGAATACGATGCCTGCTCACTCTGGGCACAGGATGAAAACATAAATATTATCCCCTGAAAATCTGTAACATTAGGCTCACTTTCACATGGGTTTGGAGTTCAAATGTATACTAACTCCATGGTCTAGGAAACACCGGGCTAAGAAATTAGTGTTAATGGTACTGTGGACCAGGGATACTATTGGGACATACTCTCATTTAAGGATGTGCAGGACTCCCACACATGAAGCCTTGCTCAAGATGAGTTTATAAGCCAAGATTAAAAAACACACAAGGAAGCAAACCACCATGAGCAAGAGTTGGCTGACACTACCCTCAGAGTACGCAGAGAAGGTTAGATGAGTATGAACTCATTTCAGAAACAGGGAAGTAAAGGAACAGATAGGAAGCATCTCTTGAATCAAGATGAATTTTCAGCAGCACAGCTGAGCTGGTCCCATAACTTCAGGCCTGGTTGCTTCCACAAGTCACAAATGTCATGGAGCTGGTCGCTTTGATGGAGAGGCTGAGAACCTCAAATGTTCACACTGGGACTAGAGCAGGGGGTTGGCCGTGCTCAGGAGAAGAAAGAGACCAACACAGTTCAGTGAGACACACTCTGGGCTGATCCACCCACCCCCAAGGCACTAAGTACCCTGGGACACTCCTGGTGTAGGCCACACACAGCCCCAATCCATAACCTGGGGCCTCATTAACACAGTGTCCTAACTGATAGGTCCAATCAGACACATACATCAGTGTAGCCAGGGTGACAGGTTTCAAGGAAAAGGTCTCATCCCAAACCCTCGTGGCTTCATTTCTGGTCTATCATCACCCTTTCTCCCTCGGGCAGACACAGATTGAGGCACAGACGTGGAGGGCTCTGGGGCATGTGGAGATGTGAGGAGGGCTTTCCAACACCCACACAGTTGCCTGCACCAAAATGTCCCACCCGGGCACACAGCGATACGTGGCCCTCCACTCCCTCTGCCTCATTCCAGGGAAATGACAGAGGTGAGAATGTTCCTTCCTAAAGGAAGCAGCGATGTATTTAAGGAGGAAAATGGTACTTCTGGGACAGAGGTGAGAGAGGAATGTCTGCCAAAAAAGACTGGCCAAGAGAAGCAGCATTGAGAGAAACCTAAAGCCCAGATGATCTTGTGATTTTAAACAGGAACCCTCCTCAGCATGGCCCCTTTACTTAGGAGATAAGGAGGTCAGAACTTTGAAGCCAACAAGCAAAGTCCCCAGAAAAATGCTGCCTGCTTGGGAATGGTCAGTCCTCAGGGAATGTGCAGGAGGGGGTGGCGGGAGGAGAACACGGGGAGCCAGAGGAAAAATGACTCACTGCTCTGAGAACAGCCTTTTCCAGACCTCGGGCCAGGCAGCTGGCTGCAGGGGCCCTGGGGCTGGGGTACCCTCAAAGCTTAGGCACGCCAAGTACCTGAGAGCCCAGGGGGCTGAGCATGGCAGAGGGAGCACCTGTAACCCATCCTGAATGCCCCCCACTGCCAGGCACTGGCGGAAGTTTCTGGGGGAGCTTGGGAAATCCTTTGTTCTCTTCCAGTTCTACAAATCGATCTATGAGCTAAGTGAGGCCTGAGCTGGAACAATCTCTTCCTTTCCCCCAGCAGCCTTCCTTTTTGCTGTATGAAGGAAAAGAACCACAGAAACAGCAGAACCCAATTAAAACACACAGTCAGTTGCTACCTAGATTCAGACATACCTTAGAGCATTTGTCCTTCAGGAACAGCCATGTACTAAAGTTCTGCTCTAAGCAATCAGTCCATTCGTAGAAATCAGCCCTGACCCAGGCACCGGCATTACAGGTATTCCCTCTACCACGTTCTCAATGAGCACTAGACTTGAGGTTTTTCAAATATGAGGGTAGGCATCTCAAGGAAGTCAGGCCGGGAGACCAAATGCCCACCCACCCTGCTTTCCCCAGTAGAGTATGTGTGTTTTTTTCTCCCCGAACAATGAATAGTAGTTCAAAGGGAAAAGTAGGAGGTTGACATTCTTATAAAACTATTGGTTGGTCCAGTCACACTACCAACACTCTGAATATACAAACGCAGAGAGAAATGTCTGAATCAAACACCAAAATCAAACTAGTTATTTCCAGAGGGAGGGATTTGGGGCAAATTTTTGCTTTCTTTTTTTCACCTTTCACGTGTTACTGACTTTTTTTAAAAAAAAAAGATCATCTATGATGTTTATAAAAACAACCCATTACTTTAAACACTGTCGAAGGTCAGGGCAGTGAAGATGCATTTGCAGTTTATTCATTCATTCTCACGACCAATTTTTAGTGAGCAGCTAATTCATGCCAGCTAAATAGTGCCAAGCTATCCGAGGGGTACAGTAGTGAGCTCCATGCCAGCTCAGAGTCTAGTGGGAGAAGCAAACAGCAGACAATACACAGATGAACAAGAAAAACCACAATAATGGGCATAGGGCAGAAAATACAAATTGGGGGTGGGGGATTCTCTGAGGAGGTGACATTTAGGTGGAGAATTGGATAGCAAAGAGGATTCAGACATGGGATGTCAGCGGATGGAGGATTTGATCAGAGAAACCACCATGCAAAGCCTAGGAGGCAGGAACGCCAGGAGAGTTAGAGCATCTGAAGGAAGAACGGTAGGGCGAGATGGGCAAGGCTGGCAGGACCCAGGGCACAGTAGTCAGGAAGAAAAAGATTTCACTGCAAGTGGGACAGGGGCTTTTAAGCAAAGGAAGGCATGATTTGATGTATGTGCTAAAAAGATCTGTCTGGCTGAGTAGAAGGCGGATGGCGGTGGGGAGGTACAGGAGTAGAAACAGCCTCCTTCTAGAGGAAAGATATGTAGTGATCCAGGCAAAAGCTAATGGTGGCCTGAATGATAGGACAGGGTTTCCCACCCTGGAACTAATGACATCTGAGACTGGACAATTGTTTGTTGCGGGGACTGTCCTGTGTACCGTAGGATATGCAGCAGCAGCCCTGGCCTCTACCCACTAGATGCCAGTAGCATATTGTCCATTGTCCCCTGGGGGGCAAAATCTCCCCCGGAGAGAACCACCGGCCTCGGGGTGGCGGTGCAGGTAGGAAGCAGTGGAGACAACCTCAGTGTGTTCTACAGGTAGGGTTGGCCGGCGAACCTGCAGGTGAACTGACTGTGGAGGGAGAAAGAAAGGGAAGAACCAAGGAAAATGTGCATCGTAACATCAAAATTTGATTTCAAAAAACTAGCTGTTTAAACTCCTTTTATAAAACGACCCTCTCTTCTTCTTCAATCACTTGCAATCCGTGCAAAAAGGTTCAGACGGAGGTGAGGGCCAGGAGCTACATGGCGTCATTAGGAGGTGGGGTCCTGGAGCTTTCCAAGGTCCCCCTGGTCTCCATTTCCTGTTGAAGATGTTGAGTGGGGAACTGGCTTTCACCATAATAAAAGCCTGTTATGAGCTTCCCCAGAAAAGTGCTACATTCTCTCAGACTAATTAGCATCATCATTTTCAAGCCCTTGAAGGCTGAGAGAAGCAGAGACAGAGCAGTTCAGCATTTCATTCTGGAAGGGGTGTTAAGTAACTTGGCTGTTGGCCGCCAATCTGGTCTAAATGTGTCACAGCTGGTGTGGAACGTCTGCGGGTGAGGTAGAAAGGGTAAAAGTGATTCATTCAGAGATGAGGCAATGCTTCTCCAGAAAGACCCGTTAAACTCTGTGGTGCCCTGAGGCCGTTCTGCCTCAAAGCAGTGGTGGGGAGGAGTGAGGAGAGGGCTGAAATCCAGAAGCACCCTGAGGGGCCGCTCCTCGCCCAGACCACCTGCAAGTCCACAGGACAGGGGGCAGCCCTGTGTCACAGGACAAAAGTCTCAGGTACCGCATATAAAAGTCCTAGTGTTCTGTTTGGGAAAACTGTCCTGTGATTAAATAGATATAGACATAATAGAAATAAAAGCAACACACAAAAGAACAAACACATTGACTTCTTTGAGAACATGAATTCAATGCTCAGCTGTGGAGCACAGTTCCTTAGGATGTGAAAGTTCATCACTGGCACCAAAGGAAGAGGAGGAAGGGGAAGAGAGGTTCAGTGGGAGATAGCAAAGGAAATCTCTAAAAGGTCAGAAGGTTGCTGAATTTTCCATCCCCGGGGGCTGAATTTCTCACAGGACAGGTCTAACTCCTGAGAAAAAGACCAGGTTACCGATGGATGGTGCTCCGAGTTGGGGGTGGGGGGTGAGGGGAGCAGGGACGCTAATTAAACACTTCCTAGCAGGACAGGCCAGGACTTGTTACAGCGAACCCCAAAGGACTGTCCACATTCCTTTGCACAAAGGTTTTTTTTTTGCCATATCAAAGGTTGCTTGTAAGAAGAGTCCTGTTGTGTAGAAAGGGGAGGCAGATAACTGGTCTGGTCCTCCAGGCGTTTGTGGGAATAGCCCCGACTCGCAAGGATTTCATGTGTAGACCAGGCGCTGCTGGCCTTGCATGCAGGAGGCCAATGCCATAAAACAGTAAGTGCACTGGACTTAGAACCAGATCCCCAAGTCCAAGCCCCGTCCTTGTTCCCGCGAAAGCACGGGACCGTGGGCACACTGTGAAACTTGAGCTTGGGTTTCTGCAATCCATAACCCGGGTACCCAAATGAACATAAAACTTATCTCACGGGATAGTGTGTATAGAAGGGCCCTGGAAAACAATACACTGCTATCTAGATATACAGTATCATTACTGTACCCTCACATAATAACTATAACGACTGTTTATTTCTGGACAAGATGACTCTCCCAGCTACAAAACGGCATCCATATCATCTGGCCTCTCTCTCACCACAATACCAGGAGGATGCAAAAATAGCATCAGTTCTGAGAAACTCCAAGTTTCCATCCATACTGCTCCTTACTTTATTTCTTCCCCGCTAAGCCCTTCGCAGTTATCTTCTGAGCAACCCAAGAAGAGCCGCGCTGCCTGGGGGCCCAGGCCCTGCCCCTCCCCAGTCCTGAGGACCACTCACCGTCACCACCACGTAGAAGCACCATATCACCGAGCTGAGATGAAAGACGACCAGCTGTCCAGATTCGTTGAACTTGCTGTGTTTAACCTTAGAGAGATGAAGCCGCTTGCTGATTTTCTAAAAAATGAAGAGAATCCCACATCTTACTATATACAAACGTGCTGGTAACCGATAGGTTTCAAACTCCCCATGAAAGGGCTAAGGTTGGAAGCCAGCGTAATCCAAGTTACTTAGTGTAAGCCTCTGTGTACATACAGCCCTTAGACTCATGTAAGAATTTTGAGAAAGCAGCAAGATGAATGTCTTCAGCCTCGATGTACAGAAGGCATCCCCCAACCATGCTGCGTAGGACAGACCCTTAAGGACGTTGCCCTGTCATGTATCAGGTAGCTCTCTCCCCATGTAATAACATTGCTGTTGCGTACGCTGACTAAGGAAGGCCGTGAGAGGGGACACAGAGCAGTGTGGTCATCTTACTGGGAATTAGAGGGAAGTCCAGTCAACGTGACCAACCCGGGCATGCAAATTAGGGGGCCCACAGGTTCAAAGCTGCAGTTTCCTCCAAGGCAAGCGCCTACAAACCAAGGTATCTCCCCAGTTTCTGATTTCGGAATCTAGGCACATCACTTACGTCTAAAATGTACTCCTGAACCACAGCGTGCAAGATGATGGTGATGAAGACGTAGAACAAGATTGTGACCAGGTCCTTCGGCCCGTAGTGGTAGTGCATGGTTTCACTGTCTGAGGGGGTAATGAGACCACATCAGCATCCGTGGGGTGAGGAAATGCTCTGGGACCCAAAACCGAAAGGGGATCTGAAGGAAAACGCTTCCCTTTTTCTGTAAACCCTAGATTTAGAAGAAAGAGTTTCTTCCACCGAATCCTGTCCAACCTCTGAACTTGACCCTTGGGAAGTGCCAACAGGGAAGGCTAAGGAGAGCCAAGCACACCACAATTTGTCTGGGCAGGAGAGCACAGTGTTTACAAGCCACCAGGGGTTAGAGACAACCAATCTTGATCATCGAGATACTTGATACTTGATCATCAACCAATACTTCATCGGGAAAGCACAGCGGTAGGGAGGCGGGGGGATGCTTAAGAATGGACACTCAGAAGACTGAGTTGACATCCCAGCTCTGTCATTTACTGCCTATGTGACTCTGGGGCACCCTCTATGTGACCTGTCTGTGCCTCAGTTTCCTCATCTGTAAAATAAGGATAACAGCAGTTCCTGTATCATAGGGTTACTACGAGAATAAGATGATTTAATAAATACAAAGTGCTTAGAATAGTATCCGGCACAAAGTAACTGTTATCCATGTAAGTGCTATTGTTTTTGTTGTGGATGCTGGGAGAAATGCATTATTGTGAGAATAAAATAATTTGTAGGCAAGATGCTTATCAGAGTGCCTACAACCCTGGCAAGCACACAATAAATGACCGTTTATTAGAATGTTACTTAACAGTAAGCACTCAGAATCCCAGGTGCGTAAGTCTCCTAGAGCTCAGCCAGGGCAGCCTTTTCCTCCACTGACAGGAGGGTTTACACCCACATTGCGGTAGCAGGCCACAGGGCTGCTAGAGCTGTGAACTCAGGCCTGGATCGCTGCTGCTCAGTAAAACTCCCTCCCACCAGCAGATTCACAGGCTGCCTTTCCAGCTGTGACACATTCGTGCTGAGTCACAGACACATGAGTCACCACTCTTTGCTGGGAGGCAGTTACAGAAGGTAGGTGAGTTTCAGGGTGATCACGGAATGAAATAGAGCTGACTGGGTCACTCTGACAGTGAACCCACAGCATCTGCCACCCCAGGCGGCGAGAATGTGACAGTGGGCAGTGGTGAGGAGGTGAGAGGGCTGGCAAGGACACTGCCCTGGCTTCAGAGTGCACAGATCCCGCAAGGAGACTGACTAAGAAAGGTACCATTACCTATAGACAGGTACGTGGTACTAAGAGGTAAACACAGCAACACAGGGAGCCAAGGCAGGTGAGGGCTGACTGTGGCTTGCGTGGAGATGGTGAGGTAGCAGGTCAGGGGGAACAGGAAAACCAGGAATAGTAAGGGTGGTCAGGTGGTGCGGTGGGGGGGCACCCTAGGCAGAGGTGGCACCTGCAAAGGATACAGGGAATGAGGTTGCAGTGCTGTGGGAACAGGGGAGGCAGGCATGTTAGGTGATGAGGCCGCTGAGAATGGCCTGGGTGCCACGCAAAAGGGTGTGGACTTTATCCTGAAAGCAACCTGGAAACATCGAAGAATTCAAATTCTACAGGAAAATGATGAAACTTGAGTTTGGAAAGTTTAAGGTGGCAGCAATGAACAGCATCATGCCTAGAGATAGAGACACCAATTAGGGAACTGCCAAACGTGATCCAGGTAAGGAACCAGAGGGCCCTGAATAAAAGCAGGAGAAGAGGGAAATGGAGGGAGGAGGGCTGTCAGGGATGGAGAACTGGTAAGACTAGGTGACTGACCCATCAAAGGGGCTGAGATCCGGGAGGGGAAGTAGGCACCGAGGACCAAAAGAGAAGACATTGGAGGTGGGAGAAGAGATAGGCATGGGACTCATCCTCTCATTTTGCTTGTCCATCTGTGAAGCTCGGATTACATCTTCCCTGCCTTCTTCATAAGGGAGGATGAAAGGGGACTAATCAGATGGCCGCATACTTTGGAACTACGAAATTACTAAACACTTGCAAAGTTTCATCATCAAGACCATCATTAGGCAAAATGGGAGTTATACCCAACCAAACACGCACAGTCCAAACTAGGGAAATAACACCTGTCAAGATGTTAGATTATCCATTTTAAAGCCTCTTCGGAGTCAACTGCATTCTTCACCCCAAGAACCATGGTTCCAAAAAGACAGGACCATAGCCTTAAATCCTTCTTGAAACAAGAATGAATGCATGAATTAACACATTCTTTCATTCCTTCACTGTTGAGAGCTACGTGGATGGTATTTTGTTTATTTGTTTTTTGGTCCAAAACTTATCTGGCCCTTTATTTTTTTAAATATTAGCTAACATACTCATATAATATTAATTTCAGGTGTGCACCATAGTTATTCACCATTTATACACCTAAAGAAGTGAACACCGTGATAAGTCCAGCCACCATCTGACACAGTAAGACACTATCACCATACCAGGGGTGCCAAAATATATATATACACACGACTTATATTCATCTTTTGTTACCGTTATCTATTCAGTATTACAATCTTAATACAGTTTTTTCCTTTCTTTAAATGCGCATACATTTTTTTGGCACCCTCTGTATTACTGACTATATTCCCCATGCTGTACATTACATCCTCATGACTTACATGTTTTATTCCTGGAAATCTGGACCTTCTACTCCCCTTCACCTTTTCCCTCCTTTTTAAAATTTCAGATAGAGTTGACATTTAATATTATTTTTTATTAATTTCAGGTGTACAGCACAGTGGTTAGACATTTATATAATTTAAGAAATGATCCCCCTGACTAGTCTAGTACCCACCTGGCACTATACATAGTTATTACCATGTTATTGACTATATTCCCTATGCTTTATGTTACATCCCATGACTAGGTTTTCAATTCCTTGCTCTCTCTTCTTCTTCGGGTACCCCTATGATGTGAACGTTGTTCTATGTGATGTTGTCCAGAGGTACCTTAAATTATTCTCATTTTTTTGGATTCTTTTTTCTTCTTGCTGTATCGATTGGGTGTTTTCTGCTACCTTGTCTTCTAAATCATTGATTCGATCCTGTGTTTCATCTAGTCTGCTGGTGATTCCTTTCAGTGCATTCTTTAGTTTAGTTACTGTATTCTTCATTTCTGGTTTGTTTTTGTTTTTTGTTTTTTTATGGTTTCTACATCCTTTTTTTTACGCTTGCTATCTTTTTGTTGAAGTTCTAAATTCCCTGGGTACCTTTATAACCAATGTTTTGAACTCTGTCTCTGGTAGGTTGCTTTCCTCCATTTTATTTAGCTGTTTTTCTGGAGTTTTCTCCTGTCCTTTCATTTGGGATGCATTTCTTCATTTCTTCATTTTGGCTGCCTCTCTGTGTGTGTGTCTATGTGTTAGGTGTATCTGTTACATCTCCTAATCTTGCTGTGTGGCCTTATGTAGCAGGTGCCCTGTGGGGCCCTGTGGTGCAGTTTCCCTAGTTACCTGCCCTGGGTGCTCCAGGAGTGTCCCTTGTGTGGGTTGTGTGTGCCCTGCTATTATAGTTAAGCCTTGACTGCTATTGGCACATCAGTGTGTGGGAATGACCCTCAGGCTGGTTGGTTGTGGGTTTCGGCCCCGTGCACAGCTTACAGGCTGCTGTGTGGGGTGCTTAGTACCCCATGGAGTGGGATTGGCCCCAGTTGGCTCTGGTGTCTGTTGAGACCACTCTTCGGGTGTGCCGCTTGTGGAGCTAATCACATGGCGTTCTGCAGTGATCTGAAGCCAGCCTCCAGCTACCAACCTCCCAGTTAGTTCTGGGACCTCTTGGAAGGGGTACCGGTGCAGGCTAAGTTCAGCCACTGCCTATCACCAGCCAGAGACTACCTGGTAGGAGATACAAAGCAATCCATGGTTGGTCACTGCCCGTGCTGGACCTGGAGGCATGTGGGAGAGGCCACACTGTGAACTGAGGATGGCTGCCACCTGTACCAGTTCTGGGTTGGCTCTGCAAAAAGCCAGGAAACTCCGAGGCCTGCTGCCACCTGCCAGCTCCTGTAATGTTCAGCAGCTGGTAAAGCCTCCTGCAGAATGGAGTTGGGTGTGGCGGGGTCTCGGTGAATCACCACGAGGGAGCAAGTGGAGCTCACCAGAGCAATTCAGATTCAGATTTGGCCATAAGCATGGTGGAGGGCTCAGTACAGGACAGATGGCACGTGACTGATGACTGCAATGGAGAAGGATCCCGCACGGGGAAAACAGCAACTGTCTTTCCAGTCCTGGCCCCTAAGTTACACAACTCAGTATCTCCCCATATGTCTCCACTGCCCCCCGAGTCACTGTCTCTCCGCCGGAGCCCAGGGTGAGTCTGTATACAGACCCTTTAAGAGGATATCTGAGTTTCCTGCAGCCTTCTGTTCCACCTGGATGGTCAGAATCCCCACTCTTTTTCACAGCCAAATGTTGTGGGGACTCCTCTTCTCAGCACCAGTACTCTGGGCTGGGGAGCCTGGAGTGGGGCTGGGGTCCTTCATTCCTTCAGGTGGGGGGAACCTTCACAGCTGAGATATCCCTCCTGATTTTCAACCACAACAGGGAGGTTTGGGACAGGCCCGTTTTGTATTTCTGCCCTCCTTCCAGTCTTGATGTGGCTTCTTCTTTATATCCTTAGTTATAAAACTTCTGTTCAGCTAGACTTCAGATAGTTCTCCAGGTTGATTGTTCTATAATTATAATTCTGATGTGTTCATGGGATGAGGCAAGCACAGTGTTTATCTACTCCTCCATCTTGGATCTCCGAAAGCTACAAGCATGTTTGATTAGCAACCAATAAACCATGTGTAAGGCTCCATGCTGGGCACTGGTGGAGACAGCAGTGACCAAGGTAAGCAGGACCCTGCCCTTTTGGAGTTTAGTGGGTACACACCAAACTCTCATATACTGAAAAACCATAGGCCAAAGAACTATAACTCAACAACAACAAAAACAATCAGATTAACACATGGGCAAAGGGCTTGAATACACATTTCTCTAACGAAGACATACAAATGGCCAACAGGTCCATGAAAAGGCACTCACCATCACTATCATTAGGGAAATGCAAATCCAAACCACAATGAGACACCACCTCACACCCATTAGAATGGCTACAATGGAAAAAAAACCCACAAAAAACAGAAAATAACAAGTCATGGCAAGGGTATGTATAAACTGAAACCTTTGTGCATTGTTTGTGGGCGTGTAAAATGGTACAGTCACTATGGAAAACAGTATGGTGGTTTCTCAAAATTAAAAATAGAACTACCATATGATCCAGCAATTCCATTTCTCAGTATCTACTCAAAAGAATTGGAAGCAGAACCTCGAAGAAATATTTGAATACTATTTGCACACCCATGTTCATAACAGCACTACTCACAACAGCCAAAGGTGGAAAGAGCTCAAGTGTCATTCAACAGATGAATGGAAAAACAAAACGTGGCGTACACACACAGTAGAGTATTAGCCACCCTCCCGAAGGAAGACACTCCTGTCACATGCTACAACATCGATGAAGCTAGCGCACACTATGAAAATACTACATATGATTCCATCATATGCAGTTCTTATAGCAGTCAAATTCATAGAAACAGAAAGTAGAATGGTGGTTGCCAGGCGCTGGGGAAAGGGGAACGGAGAGTTGCTGTGTAATGGGTGCAAAGTTTCAATATTGCAAGACTGATTGCCCAACCATGATGTACTTGACACTGCTGAGGTGTACACTTAGAAATGGTAAAGATGGTAAATTTTGTATTATGAGTACTTTACCACAAATAAAAAACCCACCAGTGGCCAGTGTGATAAGTGCTCTGGCGTGAAGACTGAGGAGGCAATGACATGGAGCAGAAGCCTCATGGAGGGTGGCCAGGCAGAGGACATGGAGGAGAGCGCTGGTGAGGGCGGAGTGCAGGCCGCTTGGGGAAGATCCAAATGGACTGAGGGATGGAGTAAAGTGGTCGAGCTGTATATAGGTCAGGCTGCAGAGGTGGGAGGCCATATGACAAAGGACCCCCTTACAGGTTATGGCAAAATATCTGAAAGGCAATGGAAGGCTACTGGAGGACTGTAGGTACATACACATTTATAAGACCCCTCTCCTGCCTATGATGAATGGGTTTGAGAGGCGAAGGTGGGAGAATAGTTAGTTAGCAGGCACCAGCAGGGATTCCAGGCCAGGGGGATGGCAGTGGGTGCCCTGCATTAGGATGGTGGCAGAGCGCTGAGGGAAGACAAGTTTAGACACATGTGGGTGATGGAATCAAAAAAAACAGCTGATGGCCTGGCTGTGGGGAATGATTGTCAAATTCCTTCTGGAATCTCACTGTACCGTGTAGCCCTCCATGGTTTAATTCTTCAGCGTGTGCTGTTTTGCTTGATCCTCATAACCATCTCGTGAGATAGGCAAGGAAAGCAGATAAAGAAACGGGGTTCAGAGAGTTAAGGAACATGGGCCATGTCTCAGGTCTCCCAGTGTCCAAAAGCCTCCTTGGAGTCAACCCAAGCCCCTAATGCCCTCCCCAGGTCCCGTATCCTGACTGGTAAAAAGTCGCCCCTTTGATCTCTTTCTCCTACAATCCCAAGAAGCAGCATCATACATAAGCACTCCAAAGCTTTGCTCTGATTCATATGTTATCTCTATTGCTTCTTCTTATCTGCTATCTTCATACTTTTGATCATAGTGGGAAAGTAAATTGGTTTGGCCCCTTCTGCTTTCCACAGAGCTATGGAGGTTGGGGCTTTGCGTTTTTCTAGGAAGCTATAAACAAACTGATGCTTTTGGTTATTTTTTCTTTTTAAACATTTGGTTGCTCATGAATTCTTATACAAATCCCCCTCACCACCCAAGTTACAGCTCCTACTCTTTCAGCACTGCCCCTGTCTCACACAAGCTCTTGAAAAGAATGGCTATGATTTGGCAGTAACCTATCATATCTTCTTAGAAGAGAAAGTGTCAGCACGTCTTGGAGCTATTAGACCAGAGTGGCCATTCTGGTCATGAGTCGCAGCAAAATACCTACAGAGACCAGTTGGGTAACATTCATGAGCAAAGAGGTCCAAGTGTCTTAAGAGGAATCCTTTCAACGCAGACATCTGCTGCATTAAACAGGAATAGTCTTCACTTCCACAATACACTTTCCACCATTTTTCCTTCAAGGTATCACCCTCTTGATTTATTTTTCACATGTCCACTTGAGAACGGAACATGTTTAAGAAATATCCACTTTCCTTTAACCTTACCAAAACAAAACAACAGTTAAAACTGGGATAAATGGCGAATGACAGTGTCAATCTTAGGGATATGCTAGAGAGGACATGGTGACTGTAGAAAACTACGGAATACGTGTCCCACGGGGTTGAAGGAGGGCATGGGGAAGATGCTTCTCAGCCACTGTGGCCATGTGAGGAGTACAGCCCACTGTGGCCAGATTCCCGATATTTCAAAAGCAAAGACAGCTATCTTTACATGGCGTCATCTGATTTTTAAATATTGGTGAGTAATTCAAAAATTTTAAAAACATGTCATGGGCCAACACCAAACCGGCCAAAGAAAACACGTCTGCAGCCAACTCTGCCCACAGGCCACCAATTTGCACTCTCGAGCCCAGATGACCCCTGACGCTTCTCCAGCACCAATATTCCATGAGGTTCCTTCCTCCACAGCCCCATGGAGTATGTCAATATGCCCTACTGTCGAAATGAATCTAGCCTTGGAAGAAAACACCCTGAATAAAGACCTTCCCACTATAAATGAGTTTTCCAATCTCCCATCAAAGTGACACTTGCTTTGCTTATCTCTGATCACGGTTTTAAAAGAGAGCTAAACTAATCAATAACAGCCTTGGTTGTTTTGACAACCTCTGTTAGCAGCTGTCCCTTTTCGGGAGCAACATTCTTATGGACGTCCTGTTGTGCTTCCTATGACTAACAGACATTTTCCTGTTTCCTTTGGTGTTACCTGGAAGAGCTTCTCCTGCCTGCCTTTACACGTGCCAATCTCATCCCGAAACCACAGTACAGGCTCTCACCTCCTCCGCCCAGTGACCGGAGCTGGTTGGCGGCCACTTACTGTGCTTTACATATCTCCTTAGAGTCTGGGCATCTGACAACAAGGCTGCTGCCTTTGTCTGAAAAACTGGTTTTTTAAAGAGCATCAATGCACAACTTAGATGCTTCTTTCTCTCCCAGTTTCCTTCCCAACCCCTGCAAATCCAGATTTGTAAAATTACTTTTTGTTGGTTTCTGTGATTACAGCCAACTCTGTTTTCACATTATTATCCATCTTTTAGTTCACGCGTACACACACACACACACACACACACACACAAAACCGAACATAGATATGCCAAAAAAAAAAAATACCGTAAGCAAAATCAAGAGGGAAATGATCATCTAGGGGAAAATATTCACAATTAATGATAAATATTCACAATTCTGATAATAAACAAAGGGCCAACTTACTAATACGTAAAGAGCTTCTCGAACTTCAGAATAAAAAGATAAAAAAATCCAACAGAGAACGGACAAAGGATCTGAACAGACAATTCACAGAAAGAAAAAAAACACAGATGGCCCTTATACATTTCAAAAGATGCTCAATCTTACACAGAAGAGAAATGCAAATTAAAACTACAGTGAGATACCATTTCATACCTATCAGATGGGCAACAACCCAAAGCTTGACAATGTACTCTTGCTTTGGGGAAGCAGGCTCTCTCTCCCACACTGCTGGTGGGAATGCAAAATGTACCACCTCTTTAGAGGGGCAACGTGGCAGTTTCCAACACGATTACAAATGTGTCGCCCCTTTGATGTGGCAATTCCACTTCTGGGGATTTATCTGATAGCTAATACCTGCCATGTTCAAAATGACATGTGTAGAAGGTTAGGCACTGCAGCACTGTGTTTAAAAATAAACGAATGGCAACAACCCAAGCTGTTTTCATCTATAGGGGACCGGTGAAATAAGCCACAGTTGCAATACACCTCCAAGTCTGGCTGTGAGCAACAGTGTCAGCAGACCTGCAAGTTTAGAGATGTACATTCTTGCACATCGACCCCAGACCTATTGAATCAGAAACTAGGAATATGGCCCAGGAATCTATGTTTACCAACATCTCCAGGTTATTCTGACGCATGCTAAAATTTAAGAAGCACTGCTGTAAACAATGGGGTAGCTTTGAAAAAAAATCAGAGAAATGAAGATCGAGATTAGGTAAAACTAATCAGGAGACTTAGAACGAGGAACGGTGGCTGCTTTGGGGTGGGGGTATTGATGTGAAGGGGCACGCAGAGGCTGGGAGCACCATGTCTTGATGGAGATGGCGGCTACATGGATGTCGCCATATGTAAAAGCCATATCCTTTATGGCTTTTAATGAATTAAAAAAAAAATTTCACACCTTCCCCAGCTGTAGGTATTCCTCACAGCTTGCCAATTGTCTGCCTGGGCTGGTCGTGTATGAAAGGAAGCCTCAGGTTTGTAAGCTACAGTGGAGGCTGAGTGGGTGCGTGGCACCTAGGAGTTGTGATATTTCTTTCTTGCAGGCCACAGGGCGAGTTATCAGCCTTATGAAGAGGAATGGTACATCAAGAAAAGTATTCAGGGGGTGGCCAGTTAGCTCAGTTGGTTAGAGCATGGTGCTCTTAACAACAAGGTCGCCAGTTCAATCCCCACATGGGCCAGTGTGAGCTGCGCCCTCCACAACTAGATTGAAACAACTACTTGGAGCTGATGGGTCCTAAAAAACACACTTAAATAAATAAAAAGTTTTAGAAAGACCAAAAAGAACAAAAAAAAGTATTCAGAAGCTAAGCGCTTTTATTTCTAAATTCTCTTTGACACTTCTCTTAGTTTTGCTCCATCTTTTTACATCATAAGAATATCCTTTTCTTGTCTTCTTACCTTATTCTAAAACTGGAGGAATATTGGAATATTATATTCCAATAATGCAATATGGGTTAAAATGACAACTTTGAAGATTCCTCAGCTTTATCTTTAATTCTCTGGGTAGCCTGCAAGGATGAGGGAGGTGGAATTGTTTATATGGATATATTAACTAATTGCTAGGGCCACCAATACAAAGTACCACAGACTGGGTGGCTTAAACAACAGCAATTTATTATCTCACTTCTGGAGGCTGGAAGTCCAAAATCAAGGTGTCCACAGGGTTGGTTCCTTTGAAAGCTGTGAGGGAAGGATCTGTTCCAGGCCTCTCTCTGTGGCTAGTAGATGGCCGTCTTCCCTTTCTGTGTATCTGTCTCTGTAGCCAAATATCCCCCTTTTACAAGGACACTCGTCTTATTGGATTAGGGCGCACCCTAAGGACCTCATTTTAACTTGATGAACTTCATAAAATCCCTATCTCCAAATAAGATTATGTTCTGAGGTACTGGGGGTTAGGACTCCAACATATTTTTATTGTTGTTGTCGGGCAGGGGTGCAGGGGGTACACAATTCAACCTCTGAGGGCATGTGTGTATGTGAGAACCATGAGAGTGCTTCAAATCTTAATTCACATGCCTCTGGCCACATTGTCGGGGTTGGGAGGCCAGACGGTTTGGCCTGGTAGCTGGGGAGACGCAGGCAGGGCCGGGGTGGAGGTCAGAATGCTGCTGTGTGCCCTGAGCCTGACCTCGGCCCCTCTCTTTGCCCTGACACCTCAGGGAGTGGGCAGGCCTTGGGGTTTAATGAATGCCCTCTCTGAGTGATTAGAAGGGAGTCAGGTCGCCGTGATGCCTGGCGGGGAGACGATGGGCTTTGCCCCCAAGCATCAGTAGCATGGTTAGAGTCTAGGGGCCTAGTTACTGCTGGCCTCTGAGCCTCAGCTGTTGTGTCTGTAAATGGGGCTGATACTCAGGGTTACGGTGAGGAGCAAATGATGTCACTTCCAAGACGTGCCTGGCACAGAGTAAGTGTTCAGTAAATGGGTTATGGTTGTTGTCTGTGTTATTATCCTAAAGGAGCCTCCTAAGCGGAGTGTTTCTTGTGTGTGCTGGATGATGACCACTCTGTTCCTTTAGCTTCTGATTCTTTCTGTGAGAAGCAGTCATAATGATCTCATCTATTTGCATAGCACTCTACAGTTTATAAGTCAGCTATCTGTGCCCTCCTCGCTTTGTGAGAAAAGAGTGATAATATTATTCCCATTGTCCAGAAGGGGTCATTTAGGTGGAGAGACCCAGGATCATATAACAGGCAACTGGCAGCTCCAGGCATGAGCTTCAGGTCTTTTCATGCCTGGTCTGGGCCCCTATGGGGAAAAAAAAAAGCAGAGCAACGGGGTAGGGAAGACACCACTTTTAAAATTTTATTTGTACAAAGCCAACAGTACTTGACTATTTTAAAAATATTGACTAGACAATACGCTCATGTGGTTCAAATATAACTCTGTACAAAAAGTCAGAGTGAAAGTCTTGTTCCCACCCATCCTCCCTTCCTTTGACACCCCCTGTGTCAAAGGAAGTGTGATAGGGGGTAATCACTATTGTTCCTTGTGTACCCTTACAGAATTTCTTATGTCACCTTCCAGTGTTTCTTTCTGCAAATACAAATACGTATGTTTCTTTTCTCCCCTTTCTCACATAAGTGGAATACTATCTGTTCTGTCTGTACCTTGCTTTTTCCCCCCACTAATAATGTATCCCGGATATCATTTCATATCAGTAAGCAGAGAGCATCGCCATTTTCTCCAGAAATTTTATGGAGGTGTAACACGCGCAGTAAAGTGCACGTATTCTTAAGGATCCAGCACGATCCTAGTTAAATTTGCCAGGTGAAGTTTGAATCCTAGGCCCTTGTGCTGCATGGGTGTGAGCAGCCCAGCCCATCCTCTGCCCTTACTGGTGTACCCTTGGGAACGTCTACCAAGCCTCTGCACCTCAGTTCCCTTGGCTGTAAAAGGATGAGGCCAGCCGACCCGAGTCTCCAGTCTCCTCCAGCTGGATAGGCCACAGGTCCTGGTTGGGAAGCTTTTGTCTGTAATCAAGTAAGGTTTCCACCTCCAGGGCCACTGTTGCCCACCTGCCTCTTCCCTTTTACGTCCCTCACAAGCTCATCTTACAAAGAGGGGCTCAGTTTGATACGTGATGCCAATCTTTCAAGTACATGATACAAGCACAAGACAAGACTAATTCCTGCCAGCCAGCACAGGGAACAAAAACACACTCTGAGCCTTAGACAAAGGCCTTCGGCTGAATGAGGCTTTTAAACCATCTGTCTGAGGTTGTTTTTAGGGGACAGTGTGTCTCATCCTAGAAGGGGCTGAGAGAACAATGGCCAAGCTATGATGTGGGAGGTTCCCGAGCTTTTCATCTCTAGTTGCAAAATGCCACCCAGCAGCTGGTGGCCATAAAACCAAGTGGGACCTATCCAGCCCGGGGATGGGTCCTTGTCACCTTTGATGACTGCAAAACAAACCTTCTCTGGAAGAGGTCCCTCACCCTCAGCCTTTTGTTCTAGGTGAGCAGCAGCAGGCAGGCTCAGGAATATCAGAGCTACCCGATTCTTACCCACACTGATTGCAAACGTGTCTGACTTCTGAGGGACAGGCAGCCCCAGCGTGAGACAACATCTATCCAATGGTACTCCCCAAATCTCCCCACCCCTCAGATCAAACACTTACAGGAAAACCAAAATTCGGAGAGAACAGGAAGATGCAGAGAAGTCACCGGAAAACCAAAATTCGGAGAGAACAGGAAGATGCAGAGAAGTCACCGGATGTCGTGCTTTGCCCTGTCTCACCTTTGGCGTTAGAAGCATGGGGTCATGTGAAAGCCGTACCCGGAGCTTTTCGTCCAGAGCACTAAGAGCAGTGCCTCTCAGACTGTAACCAGGAACCACCTGACTCGGAGGTTCTAACGCAGTGGGTCTGTGGTGGAGCCTGGGAGGCTGGGTTTCTAACAAGTTCCCAGGTGACGCCAATGGTGTGAGTCTGTGCACAATGTGAGTGACAAGTGCTCAGGAGGCCTCCTAGGGCTCCCGTCTTCAGCAAACACTGGGGCTAAGACAGTGACCATCGCCCTCCCTCGATTTTGCAGGTGAGAGACAGAAACCCCGATGTGAAGTGCTTTGCCCAAGACAATTCAGCAAATCAGTGGCACAACGCAAAACAACCTTGTAAAGGCTTAGCCTGTTGGAGGTCACCTGCTCTCCACAAGAGAAGCCAGCGGGCCTCGAGTGTGTCGGTACAAAGAATTGAACCTCTCTTCTTTGCTGACCTTTGATAGCCTATATGTTTCTGGCCATCATACCAGATGTTTTGTAGTATTTGAATCAGGGAGAAGACTCAGAGTGTCTAGTGGTGAGACTAGAAACCTGATATTTTTATCTCTTCCCAAAGCTGCGTAGGGTGTATGGTAGGCAGGTAAAATACAGGATGGCTAGTTGAACTTGAATTTCAGATAAAGACTAATTTTTGAGTATAATTGTATCCCATGCCTACCGAGATATACTTACACTACAGAAAGCATTTGCTGTCTATCTAAAATTTAAATTTAACTGGTGGGCTTGGATTTTTATTTCCCACGTCTGGCAACCCTAACAGGATGGCAAAGAGGAAAAAGGAGAGTAGGGATTTGGTAACAAGGAACATTTCCTGCTTCATCGCCGCTGACCTTAAAGAAAACCACAAGGATGCTGGCATGCGTGGCGGGCACTCCACCAGGGCACACAACTTCTTACTGTAATGATCGCCCCTCTCCTCTGTCAGCTCATCTCTCTGAATGGGGCTTAATCTTTTTAGCCAACTTATAATGCGACAAAATCATACATTTATAGCTGGTGTTAGGAGTTGAACTGTGTCCCTGCAAAATTCATCTGTGGAAGTCCTGACCCCAGAAAAAGGCCTGATTCGGAAACAGGGTTGTTGTAGATGTACTCAGTTAAGATGAGGGTGTAGTGAAGCAGAGTGGGCCCCTAATCCAGTATGACTGATGTCCTTCTATAAAAAAGGGGAAACTCGGACACAGAGGCTGACAGGCACACAGAGTGAATGCCATGTGAAGATGGGCATTAAGCTGCCACAAGCGAAGGAACTCTCAGAAGCTGGGAGAGAGGCCTGAACAGACCCTTCCCTAGCGCCTTCAGAGGGAGAACAGCTCTGCTGACTTTGATCTCGGACTTCTAGCCTCCAGAACTGTGAGACAATAAATTTCTATTGTTTAAGCCACTCAATTTGTGGGACTTTTGTTACCGCAGCTCTATAAACAAAAGCTGGGAGCTGGGAAGAAGAGAGTACAAAAGTGGGAGCAAAACAAAACAGGCAAGAAAACTCGTCCACATTACCATTAGCTATTTATTTCCCGGAGAACTTGAAAACCTCAGCTGAGAGGAGACACAGGAGTTTAGAAATGGTAGACTACTTTGTATGAAAACATTCACTGGTCTACTAAAATTCTAATTTTAAACATCGAATTGAACAAGTTACATGCTAAAGGAGAAACCTTAGAAATCGGGATTTACCCTGGCTATCCAAGAAGGATATATCCCCAAGCACCTCCAGCCTTAAAGAGATTTGGGGGGAGGGTTTTAAAATTCACAACCTCAACAGAAGTGTTATTGTGCACTGTTTTTTTCCCACGAGAAGTTTGCTTTCCCCCAGTATTTACAAACCAAACATTACTCGACTGGGTTGGTGATTAAAGAGCTCAAAACAAAATGAAGCAGGCTATTCTGATTTCATTGTCTCTCTTGATTATTTGCATGTCATATTTCGAATAACCCCAAATGGCAAGATTTAAACAAAAGATTAGGCTATTGAACAATACTTTAGCCTCTCTTTCTAAAGTAACCGAAACCTCCTCAATTCAGTATGAATTTTAATGTAACTTCACCTTTACCCAGGCCTTGTTCTGGACTGGAGGAGGATTCCAGGAGCAGAATTCAATAGCCTCACCCTAGAAACATGCCAAACCTAGCTGGCCTTCATTTACGAAACATGCCAAGGTGGTTGTTCCTTCCTTGAGGCCTTTGCACATGCTGATCCCTCTGCCTGGAATGTTCTTTGTGGTTAGAACCTTCTGCCCAGACCCCCTCTCTATACCCCCAACACAACTTCCTACACATACACAGCTCAATGTCAGCTTCTCAGAAACATCTTCTGTCATCACCCTTTTATTGCTCCTTAGCACATAACCTTCACTACCTTTATTATAATTATAATTATTTATTGTTTGCTTGTTTATTATTGATCCCTCCCTAAGCTAATGGTAAGCTCTATGAGTCAGTGATCAGACGTGTTTTACAAATTATACCCAGGGCCGGTGCATAGGAGGCATACAAATATTTGTCGGGCTTGTTCAACTGACTAATTATTTAAAACAAACAAATGAAGGCATGTATGATCCATAGTGGTACCCCTCCCAAACATGGTGGGATGCTCTTTACGCTGAGAGTCTCTGAGTTCAACCCTGGGGCATACAAGTATATGCTTCTCATCCTGGCTGTGAAAGGGATGTTTTTCGGATATCACTAGTCTGCTAATTTCTGTGGGAAAGCTTTCAAACTCAAAAATCTACCCTTTGATCATGACCTGGTTTTACAAATAGTCCCTTCCTGTAATACAGGCATGCCCTGGTCACATGTATGTCAACTGTTGTGGTCCCCAGGACAACACTTACTCACGATAAATTAATAAAGCAGTATTGGGTCGTGGCATGCTATATAAACTGACTTTGGGAAGAAATGTAGTGAAAATGCCAGCACAACATTTGATAGCTGGGTATCTCTTCATAAATTGATAAATTAGCACTTGAACCTTTTTTGAAAACCTATGCATTTTAATTTACAAAACAATTTAGGATTTATGGGTCCTAAGAATTAGAGGGCAGAGGGTATTTTGCCAATACATATATAAAACCTTTAAAATTCACGTATTACTTGACCCAGAAATTCCAGTTAATAGGAATTTATCCTAAGAAAATAATCATGAATGCATGCAAAAATTTAGTCACAAGAATGTTTACTTATAGCACTGTTTATAATAAAAACTGGAAACTTAAATATCCAATAATATGGGATTGAGCACATAATTTGTGGTAATCCCGATGGAGAAACACTCTACAGCTTTTCAAAATGTCTTATTAAATGGATTGATAATTTAATGACATGGAAAAAGTGTTCATCATATGCTAACAGCAAAGAAGTGGGTTCTGAATCGATGTTCCAAACTTACAGTTTTTGCTGGGTGGTGAGGTTATTTGTGATTTTTATCATCTTAGGTTTATCTGTGTTTTATAAATTTCCTCTGAAAGGCATGCATCGCTCATGTAAATGTATTCTGAAAAACACTTATTTAAAATTAAACTTTAAGCAGTCACAAAACGACAAATACTATATGATTCCACTTATATGAGGTAACTAGAATAGTCAAATGCACAGAGACGGAAAGTAAAATGGTGGATGCCAGGGACAGGGGTGGGGGCTTAATTGTGAGCTATTATCTAATAGGTACAGAGTTTCACTTTTGCTAGATGAAAAGAGTTCTAAAGATGGACAGGGGGAATGGTTGCACAACAATCTGAATGTACTCAATGCCACTGACCTGTACACTTAAAAATGGATATTATCTATATTTTACCACAATTTTTAAAAAGACATAAAAAATTTAAATCAGTAAATCATAAGAGCAGCTAGGGCTAGAGGTGTCTTTGTTACTAGGATTTTCAAAAGCTAGGAGTAGAAAAGCCTGACTTTGACCTTGGACCACACGACATTGGGCAAGACAATCCATTGTGCCCACCAGGGCTGGAGTGTGCCCTGGGACAAGCAGGCATTTGCCTGGTTTCCTGACTACCAGTGCTGGCCACGGTGTTCCCAGTCTCTTCTTTTATGAGAATAAAGTTTCCTCTCTTGCCAGTGTCCCTCAGTTGATTCTCATATGAAGGCACTGACTTGGCTGCCCCAGAGCCTGACTACAGCAACTGCGGGGTGGGGGGGGGTGGGGGGCTGGCAAGTCCAAGTCCAGAAAAGATTCGCGGCTCCGTCCTCCATAGGCCACGGTTTAAGGGCTTTGCCCCCAAAGTCCTTCAGCTAGTCGTTGGTGGAGCCAGACAAAGAAAGGAACCTTACCTTAGAGTCTAGACAATTCACCTCTATACTACAGAATGAACAGGAGAGAACTAAATTCGGCTAAGAAAAATTCCTTCTTAGCCGAAAAAGCCGAAAAAAGAGGAGCAATGTCTGCTTCCTGGTGGTGGGACCAGAGAAGCCTTGCAGAGCTGTGGCCGACGGTGGGATGCGGCCTGCAGCTATATCTTGGCAGTGGTAGGATGCTGAGTTTAAGTATCTGAAAAGATCACACGTGTACACAGGAAAAGGAAGTTTTCCAACTCCTTCAGAGTTAACAGGGCCAGAGAAAGAGACTAGTGTTTTGCTTACCTGCTGAAGGCATGCTAACGTTATACTGAGGTAAAATAAATAGGAAGGCAGTCTTGGCAGTGACCTGTAAAATAAAGGGAAAAGGTTCCAATTTAGCTTCTTGGTCACATCAAAAGAATCAAATGGAGCCTGCTACCAGCCCCCCAGGACCCACCCCTTTTACAACTCAGACCAACAGGCCTATCCAATGGAGAATTACCTAATGCACAGTTAACACCATTTTTTTTCCCTTCAATTTTTCTTTAATGACGTCCCTCCCAATACCTGCACTAAAAACAAACAAAACAATCCTGGGACCTGGATGGTACCTGGAGTTCTACTCACTGCAGATAGAATGAAACAAGCTGTGCTTGGCCGGCTGAGAGCTCACAAGCTAAGGATACAAATCTGTCTGCCATCCGTTCATTCATTCATTCAAGTATTTATTAAGTTAATTTTGGTATCCTGCATTATGGAAAACCAAAACTAATAGAACATGATGAGGTCACAGCCATCTGGAAGCCTAGGACCGCGCTGAGGTTTCCACAAACATATTGGTTAACTGCACAGTGGACAGCAGCCCCAAAAGTCTAAATCTGAGCTTCAGAAACAGAGGATTCCAGCTGCTAATTTCACATCTACTCTACTGTGGGGCATGGGGCAAACCATTAACACCCTGCACTGCTGGTTTATTTCGAAAGCTGCCTCTAAAACCTTAGCTGTACTATGAAAAAGCTGTGGTTGTCACCTGGTTATTAATGGCCAAATCAGTACTCTGGCAATTTAGCCTGCAGGGGAGAGATTACAAAATGTGGGGATTTGTAGGTTGGACTCAAGAATCAGCTGCCTGGGTCCGAACTGCCTCTGCCATTTGCTGGCTGCGTAACCACAAGCAATCTTACACCTCGAGCCTCACTTTTCCTGTCTGTAAGATCAGGGATATCTGGAGTACCCCTGCTGGTCTGGGTGACATTGTCTAAAGCTCCCCAGATGTTTTTGATACGCAGCTGGGGCAGAGGAACGCCACCCATACTACTCTGGAGCACGAGAGAGGCCAGGGGAGGAAGAGGCATGGCCCAGGCCTTTTCCAGGAGGCCTCTGGTGACACCTCATCATAAAGATTTACTGCTGCTCCTCTAAACAAAAAGGCTTGAACAATGCAGCATGGGTGTGACAGAAACACTGGGTGTGACAAAAGCAGCATGAAAACCAGGAATGATGCATTTACAGCCCCTCCGCGTCACTAGGACTCCTGACGTACAGTACGGGGAGAGGTTACTGTCCTCGGCCTTCTCTATCCACTAAAGAGCAAAACTCTCCAGTCAACCAGACCCGTTTCTCTCTCGGGGGGTGTCGTCTGCTCTTTGTACACAGCAAGGCAGGAGCCTTCTTCTGTGTGTGTGCTATTGTCTCAGACGTGTTCTGTCACGCTTGCAGGGAAAAAGTCAAATGGGACTAGGTATCAGAACGCTCTCTGGAAAACACAAAGTTCTACCCGAATATACAGGTCTTCCTTACCCCCACCCCAAAATCTGATTACTGTTGTCCCTAAGACCTTTTTCAGGGCATTCCTGACCTCCCTTCCAGTCCAATCGCCTCTATTTGTTTAGAAACAGATATACTCTGTTTCACCTAAAACGTACTACTCGGTACTTCCTTGTGGGGGTTTTAGCCCCTCTTACTTTGTATCCCATTTTCATACCCTCCTAACACCCCCCCCCCCAAAAAAAAAACCCTATAGATCAGAATCTCACTCATCCTTCATAGCCCAGCTCAACTGTAACCCCTCTGCAAAGCCTCCCTCACTGGTTCACAGGGTGTGATGTCTTCTTCCATCGGAAGTGCTCTGTACCATACCCCACTGTGCCATCATTTTCATATACTCCTTTATAGTTCTCCTCAGGTGTTCTCCTCAAAGGAGAGTTCTCCTCGAGTTCTCCTCGAAGGCAGAGAGTGTGCTGTCTCGTCTGACCTCATATCCTTCTCAAGAAACTAACTCCCAAGCACATAGTACATGTTTAGTAACTGCTCACTGAATAGGAGGAAAAATCAAAAGCTGAGTCTGTGCTGGCTTGCTTCATTCACTCAACTGTATTTGTTCCCCAGTGCTGTCACTCGAGCTGACCTCTGTCACCTATCTGTCACCCACAGCCTTCTCCTTAAGACCTATCCAGCTGCTAAACCACCTGAACTCCACCAGCACCACTGCTCCAGCCTTGGTGGTCTCTCCCTGCCTGAATTCTTGCTCACACTGGTCATCCTGGACCCGACCACCCGTCTCTACTGTCTGCCACGACTCCTTTGAGGGCAAATCTTGTCTTCTCAGACTGAAACCCCTGCGAGGGAAGATCACAGGAAGCTGGACAAAATGAGAGAAAGAAAGGAGACAAGCGAAAGGCAGGTGGGCAGGCAAGAAGAAGATATTTACCTACCACAGTACCATACCCTAGGCACAAATCTTTCATTCGGTTTCATTCAGGAAATACGCTCGGCTTTAAAGTTCATGGAGTTGAGTGGAGTGGACCTCATGGACCTCATGGGGTTTTGACTGACCAGCATCCATTCCCCCTTCCTAATGGCACCAGGGCGTCCTGAGGAAACAACTCTCCCCAGCTGTGTTAGAACAGAGTGTGGGGAGGGGGGATGTCATGTGGTGCCTACATTCCTCGTAGAGAGATGAAGGGACCATACCCTCTCCCCAGGACAGAAGACCAGCCAATCAGACACCCTCTCCTGGGCTCTGAATCTTGGGTGGGAATGAAGGAAGTGCTGGTCAGTGCGGTGTACCTACGCAGATTGTTCTGCTGTGGTTCCCACACCCCTGCCCCTGGAGCGCCCCTTATCCCCAGTCAACCACGTGAACCCCCAGAGAGCTTCCTTAACTTGACTGGAGTCCATTTCTAAGATGCATTATAATTCCATGCATGGAGGGCTGGTGTTCAACCCTGACTGCACATTCGAATCCCTGGGGGAGCTTTTAAGATCTCTACGCCTGGGACACCCCCAGCCAATTAAGCCTGACTCTTTGGGGCATGACCATGTTGGCAGGCTCCCCAGGGCATTCCAGCGTGCAGCCAAGCCTGACAGCCACGCCTGCAGAAAGTGTCCCTCATCATCCTCTCAAACCAACCCTCTATCCAGTCTCTGTCTCAGAACCTTTTCTGTGTCCTTCTGAGAATTTATTTAATTGGAGCAATGTTTTAATTTTTAACGTTAAAAGAAATACCATTCTTTAAAAAATTTAAACAATTCAGAAATATGAAAAAAAAAACACCTAATATTCACTCTGTGTTCTTTGCTTTCCCTCCTTTCCCCAGCCCATATTCATGTCTCCATCTCCCTTCACATGTTTGGGGCCAATTCTCTGAGAGCTTTTCCTATGAATCTATCCATTCGGAATTTATTTCATTTTATTTTGACATTAAAACTTTGACGGTGTTTATAAAATTTGACCCAAGGGATTAAAAAGTGAAAGCATTTTTAAAGAGCTACAACTTATTAAATAATATTTAAATCACTTTTTTAGCTCTGTTGATCAAACGGTTTTTGCAGTACCATATAGACCCCACGTACAAATCTACTCAATGTATAGGAAAGTATTCATAATGGTTACATGGGAAATCTGTAGGTCCACCATTTGTTTACTAATGCCAACACATAAATAAGTGGTTAGATAATAAAATTTTCCTCCTACATGCTACTGATTTTCATTCATAGTTCCCATAGGGTTACCCCTGATATTTCACATTAAAAAGCTCAGCCAAATAAAATGTGCTCTCTGCGAGTATCTATAAATGCAGAGTCTACTACTCTAATTACTGAAAGAATCATCCCACTTTTTATTAAAGGAAGATAGACATTTGGTATATGGACTGTACATATAGTCTTGTCCTTGTCCTGCATATACAATCAATTCTTGGTATTCACAGTAGTTATGCTCTATGACGTCACTGCGAACGCTGAATTAGCAAATACAGTTGAACCACTGATCCTAGGGGAAATACAGAGTTCGGTTCCTACGAGTCTCTGGTCGCAACATTTTCATTACCTGATCAATCTATACCCTTGTTTGGTGTGTGCTTTTGTTGAAAGATGGCCGTATTATTTAAAATATCTCGTTAAAGTGGGAACACTAAATGCACAGACAACAGAGCTACAGCTCATGCCTGAAGGAAGCTTATCGAACACACGTTCCCTGTAATGTAATGTACATCACAGCCTTCTTGTGCTTGGAACATGAGACAGCACTTCAGCATGATGTGTGAGGGCCATTTTAAACAGCAAAGTCCCCAAGAAAAAGCACAAAAAATGCAAAACATGGGGCACAAAAAAGGACACTTGCTTACGGGAGAGCTGAAACAAACAGGTGGCAAAGCTCCACCTTGTTAGACCTCAGCTGGGAATGTGCTCGTCGGGTGACTCATATGTTTCATGGCTCTGTTCAAGTCCACAAGTGACCCCCAAACCGCTAGGAGTACTGATTTTAAGGTTAATAAATAAATCTTAGTGACTAGGAGCACTGGCAGATACACAATCTGAGAAGAATGAGATCAAGTACATTGGGGCAAACCTGAATGCCAGCTCGGCCAGGGTCAGGATTTTTTCCCTTTTAGCACCTTTATTGAGGTATAATTTACACACCATAAAATTCACCCATTGTAAGTACACAGCTTTAGGGAGTTTATCTTCACTTGTTTTTAAAATCTCCCTTCACTGGAATGTAATTTCTTGGAAAGTGGGGATCTTCCTCGCCTTGATTATCTTCAAACCATAGCCTGAAATAGTGCCTAGAACACAGCCAGCACTCAGTGAGCCCCAGTGAAATGAATATACCAATTAAGCAGGAGAACCAGTATTGTGCTCAGTTACCTGACTCTCAGCCTGTCTGTCATCTGTCCACATTATACTCTTCTCCTGTCGCCTCTCTCTCTCCCCCCCTGGGCTCCATCCCAGTGCTGAGCACGTAGTAGGTATCTCACTAATACCTATTTGATGAACTAATACTGCAAGCAGCTCTAATATTTAGTAACTACAGATGAATAGTTAACAAAAGCTTTCTGAACATGAATAGGATCTAGGACTCTGGTTAAGGCAAAAATACTAGCTTCCAGTATTTTTCCATCCCTACTCCTCTGGTAGTAGCAGCAGAAACCATTCCAAACCATGCGTGTTTCTTTGTAGGCAGCCATGCTTGCTCCCACTTTACCGTTACCGTGTCTCAGAGCAAGATGATCTCAGTCTCCCTGTTTACAGACAAAGGAGTGAAACCCAGGGCACAGAGAGGTAAAGTGGCCTCCCAAGACCTCAGAACTTTACAAGCAGAAAAGGCAACACTCAATTTGATTTTTTAAAAGTTTGTTCCAAAAACAAATGTAGGATACACACAATATGGTACATTAAATAAAACAGCAATATAAATAGAGGCAGGAGAGGATCCAAAATATATATTGAAGACAAAGAAAAGGATTAAGGAATGAGACTAATCCATATAAATGCATTCTGGGACGTACTACTCATTGGCTAAAGGTGGCCAGAAATTTGGCTCTAAGTTTTCTCAAAGCCATCTGATGGGGGAAGGAGTGATCGGCTCCTGGATTCACTACATCCATGAATTAAAAAAAACAACAACAAAAAACTATCCAAAAAAGCAATTCTACTTCTCTAGCATAAATACTATTCTCTGTGCTGTAAAAGGCCCCTTTGGCACCCCAAAAGTTCATTCTACAACCCTCTCCAAACCTCAAACCAGGGATAAAACAATGATCAAGTTCCTCCCTGCAAGCGCTGCTTGGGGTTCACGTAGCACCAAGGTCTAAGAAACAGGAGCCCATTAAAAATGTCATTCCAATTATCTCCCATCCCTATAAGGCGTTTATAGGAAACGTTATTAGTTTAATAGCATTCTAAATGCCACGCTCAGTGGGTGAAAGGTTAAAAGTGACAAAGTGCTAATACATGATTGCAAAGGGAGGACACTAAATTATGTAGGAGGGTCTCTCTCGCGCTCTCTCTCTCTCTCTCTCTCTCTCTCTCTCTCTCACACACACACACACACGCACACACACACACACACACAGCTTCACTGAACTTTTAACTAAAACAGGGCATCAAGCACAAAGGCAATGACATTGAGTGTTCTTGTGTAGCCAAAACAAAACCCAAACTGTTCCACATGCTGTGTTCTATGTGAATTTGAGCCTTTGGTTGCAACCAGACCAAGGATGCTGGTGAAATAGCTGCTTCCGGCAAAGTGTAGTGAACTGGGAAGACTCAAGTCCTAGTTCAGCTGAAGGGCAACTGAGTAACCTCAGGCAAGGTATTTTACCTCTCTGGACCCCAGGTTTCTCATCTATTAACACAACAACTGCAGTTAAAGTTATTAAGTGCTTACTTAGTGCCGGAAATGATTGTGAGCGCTTTATATAAATTATCTCATGTGGTCCTCAAAATGACCATACAAGGCAGACACTAATAATATCTCCATTTTACAGATATGTGGGAAAGACAAGACCAGCTAAGGTGGTTAGAATGGAGGGCCTCAAAGGTCCTCTCCAGCCTCAGCTCCAAAAGGCTCTCATTTCCTGATTCCACTTATTTGTCAACACCAAAAACGGCCTTACACGGATAACTTGCTGAGAGGTCTCCCCAAACGTTGAAAATATATTACTGCTTCTCCATCTTGTGAAGGCCAGGTCTGGGTATCATCTAGTCTGACAGAGTGAGAAAGTAAGTTAAACTCTCGAGTTCACCAGCCTGCCAGCCACGGGGCACACCTAGAGTTCCAAATGCCCCAATCTGTTCTATTTTCACTGTAAGTTGATACCTAGGCACCAAAGATGAAAGAGAAGAACTGTGATGAAAGCAGTCTCATCACATCCCTTTTAGATAGTATTCAATCCTTTGGTTTGGTATATTCTGTTTATTTCTTAGCAGGCACAGCCACGCGTTGGCACTTAAAAAGGGGCTGTTTTGGTAGACACGCCACCGAGGACAGGATAGGGTTCGAGAACTTGTTTTCAGAGAAGTAGTTCTGTTTGAAACACTTTCTGTCCTATGAACACTGGCACTTCCACCTAAGGGCCAAAACACAGAGTAGCATGTGGCCGAAGCAGAACCCCCATGACTGACATTAAAACATTTGAATGTTTTACAGCACATGACTGCTTCCTTAGAAGCACAGGTAAAGCCAAGTGAAAGCTCTCGCAGCTCAGCCTGTTCTCAGGAAGCCAAACAGTCTCGACTCTGGCTTTCCCCAAATTGATTTTGCTTCTTTCTGCTGAGGTAGTGGATAGGAAAATTTCAGTCAGACAGGAAAACATTTGAAAGTTACGCCCAATTGGTGGGGAAGAGGTTTTTTTTTTTTTGGTGTTTTTTTTTTTCCTTAATAAAGGAGTCTTTTAGCCATTCTTTCCTGGACTGTTTGCTCCCCAAGGTTCTTGCTTCATGGGAAGCCCATGTGTCCAGCTCATCACCTGCACACGCGTGCTTATGGCTGGGACTCAATGTACGCGGTTTGCAGCCCCTCCGTTTACTCAACAGAAGGCAGATCCAGCTGAAACAAAGATGCTTTTTTACTCTTGCTTTCTGAAATTCTCCATTTTTGGATGACCAGAGGCTGCTGGGAGGACCGAGTGCCTGAAACTGGGGGGCTGAGTTCTGACAGTACCTTTCTGTGTGCCCAGAGATTCTGGTTTTCTCACTTGGAAAACTGCCTTGATGTAAGAATTAAGCAAAACTAAACACACATACAACAGATTCTCTACAAGCCCCTGCTCACAACGCTGAATAGACTCACTATCAACATCATGATCACAGTTTTATATTAGATTAATAAGTGACAATGTGTATTTATGAGAAAAACCCGTCATCAGAATAGCTACAATAGAATTATATTACTTGCTTTATTATAGTCATTGGTCCCAAAATCTAAACTTTATATTGGGATAAAGAGGTATTTAGAAAGAAGCATTTTAAAGCATTTTAAAAATCTTTGAACGAACGTGGGCTTTTAAAATATACATATGAAGGTTAAATTTGCCATGCTACCTACCCCCAATCTGGGAAGTTAATCAAGCACTTAGGGATGGCCCTTCCCCACTTCCTACATATCCACAACTTAATTATAACTTTAAGAAGACTGCATATTTATGCAATCTATGCTTGCATAGATTGAACTTGACCTACTATGTGCCTTAGGTAAAATATATAATTCACATGAAATAAATATATTTCTACTCTGAAGGCCTTAACATACCATGTTTTGTCATGTATAATGTGCTCCCGTATACAATGCCCACCCACGTTTTTGGCCCAAACTTGCGGGAGGGGGGAAAATCTTTCATTTTAATGTTTTACTACTACCCATATATAATGCACATTCTTATTTTTCCTCTCACAAATTTGGGCAAAAAAAGTGAGCATTATACACGGCAAAATACAGTCTACACCCCCATCTCCCTCTAAAAAGCACCTTGGATCAATATATCTAATACTCTTACTGACTACATAGTTCACTCCCCTTCACCTCTCCCCAACAGCTTTCCCTTCCCCTTGTTTGGATAGCACTGCATACTCTAAACCATTCCTCGTGGATGCTAAAAACTACAGATAAACAAATACTCACACAAAATAATTTTTAAGAATATGAATATTTTTAAATTGTATTTCTCTTACATCATATGGCAGAGTTCAGATTTTTAGTTGCTTTATAGATATTCATAAAACACACACATTGGTTGGGACAAAACTGTTTTACTTTTGGCCAAAAGCCACTTGTTCAGATGCAGTACCATCTTTAAAATAAATTAAAAACCAAAAACAGAAAAAAGAAAGGGTTTCACGGTGTAGAATTTCAGGCTGGGAGTGATTTGGGGAGAGTTAAGATTAAGCAACATTGAAAACTTGATGGCAGTTTTCATGCAATCAAATGGAACCGCTGCACCAATGCATCACAGCGTCATTTTAGCTGCTGTTTTGAAAAAAGCTTTAGCTCCATAATGCAAGAAACACAAAGAGAGGGGCTAATTCTAATTGTGACAGATGTGTCTGCGACAGCCAGTCACTAATCATAGGCAATCGTCAAGAATGAGCGTCAGGGTCCAAGAAACTTATGGCATTTCCTGGTATCTGGGGAAATGAAAGGATTATTCAAGGGCTCCAAAGACCCAGGGTAGCTGGACCAGGCGGGTCCTGGTGCATTTGCTTGTTTATTCTTAGGGAAGGAAAGAGTAGGCAGACAGTGATCTACTGCAACCACTTTTAATTACTCCCTACCATCTGGAAAGTTTCCTAATCAAAACATTAGCATGTAGATCTACACGTTTTGACTGAAGAGCCAGGCATGTGGATTAGAGCTTGCTGGAAAAATGAACTTTGAGTTCACAGTAACGGACCAAAGTGAAGCCGTGTCCACGGGCCATAAACCAGGCCTGTTCACACAGGGAGCCTTCACAAGCCTCTGGGTGTTTGCATTGGGGGCACAAAGAGAGAGATCCTATCCCAGGGTCTCCACCTCTGCCCATATTTAAACTGAGCAAATGAGAGCTGGAAGGGAAGCAAATGAGTTTTTTTTTAAAAAATAAGCTATTCTGTTGGAATTTTAGATGTGTGATTTCTGTTGTCCCCCTTTCTGCACACCCTACTCCACTGAGGGGTGTGTTAATGAAAGAGATTAAGTGATGGGTCCCAGTGAACTGGCCACCTGTGGTACCACTCTAATATCACTAAGAGCCTTACTCTTCCACACACAGCAGGAAGTTGCCGTCAGGCCCAGGAGCTCTGTGTACGCATCTTGATTCTGACTCACATTTATTTCCTACCACCCTGCATTACAACAATGTACCCCACTCCTAGGGCCCAGGCATTATAACCCCCTTTGGGGCTGGCATCCAGCCCATTCTGCATGAGTCTGCAAAGACCTACCAAGGACCCCCCGCATGAGGGCACCTGAGAAGTAGAACTTAATGACGATGATTTGATTCAGCGGAATTAAATCAAGGTCAAAAATGATAATGAAAAACATCCACCACTCAACTATCCCTTTTCATTAGCAAATAATATTCACAAGGGGATTTTCCACATCGTCTTCAAAGTGGAGAAGGAAAATAACAACATAAAAGGCAAGAGTTGCCAGGAAGACGTGCTACAGATAAACAGAAAATACAAATCTAACTCTAAAGGCACAGCCTGAGGTAAACACTAACCATGCTCTGCCAGTCCCTCCGTACCCCTACACCGAATAAACAAAGTCTAGTCAAATATCGAGTTTTAAGGTGAAATGCCGTATTCCAAGATATCTCTTTCTCTGTCTCTCTCTCACACACATGTACACACACATACAATAGCAATATACATTACTACAAACTTTCATTTTATTAATTGAAAGTGATATTTTCAATAACATGTAAAAAGCCACGGTGCTTTTTCTCAGCCTCTCAGCACCCCAGGAGGCTGATTGTGACCTCAAACAGGGGAAAAGCAGCCCAGGAAGAAAACCTAACATCAGAGGGAATGCCCTCTACCCCCCACTCCAAACACCATCCCAGGCAGGAAAGGTACCACAAAAATTCAGGGCCCAGTCAGACAAATCAGTATGCAGATGATCATTTCAACAAAACAAAATCATCATTATTAGAGGTTACATACAGGTAGTTTGGAGGACCAAAGGGGGGGTACCCGACTGAGATAGGGACTGAGCCCCCGTCGATCCCCACGGAGAACATCACCAATGAGGTTCTGCCTGACCTGTATCCTGTAGGGACAGACAAGCCAAAAGAAGGCAGGAGGGGCTGTGTGCACTAAGGCAGAGAAATAGGAGAAATATGATTCCCGGGGGAAAGGAATGGTTTGTGTATGAAAGGTGATGAGGCTGGAAGGCTGGCAAGAGCCAGTCTATGAAGGGCCCTTTATGACAGGTATAAAAATTGGACTTTATCCTACATGTCCGAGGTAGCCACTTAGGATTTTAAGCAGGGAATAAGACAATGAGATTTCCATTGCAGGGAACACATTCTGCTCTGGAGAAGGGGAGGTAATGCAGGCAGTATGGACCACAGTTAGGAAGGATGTTACTAAAAGAAGGGATAAAACAGGCCCGGATGAAGGTAATGGTAATAGACACAGGATAGCAATTTTCAAATGACTCAATGGCTCCATAAATTAAGGTGAGGGAGTGGTCAAGAGTGGTGCCCTGGCCTTGTTCAGGAAAGAGACACATAAGCATGTAACTTAAATAAAATGTGCTAGGTGTTCTGATGGTTATTCAGAGTGGTGTAGATGGTGGTATCATCTGCTGAGAGAGAAAATAACAGCATCCAGGGGCTAAGAGGGAGGGGGGAGGAAGAGACTGAAAAGGACCGGTCAGAGGTCAGAGGAAACCCAGAGGGACTCCAGCAGCCAGGGAAGGAGACCTTGTAAGGCGTCTGTGCTTCAGCCAGGTAGACTCTGGGGGCTACACAAGGGCAACGGTCATTTTTTATTTTTTTTTTCTGATGGCTGTAATGGTGCTCAGCACACAGCAGGGCTTCGATATATATTTGTGGAATGAATGACCACATAAACAGTCTATTACATTTGGGAACCAACGTTTCCCCAGGAACCTTGCTGAGTAAACGATGGAGGAAAGAAGCAAGTAGAAACTGGTGGGCATGGTGCACTGGAAGTGGCAGAGAGGAGACGAAAGGCTGTACTGCTTGTTGGGGCAGCCAGGAGCTAGAAGGGGTGGGAAATCAGGGAGGGTCAGGAGAAGCCTGAACCTCTGTGTGGTAAGGAGAAAGACCACAAGAGAGAAAAGGGGTTGGATACGCAGAAAAATAAGGGGAGAATCAGACAGGAAGATACCACATGAAGGGGTATTTGTGTTTCTTCACTTCTCACAGGAAGTGAGATCCAGGAACACAGGAGAGGGGTACCCAAGGGGAAGCACTGGCCCTGGGCAGCTTCTCTGTCAAGCCGCACAGCCATCTCGTTCCCCAAGATCTCTGCTCCCTCTGAAGTTCTGACACTTGTCTGGAGATAGAGACGATGCTCAATTAATCCCCCTAGAATTGATGTGACTCAGAGGAGGAAAACAGGAAGTTGAAGAGGAATATGAAGGACGTGGGGAGAAAGGCAAAAACAAAATTAACATCCTTCATATTCACAACGGGACTAGGAAACGTTTCTGCTACCTATTTAATGAATTCTTTTGAACGAGTGCTGCACTGCCACTCGCAGCACAACTTTACTTCTATTCATTTCCCAAGAGGGAAAGGCAGGGCCACCTGGATGGATGGACAAAAGGATGGCTGTTCTGCAGGTTCCAAGGCAGGGAATTGTTAGGGTGCCAGCCAGAAGGCCATCGGGAGGCCTCCGGCTTCCTATCAGTCTATCAGCCTTTACTGTCTCTGACTGAACCGATGGGGTTCAGAGTCAGGGCCTGCAAACATGCAGATAAGCATCTGGCCATGGGCCACGCTCTAAGGCCTGAAGTGACTGCCACCAGAGCCACAGGGGTGATTCCAGGGCTCTCTCTTGGATCTGACAATGGCCCCATCAGGATTTCCACACAGATGTGTCAAGGAAAGCATCAGACGCACCCATGTGGGTTTATAGGGTGTGTGTGTGTACAAAGCTGGATGATAGGACATTTTGAAACCCCAGACAGGTTTAGCACTGACTCTAGGGGAACTGAATGTAAAAAATATATAAACTCAATTCTTCAGGCACAAAATATTTATGGAGCACACGCTCTGGGCAAGGCACAATGCTACAGGAGGTGCAAAAAAAAATCTTTAAGACCCACTTCCTTCCCTCAAAGGCTCAGAAACCAAAATCAGGAGCAACGCTATCAATTTAGTCCCCCTCCCTTACTTCAGAAATGATCAAACTGACCACCCTTTATTGGAAATTGACTACACGCCAGGCAAGGTTGATGCACTTTATATGATTACCTCATGTAACCCCCAATAACCCTGTAAGGAACAACACCAACGAATGTGCGATCTTATTAAATGCTGGGCACTGTGCTAAACACCAAACAGGGTGACCTCTTTTAACCTCCAACTCGAAAAGCAACTACTACTGCTACTGCTACTACTATTTACTGAGCTCCTACCACGTGCCAGGAACCACTCTACACACCGACAGAAATCATCTCGTTTGATCCTCCCAGACGCCCTATAGCGCTGAACAAGGGAGACTCAGAAAGTTTAAGACATTTGCCTAAAGGCACACAGCAAATAAGCCCCCGAAGTGGGAAGAACTCAAAATCCATTGGACTGTGAGGTCTGGATTCTTCACCACCCTGTTACCTGAGCAACATGCCAAAAAACTAATCAGGATCAAAGTGAGGCTTTGACACATGAAGAGTTAGTTGTAAGACAAGAAAAGGTGTAATGAATCAGGACACAATTAGGTAAAGAACAAGTGGAGACTCACTTTCCTTTCTCGAGGCAGAGACCACGGTTTTATTCATCGCTGCACACCACCCCTCCCGCACCAGCGTCCTTGTTAAGTGTTCTGCGTTGGGAGACTCATGGCTCTCCTCCGGGAAGACTTCTGGGAGGAGGTGAGGGTTAGAACAGAACCATTATGGTGCTCAGAAAGTACAAGAGGCCTCCGGATGGAACCATCTAGCTTAATGTAGTCATGGCAGCTTTCGGGGGGCCATCCACTATGTGGGCCAACTTTGGGTCTCAGCTGTCTCCACTTTTTTGTCAACAAGCTATTCTAAAATGGGGAGAGGAAAAGAAATCCAGCCTTCAGACCCTTTCAATTCAATCCATCCATTTACTGGGGCCATTGGGCCCCAAAGTCAACTGTCTTTCTCTACTGAGTTCATCAATGGAGATGTTCTCTGGCATTTCAATGCGCATTTCAAACCTCGCTTCTCAAAATGATTCAAGCCCAGATAAAAAACAATTGCTTCCCTCAAATACAGGAAGCGACATTATAACATAAAAATTCTAAGTCTTTAGTTCTAGCCATGAAACTCTAAAAGGTGTCCCGTATTTCATAAGTTACCAATTAAATTTTATCAGTTATCTAATGGACAAGTCTAGGCTCCTCCATATGAAACTGTCAAGAAAGTAATCTCCTGTCGGATGTAGATATTCAAAGACCAGCAGTAACTGGACCCAATGATTAGAATCCCACTTATACTACACTGGAAACTCCTCTTGGTCCCTGAGGGCTGAGTATGCAAAGCACTAGGGTAAGAGAAGGAAATGGGTTTAAGTGGCACTTGAGTATTATCTAAACTAGCCCCAAAAGATGGAAATGGAGGCATTTAATGTGCTGCCACTTTAAGAAGGAAGGGTGATCCTGGTTTCACCAGAGATCAGAGCGAGGAGATGTGTTACACTATTTGGCTCACTGCAATCAGGAAACATCTGTCTAAAAAGTCTGTGTCCGAGTTTGCAATATTTCAGGAGTATCAGTTTCACTGTGCCACCCTTTCCGATTGCCTATGGGCGTAAATGAGGCAGGATTCAAAGGGGATATAAAACAGAATCTGTAAAGTGCTACCGGGCTGGATAATTCTCCACTTGCCCCACCGGGTCCCTTCCCCACCCTGCTCTGTGTCCCACAGCGGAGAGTGGATGACCTTCATGGAGTGCATCAATGAATGGGCTTCCTGGACCTCTGGCTTCAGATGAATCTGCCGGAGATTAGACCACAGAGAAGAGTGTTTATTACCTGGCACCCTCCCTGCTGGGCAGATGTGGCAGTGCCCTGATCCCTACCAAAGGTGCAGCCCCTCTTCTTTGGCCTCAGCTCGCCGGCATCTCCTCACCCTCACCCACTCTCTTCCTTACATCTGATGGAAGTTCTGTATCCACTCCATCCCAGTTCCCATCAGGTGTAGGGCTCTGTCCTCACTTTTGCAAGCCCTGCGGTGTTTTACCACCCCTTGTGTTTCCCCTGATCCTGTCCCCACCCTTGTTCATAGTGCTTCAATAACCGTTTTTAATGACCCCATCTGTTTCCTGTGGGACCCTGACTGATGTGCTTGTACTCCTCCAATAAAAGGCTTAATTCTAACACCATTTGCTAATAATTAACCTGGTCAATACAACCACTGGCAACAGGCCACACTTCACATCAGCAAAATTGTCCCCCATACGTACGTGCTGGTAATATTCCTTGGGAAACCAGTGGGAGGTGAACCAACAGCCACTCTCTCAGGGCCAGCTAAGTTCCAAACGACTAACAGTTCTGACAACTAGGATCACAAAAGACTTTCTTTGTGCAGGACATCCTGGGACTGGCTGCTCACAAACTCGGATCAAGACAAACCCCCCCCAGTGTGGATCAGTGACCACCTGTCTGAGAGTCACCCTGAGGTCGGAGGAGGGGGACGCAGACAGCAGAGGACACCACTGACCGGCGGCTGCAGTAATGAATCCCAGGCCTGGCTTCATGAACATTTGATCTTCATTTTGGAAAATCACACCCACTACGAATGGGGACTAACTTTATACTGACAAATAGTGTCTTTTACATAATATCCGACCTGCTCCAGTCAGGAAGTGAAATGCTCTTTGCCTGTAGGCTCGAAGCGCTACATAAAGGGCTCCTTGGGTGGAAGGGATGACCCAGGGAGTTCCTAGCCCAGAATCTCCGGGGACACAAAGAGATTGTTTTCCCTTTTATTTTTTTCAGGATAGAGCAGGAATTAGAGCAAGGGTGGGCGTGAGGGGGAGGGTGAATGAGGGAGGAGGGAAAGTCTGCAAACAAATGGGCCACTTATCTTTGGGATGTCTTTCTACCTTTTCCTACAGCTGAGTAGCCTGGGGGCAAGTTGTCTGCCAAGCTTCCCCGCCCGTGTAAACACTCCGGCACCAGCTGGGGTTTGGAATCTGCTGAGTCTCTGCCAGCTGGCGACCTGGAGATGGGTCAGATTAAAGGAATGCATAATGAGTGAGGGGGGTGGGAGACAGAGGCTGTATTTACACAGAGGGGGTCTGCAGGGGTCAGTAAGGTGCTGGCCAAAGGGGCCTCTGGAAGTGGAAAAATATGAAGCGAAGAGGAAAAGGGGTTTCACTGTGCCCGAGCACCATGCCCCACCCAAATGGCCCAAGGCTGTTATGTTCATTTATTTTTTTCCTTTTAAAAACTGACTTCTTTGTCCCCATCTCAGTCCCCCTGCACCCTCCCCCCACATCTCCCAAACCAATTACACACAGCCCTTTGAAAGTTTCGCAGCTGGCTGCTTGAGAAGGCTCAGCGTCATCAGACAGCTCGGACACTCAATCCTCTGCAATCCCAATTTGGGAACGTTAACACGGAAACCCAAGCCACGTGCTGACAAGCAGGCCCTGGGCCACATTCAGCCCCAAACCAAGGCCAAGCAGGGGGAGAGCACAGATAGCCAGCAGTCCCAGGCAGCCATCCTGGCCTCCAGCCTCACAGAGCCGGCAGATTCCCGATGCAAAGCCCAGGGGGCCAGGAATCAGAGGAGACAGCACACCGGACAGGACCACCAGGCCATCAGTCCCTTCTATGGCCCCACAGACGGCGCGGGAGCTGAGGACAGGAGCAGACTGAAGTCAAAAGTCCTGGTGGGCACTGCTGTCCACACCTGCAAGGAAGGCCACCTGCAGCCCTACTGAAGCACCTGCAAATATGTTAACCCCAGATGCTATATACGTTACTAAGAAGAGGAAGCAGGCATCGCTGAGAGCAAAAGAAACAAGCACTGGGTGGAGGCAGGAGACCTGTTCTGAGGCGGCTCAACCACAAACCAGATGTCGAGGCTCAGGCTACTGCCAGCGCCTTCCCTAGGCTTTGGGGCTCTTATCTTTCAGAGGGTGTTCTCCAAAGTCCCTTTGCTTCCATGGAGTCTGCCACACGCTTCGAGGACAGGGATTCACCTACAGCTGCAGGGTTCAAGCCTGGCCCTTCTCCCTCCTTTGAAATCCCTGCCACAGTGGCCACCTTTATTCCAGTGACATTCAAATCTACTTTTCCTACTCAGATGTTTCTCCTGGGGGACAGTCCTGCATCTTTACCTACAGACCCCCTTCATCAACTCCCACTCGGCACGCCAAAAATCAAACTCTGCATCTTTATTCCAAAAGCTGGTGCCCAGAAGACATTCCTAGATTTGCCCGTGCCCCAGGCTGCAGGCAAGGACTCCCACAGCCCCCCACCTTCCCTTACTGCCACCAGTTGGCTTTTTCATTTATTATGTTATTAAATCCATTATTTCCACTCACAGTGCTACTAATAGCTTCACACTGTCATCTCTCAGCAGCCTGAGAAGAGGCTTCTAACTGGATTCTCTGCCTCAGGACTCAACCCACCTTCCTCCCCTCTCACCATCCTAGACAGGGCAGCCAGGCTATTGGTAATATAAACGGTACACACCCCTGTCATGACCCCCCACTGCTTATAGGATAATCTCGCTTTAATCTTACTTTACTGAACCTCTTTCCCTCTCCACCCGTGATTATCACGATTCCCAAACAAATTCAGCACAACAGCCCTGCGTGTCCTAAAGCATAGTCTAGAATATTATTCCATGAAATACTCTCTATGGTCTACAGATTTGTTTGTACAGATACATAATATTCATTACTACTGTACTAAAGGCTCTGACAAGTCTTGAAGTAAAGACATTTGTGTGGCCTAGTTTTTTCCAAGTGTATCTGGCCCAGGAACTTCTTATAGCATTTCATCTATTAGCTACTCTCTTAGATTCTCTAAATGCCTTTTCTGGCTTTGAAAGCCAGCCCTCCTTCCATTTGTGTGTCTGCCTTGACTTTCCTTCACCTCTTCGGGAAGCCTCATCCCCCATCCTGCCCGTGCGGCTTCCTTCCCTCACACCTGAAGCACCAGCCACCTATCTACCTCCTTGAGAGGCAAGAGGGCACAATGGTTCAGAGCCTAGATTTTAAATTCAGGAAGACCTGTGCTAAAATCCCAATTCTACCCTAATTCTGAGGTAGAGTTGTTCAGCTTGCTCGCTCGGTGTAGAGAGAGATAACAGTATCTATTAGAGAAAACTGTTGAGGGGATTTGTGGGATTAGAAGGTCAAGTGTAGCACATGACCTTGGCACATCACAGTATGCACAGTATGCAATAAGTGACAATCAGTCCTTTTTCTTCTTATTTTTTTATTTTGGCTTTCTGTGTAACTTCCAGATGGGAAGCCACTGGAAGCCCAGGGGCTAAGCACTGTCCCATCCCCCACCCCTCCACCTACATAAATCCACTTCACCTTCTACCAGACAGCAGGTAAATGCATACCTTGGGCAAGGAAGCAGAGCCATCAGCTCAAGTCTTATCAACACTAAGGAAGAGCCTGTCGGTCCAAAACTCTTCAAGGCAGTCAAGTCCTATAACTTCACAAAAGCCCCCAAATGTTGCCACCCCACCCGGCCCCCACCACCTACTGACTGCACCCCTGGAAGGGCAGAGAGGCCCTTTGGAAACCAGAATGAATACGTCTCACCCAAAATCATATTGGGTGGTCCATTTCCACAGCCCCATAATTGGGCAACAATGGGCTGCCGCGTTAGGGTTTAAACTTTAAAGTTTCAATTGTTGTATTTAAAAGCTTAAATTTTTACCACAGGCCATTTCATTCATGTGACTTGTTCAGTTAATATCTGGAACTGAGAAGTTTCATTTCCACTTCTAGTCAATCCTGACCTGTGTTTTTCTTGATGTTTTTTGTGCAGTCTTCTCTGGATGGTTTAAAATACACCCATTTCACCCTCTGAGCCACTCTTCAAAAGGCTTCTGAAAAGCAAAGCTTTTATTTGTAGCAGGTAAGAATGACATCTCTAAGATTCAGGGCACAGGCTTATCTTCATAGCATCTCCTAGCTGCTCTGCTGCACCAGCCCTCCCTCCTGCTCCAGTGCTCTCTCACATGTATCCCGCACACCCCCACTTCCACTCCACACTCCAGCTTCCCGCCCTCCCTCTTCCCCCTTCACCTTTCCTGCTCTCCAAGCAACAGGCTCTGTCACTAATCCAAACCTGCCATCTCTCCATTTCCAAAATGAAAACAGCTTTAAAGTGCTTTTCCTGACCATCAAAATATAATACATTTTGTTGAATACACACACACACACACACACACACACACGCACACACACACACACACACACAAGAAATAAGCATAGAGAAAAAGTAAAAATCATTTGAAATTCTACCACAACAAAGGAAACCACAGGTTATACTTTGATGATTATCTTTAGAGATACCTTTCTATAAAAATAAAAGCAAATCCATAAAAGGCCCATACAACATGTCATTCTGTAATCTGCTTTTTTAAAAAAATCACAACCATATGATTTGGACATCATTCTATGACACTGCATATGGAATTATGTCACCATTTTAAATTGATCTAACAAATCCCTTTAATGGTAAGCATTTAGGAACAACCTCATCTTTTTAAAATGCTAACATCTCAAAATATTTGGAGATAATATTGAGTGTGGCAAAAGCAGAATTTGGTCTCTGCATTTTCATTACAATCGTGAAAAACCATAGTGTCCAGGCATAAGAACAGAGTGAAAATTAAATCAGTTGTGCTCAGTGGAAGAGTTTGAAGAAATCTGTTTATAAAAGTGGCATTAACACAGCAAAGAAAGTCCTTCAACAAAAACAACTCGTAAAGTGCAAAATCCCCAGTATTTTTTTAAAAATGCAATGACAGTGAGATCATGCCTCAGTGTAAAATAGTTCAAGCGGCTGATTTCCACTTAATTTAACCTCATAGTTTTCTTCAACGTGGAAAAGGGAGACAGCAGTGCTGAAGCCATTTGATCTCTGAGAAAGGGAAAAGATGAGAGGTAATTCTGGGGCTTGAGGGACTTGGGGGAGGGTGCTCATGGGGAGGACCGTGGGCTGGGGGCTCAGGCTCAGAACTCACCAAGGAGAAGCCAATGGACTCGACCTGCACATGTCTTAACCGTCTTGGTGGCCCAGACAGCAACGTTTGAATGTAAAAAGTGTATCTGGTACAGGGTGAATGTACAAACTCTGCATTAACTATAACACGAAAATGAGAGGCACAGAAAAATGGCTGCCGAATGATGGCTGCATGCAGCAGTCATGCAATTAATTAATACATTCATGAGTAACTAACACCAATGGCGTCCTTACTGGATGTCAGGCTCTGCACATGCATTATTAGCTGACTCGATCCTTCCAACAACTCAGTGAAAAAGGCACAATTCTTTTCATTCCAATTTTACTGACCAAAAACCTGGGGCACAGTTAAGTAACGCTATCAAGTGATCTAGTATCTAGCTATGTATCTGTAAGAATCAGGCAATTTAAATTCAAAGGCTGCACTCTCAACCTGTACCCACTTCACGGTGTTTATAAGCCCAGCACAATCTGGCACCGTGAAATGGAGACTCTGGGTACACATCCAGATGGCTAAGGCCTCAAACCTGCAGCCTGTTTTCCAGGGGAAAGAGAGCCCGCGAGTTAATCATCATAATAAACCTTCTCTATGAGGAGCTCTATGTACTATACAAGAATGCCACGACTGTCTTTCACTTTCAAGAGGTCTCCATGGAAATGCACAAAACCAAAAGAGACCTGGACCCAGTCCTCTCCAATCTGTTTAGTTTTACACATGCCCCTAGTCTGGGACTTTGGCCACGTCACCACAGTCATTTTTTTCAGTAGGAAAACAGACTAAAGGCACTTAGTAATAATCACGGAAGTCATTCCCGGAGGAAGCTGACCTTGCAAGCTGAAGGACAGTATATTTAGCTTAAACACGACGGGTGGAAGGTCTAAGAGACTATATTTGGGCAAACCGTTGATTTGGGGTTTGGTGAAGTTCTGGGTTTGGCAGCAGCACCCTTCTCCCACCCTGCCCCCGCCCCAGGCCACGTGGCTCGGCTCCAGAGCTTGGCTCTCACACAGGCAAAATCCACCAACTTCTCCCCAGGCTCTGGAGAGCCAAAGTGGCACAACTACTCTAAGGAATGACGGGGTGAAGAACAATCAGCAGGTCGCCAACAGGAAGCCAGAAGAGAAGGAACCCAGAAGCACTGGGTGGTAGTGTGGTCCCATCCTAGGAGCAGAAGTCCCCCTAGGATACAGTTCCATCAGGAGCGCCTCATAACTCTGGCCGTACTGAACTGTAACCACTGGTTTTCTTACCCATCATTCCTCCTCATTAGCCTGAGCAGGGAGTGTATCTTCATCAGCTCGGTGTCCCTGGCACCTTCAGGAACTGGTGTTCAATAAATGTTTGTGAAATGAATTTAAAAGAGTTCTGGAGGTTGGTCACACAACAATGTGACTGTACTTAACAGTACCCTTAAGAAATGGTTATGATACTAAATTTTATGTTATGTATATTTTACTACAATTAAAAAAAATTAATAGCACATATTACAGAAAAAGAAAGATAGTGGCACTTAGATACTTCTAATGCTCACTGTGTGAAATTTGGTGAAGTGTGGGTTGAATAATTTGAGTTTAAGAAGTATGGCTGACAGTTTAATTAGATAACTATTATCAACAGCGAATCATGATTTACTGGGACAAAAAGACACAAAGAGGTGGAAAATATTACACTCAGTAGGTTCTTCCAGCTAGAAGTTAATAAAATGACTTCTATTACTAGTCTTTTCTTCCAGAAAGACTCAATAAAATGTGTAGGTGGTTAGAGATGTGGCTCCAAATCCAGTCAGGAACCTCCACTCCAATAATTCAACAAATACACTCTTCCTTACACACTTCCAACCCTGTCTGGGAAACCACCTGCACTAGTACCTCCTTGTAGGGATGGGAGGATGGTATTTCACAAAATGAGATTTGTGGGCCATTACTAAATACCACTTGAAAAAGATGGTCAGATAGGCCTGAGAAACACTGGATGCTATTTTAGTAAGTTTATATGACATGTGAATCTCCAAGAAAGGGGGCATGGTAGGAAGAGTTTCACATACATCTCTGACCCAGAACCTCCCAGCCTCCCCATTACCAGCCCCAGGGATTTCAGGAAACATTAGTATAACAGACATGATGGATTATTTGGAATCTCCTGAGTTGAGATCCTGGCTCCCCAATTTACTAACAGGGTGATCCTGGGCAAGTTATTTCAGTTCTCTAGGCCTCAGTCTACTTCCCTTTAAAACGGAGTACGGAACTTGGGCTCTGATGTCAGATCAAGGATCATTTATGAGTAAGGGGAGCCTGGTCACGTTACTTAAGTCTTTCTAAACCTCAGTTGTCTCATCTGTAAAATGGGAGTCATCATAGTATGTATCCACTGTGAGGACTGAATGAGAGAATACAGGTAAAGCACTTATTTCAATGCTGGGCACCAGGTAAGCACTCAATACACATTTGTTATCTTTGATTCTATAAAATGTGAAGTGCTACACAAATGTCACCATCCTTTAAGGACCAAGCCAAGTCCCACTCTTCTTTCATGAACCTTCTCTGATTGCCAGAACCTAAAAGCTCTCTCATCTCTGGGCTTACACAGCTTATAAGACTACAATATTGACCACAAACTTATCTGGCATTTAGTCATATGCTGATACATAATATTACATCTTACCTTGGTATCTAGTGAGTCAAATATAATTCTTATTTCAAGTTTCTTTTCTCCCAAAATAGAATTGTGGGGAGCTAAATGAATTTAAACGCAATGCACACCTACTGTAAAAAAAAAAAAAAAAAAAAAAATGTTTGAAGGGAAACATATAACTTTGAAAGTTAAAGTCTTCCATAACCTATCTCCTAGAAACAGTCAACGTTGACAATCTGCTGTGATCTTTCCAGATTTTGCTTGTGCATATATATTAATAAACATAAGGTTTTTATTAAAATGGGCTCATCCTATACATACTAATCTATAATCTACTTTTTTTTCCCCTCAGACATCAGTCCGTCTCAATAGATAAAGAAAAACCTTATCCTCTTAAACAGCTATAGAGTATTCCATTGTATGGTTATACCATCATTTACTTAAGCAGTTTAATATAGATGGATATTTAGGTTATATGAAATGAATGATGGCTTTAGGGCAAGAGCTGGGTCCTGTGTATTTTGGCATCTCCATAGAGCACAGTGCACGTGGTAAAACCTCAGTAAATTCTGTTGTGTAAACTGACAATATTTGTCTCTGAATCACAAGTGATTATTAGGCCGTCCTCTATTAAACAGAGAACTCTCAATAGCCAGCATTGTTGTGTGAAGCCTGGATAATAATGAGCAACAATGCTGGCCCTGAGATACAATTTTCAGATCAAAGACAAATTGTTCAATATAATTTCAATGTTGGTTCCTTTCCCTATTAAAATTATTTGATGACCCAGCAATTCCACTCCTAGGTAACACCCATAAAATTAAAAATACTATGTCCACACAAAATCTTGTACACAAATATTCATAGCAGCATTATTCATCTACTATGGTGAAAACACCCCAAATGCCTATCAACGCATGAATCGGTAAACAAAATGTGGCATTTGCATACAGTGGAATATTACTCAGTCATAAAAAGGAATGGAGTACTGATAAATGCTACAGCATGGATCAACCTTGAAAATATTAAGCTAAGTAAAAGAAGGTAATAACAAAAGTCCACATGTTATATGATTCCATTTACCTGAAATGTCCAGCATAGGTAAATCCAAAGAGACAGAAAGTAGATTAGTGGTTGGGGAGTCGGGGAATGATGGGAAGTGACTGCTAACTGGTTTCTTGGGAGAGAAGGGGATGACGGACATGTTCTGGAATTAGCTAATGGTGATAGTCGCAAAACATGGTGAATATACTAAAAATCACTGGAACTGGAGACTTTAAATGGTGAATTTTACGATATCTGAATTATTTCTCAATTAAATAAGGAAAAACAAATGTTTGAGAGCTGGTTATCAATTGGTAATTCTCCTTTATCACTTGTTTACTGAAAGAATATTACATGATAACCACCAGAATGTCGTGCTGTACTGGGTGCTGGAGACACGAGGTGAGCCAGATTTTCTCCTGCCCTAGAGTCAAGCCGTGGAGAGTGTCAAGGCCACACACCATTGAGGTGGGGCAATAACTGTGACAGGGAACTTGGAATGCTGAGGCAGAAGTAAGTACCCTGCCCAGGGGCAAAGGAGGGACTTCCAGAAAAAGTGGGCTGTCATCTGAGGAATGAGGAGCAACTGGCCAAGGGAAAAGAGGGAAGAGTGTCCTGAGGGAAGAATTTGTATGAAGGGCCAAAGGCGAGAGAGAAACATCATGGAGGGGCTGAAAGATCATCAATAGGGAAGAGCCCCCACGACCCAAACATGCCAAACAATATAATCGGACTCCTGTTACACACAGAAGAGTGTGCGGAATGCTGAGATGAAAACAGTGAACAAGGTGATCAATGCAGACACAGGCACAGCTTTTAGTATTTAACTGCGTATTTTCATGGATACATGATAAATAGTCTATGGCTAACTGATTCCTTGGTTTGAACCAAGGGATTTAGAAAGGACACGGATACTTTGTCAGTATCAAAAAAAAAAAAAATGCAAACTCACTTACTCTTGGATCCAATCATTCCACATTGGGGAAAATACGCTCCAAGATATATCTGTATAGGTACAAAATGATGTACGTACCAAGCTATTCATCGTAGCATTGTTCATAAGAGCAAACATTGGAACAATCCAAGTGTTCACAAAAAGGGACTGGTTAAATGAATTACGGTGAACCTGCAAAATGAAAGACTATGCAACTTTGACACGAATGAGGAAATTCTCTGTGTACTGATATGGAATCATCTCTAGGTTATTTTGTTCACTGAAAAAGGCAGGGTGCAGAGCTGTGCACATAATACACTTTATTTTGCCTAAGAAATGGGGCAGGAATACACACACATAGGTAGATATGTAAAATCCACCATACATCTATAGCTGCTTATGTTTGCATAAATAAACCAAAGAAGGATACACAAAAATTAATGAAAGTGGCTACTTGGGGATGGGGGAGGAGAACTGGATGAGAAGAGGTAGGGCAGGGACACTTCTCAATGTATTCCTTTTTTTTTTTATTTAATGTATTCTTTTTTAACGTTTTTGATTTCTGAACGTGACTGTCGTACCAAAGATTACCTATTCAAAAAATTTCTTTTTTAAGCTTTAAGAAAAGGCTAAGATTATAGGTTCCCTGTCTGTATGCACATGCTCAAGTAGCCAGCAATCGGCATGTGTTCACAAGCACCTCTTACCGGTTACCCGAGAGCCCAGAAGAAACAGCGTGAATGGCAAATCTGCAAGTGACCTGCAGCAACAGAAAAGCAATGCAAGACACACACTGTCCCGTGTTTGCCCTGGACCATCCTCCACCAATTCACACCAACTACGCGTCAGGCACAGAGGTGCTGAGGACACCGAGAAAATGGGAAGCAACCCCTTCTTTTTGAGGGGACTCACAGCAAGTGCAAGGAGCCAGCTGTGACCTTCCTAACACAAATCTGACCAAATCATCTTGTGCTCAGAAATCTTCAGTGGCTCCCTATTACCTAAGCTGAGGAGCAAGTCCACACTTTGGAACACGGGCCTTCATGACCCAAATGCTGCCCGCCAGTCCAGACTCATCTTCCATCACTTCCTCCCTTAAACCCACCTCCCCCACCCCACTTTGACAACACAGAGCCACTTGCCTTCTCCACCTCCCCCTTCTCTATCCTTCACACATGTCATCTCTGCCTGGAAATCCCTCTCCTCAGCAAGTCTGCTTGACCAGCACCCTCAGGCCACAGGCCCAGCCCAAACTTCTCCTTTTGAAAATGAACTGTCCCTAACCCTCCCAGAGCGGTATGCTCCCTTCCCTGACTCTCACACTGCACCTCGTACACACAAGAGCAGCAATGACACTGTCACCTCCCTAAGGACTCTTGGCTCTGTGACAGCAGGATCTTTGCCTTTTCATCTTTTCTCCTAGCCCCAAGAACAGTGCTTGGCACAGAGCGAATGCTCAGTCTAAGTCTGGCTGAATGAATAAACAAGAGACATACAGAGGCAGACAGAAAGCGGGAATGAACTCTTAGGGTCTTAAGAAAGGCCAGGGAAAGCATCCTCAGCAGGCGATGCCTGTGCAGTACCAGAGATGGGCATGAAAGGAGGAGGAGTCAGATGAAAAGGGAAAGACTGGGGGGCGGGGGGCGGGAGGAGCATGAATAAGAGCAGGGAGGCATGAAAGAAGAGGGAAGGTTCAGGAACCACAGGTAGGTGGTTTGTGATGATGGTTCAGGGCAGGGGCAGGGCCTAAGTGAGGTGCAGAGGACAAAGGCTGGTCAGACCTGGGGGACCCTTGAATGCCGTGCTAAGCAGCCCAGACTTTAGGTGGGCAGCATGGAAGGATTTGCAGTAAGGGCCACCCATGCTCAGCTCTGCGTCTGAGGACAATCAGTGGTAGTTATGTGGATGAGGGACCAGAGAGGAGTCAAGACAAGAGGCTGAGGACCAATTCAGGAGGTAAAATCGATGGGACTTTGTGACCAGATATGGGGGACGAGGCAAAGGAGAAGTGATGACTGGGGGTTTCTGTTCTGACATATGCACCTGTTTGATTAACCTCTTCTGGAGACTATGTAAACTACGGTCCATCATGGGGGTACGCAGAGGGCATTTAATGAAATCGTGGATGATGACCAATAGGCCTTGCTAAGAAGACCCCCAGGCGTTGCACAAGGGTGCTAGGAATCAGACAAGGGGAAAACCACATTGCATCTATTTCAGGAGTCTGACAAAAGTTAGAGATGGAAGGCCCATGACAGATCAGCTAGTCCTCATTTTGTCAAGCACACTTCAAAGAATTATTTACTGCCGTCCTGTTAGGTACTCCTGACAAAATATAAGTAGACTCTAGCATATAGTGAGTGCTCAATACTTTGTGAAGGAAGGCTACATACGTTACTCTGTCCACCAGCCAAATCCCCCATGTCCCTCCCCATCCCCACCTACCCCTAGAAAAGCCTCCAGAAAAAGTCCTCCCCTCCCTCCAATACTGGAAAAAACCCAGCGTCCTGAGTAAGGCCAGGGTACTTGAATGCAAGCCTCTACATGGCTTATTTAGCTAAATAATAAAAGGTAGGGGAAATGATGGTCCACCTAGCTGAGGCCCTACTTTTTAAAAAATTAGAAATCACATTCAATGTAAAAAATACCTTTTTAACAAGTCCAAGGAACGCTTCAGTAATCAAGTCACGCGAAGGCAACGCAAGACAGTAAGAATGATATTCATGTTCAAGGGCAACGCCACACCAACAGATGCCTCAGGGTTATAATAAGGTCTAGGGAAACGCTGTTTCTCCCTCCAGCTTTAACTGGTCCTTGCCCGCCCCACACAACTGCCTTGCTGCTCACCTACAGCAGATGGGGAAAGAGAGATGGGAGACAGGAGGCCTTGCAATGTCAGCAATCTCTGAATCAACACCGGAGACTTCAGGTGTGGGGGTCTGAGGGCATACTTCCTGGTTGGGATGGAGACTGAAATTTCAGGGCAGGGGCAGTGGGAGGAGGTGTGTGGATCGGGGCCACGGCCTGCTGACCACACACGTCATCTCCAATCTCATCCTCCACATGGTTTCCAAAGCAAACTCATCATGTCCTGTCCAGTCCAACTCTCTCCGCATTTCTTCCAGGATAAAGTCTCAACTCCTTGACCTGACCTACAAGGCCCTGCATGACCTGGCCCCTCCTCCCCTCTTTTCCTTTCCTTCCCCCCTTCACCCCACCTCCAGGGCATCCTATGACACAAGCCGGCTGAGTACCCACACCAGCTGCAGCCCTCTTCACCTCTGTGCTTTCACCTCTGTCTGGTGCCCTCTCATTTCCTTTGCTCTCCCTTGCCTTACCCAGCCTCCACTCACTCCTCCTGAGCTAGGAACCCCTCTTCCATTTTCCCAAAGCATCCCCTCTAGCAGACCACTACTTGGTGTCACCACCATGTGCTAGAACCAGAAAACTAACATGGCAGCTCAACGGCAGTACTCATTGTCAAGTGATTGTACTTGACTCCCTTTACCTGTCTCCCTTACTAGATGGTAAGGTTGTTCCCTGTAACTAGGGAATGTTTCCTTTTCCTATATTCCCAGAAGCTAGAACAACGGCCTCGCACAAAAGCACTATTTGATCAATGTTTGTAGAATGAAGGGGCAAAAGATTAGCATCAACTGAGACTCACACCCCTTGGGCCATGTCAGCAACAACCCGATTGGTGCGACTGAGAAGCCAGTAACATTGATCAAGTTACACGTGGCCACAGCTGCAAGCTAAAGGTGTGGTAGGTGGCCAGTGACAATCTCACAAGGCCATAACTGTCATGCCTCAACTATGTGGACCCAGGAAACTCAAGGAACAGTGGCTAAGACGCAGCTCATCCTCTTTGTTTTGAAACTCTAAAACAACCTCTGTCAACAAATATGTTAGCTGGCTTCCATTTCAGATCTTAGTGTCTTGCATAGAGGAGGCATATTTACTGAATGATTTTAAAAAAGAAAAAATTTATTAATGGACGGTGGTTGAATCGTGTTGAACGGAGATATTTCCCAGTCTGGATGATAAGAAGATCCACACAAAAAAAGTTTCTTTCATATTTCTTGGGTAATAAAGTACACCGCACAGCAGACCAATTTTGCCTTTTATTTAAGAACTCTGTTCACTGTGGCTTCCCAGAAATTTCTAGGGCCGAATCATTCTGGATAACCCAATTTTCCACATTGCTAAAGATTTGGGTATGGAAACTTTTAACATTAATCACTGTGGATGGAAATCTTAAAAATCTTTCTGAGTGTACTGTATACCTTTACTTTTTCATGAAACTACAGATAATCATTACGATCAAGTTCCGTACTGTACTTGTCTACTGTAATAAACTCAAAATCTACTGAAGCTGTTTGTTCTTATAGGATGACAGGTATTTGTGGGCTTTTTTTTTTATTTCTTATGACTTTGAAGTATTTAATAATGAATAGCCTTCCCAGCTGGCAGCTACCACCAGTCTACCTACCCCACCACTTTTCCCGTGTTAACTTCCTCTTTCTTCCGTAGTCTTGGGAACCAGATAAGCAAGCTTCCTATAACTCTATTAAGGTAAGTGTAGATGGGCTGTGGGCAAGGGCCTGGGCCACTGGCCTCGGCATGGCATACCCAGTGTCAGAGCATGGGTTCAGGGCCATTATCGGGCTGCTCTGACCTCCCTTGCACCCATTTTTATGTTCCAAATGATGAGCAGCTACAAAGAGTACAGTTGAGGTATCACTCCAACACTTTTCAAAGGTAATAAGAACAGTAAGTAACATGTATTGGGCTTTTACTCTGTACCAGGACTTCTCCGAAGTGCTGTATTTGTAGTAATATTTCTAACATATTTTATATTAAACTTTCTAATCGTCCCAACTACTCGATGGCATATTATTATCCCCATTTTACTGACAAGGAAGCTGAGGCACAGAGAGGTTAAATAATTTACCAAGATGACACTGCTAGGGCATGGCAAACCAGAATTTATACTCTGGCCACCTAACAGTCCCCTGACAGAACCACACCACAAGGATCCCTTACTATTATATCTATAAAAATAAACACTCAGAAAGCAATGTGTAGACAGACCAGCGCTGTCCAACATTTCTGCGATGATCGAAATGTTCTCTATCTGTGCTGCTGAGCACTCGAAATGTGGCTAGCATGACTAAGGACCTGAATTTTTAATTTCCTTTCATTTTAATGATTTACATTTAAATAGCCAAATGTGACCAGTAGCTACCTATTGAATGGCACAGGTGTGGACTAATTTTGGTGAGGGAAAATTTGTGATATTTCAAACACTAAATATAATGGATAACTCCTCCTTGAAACTAGCTTCAGAAGAATGTAATTAAGCACTAATGTCCTCTAATATCTTCTCCACCCCATACCGTTTTTAATTCAGTCTCAAAATTTTAAGAAAGAAAAGACGCCATTTGGTCCGAGCAGTTGCAGAGAGGCCTTCCAGATGAAGTGGGAGCTTGCAGAAGTAACCGTATTAGTTGGCAGGCAAAGCAGTAAGAGTACTGTTCGGGTGTGGGGTTTGGGAACAGCAGATCACAGGTCAGGTTTCAGACACTAGATTCACCCTATCTGAAACAAAAATACGCCCACAGATGAGTGGATGTGTGTGTGATGAGCATATCATTGAATAAGAAAATACATTCAAGCCCAGGGCCCCAGGCCACATGTAGAGAATTGGTATGGTACAACCTAACTTGGTAGGGCAGTGTCCTCTTCTTGCTCATCCTGGGTCCCCTGGTCAGCCTTGGAGAGGCCATAGGGCCTCTGACACGGAAGTCACAAGCCGACCCCTTCCCCCACCCCTGACGATTCCTTTCTAATATATGGATTTTCTCCTTCCCCATCACTGGTTCTGCTAAGCTATGTTATATGTCAGACCCAAATTTAGGCTAGAAACTGATCTCAACTCAAATAAGAAATGAAACCAAGAGTAGAAGTTGAGACACAAACCCAGTTGAGGCACAACTGTATTCTGACTAATCCTAAACCTATATGGCTGGGGGGAGCTGCCCCCTTCCCTCTTCTCCCAATTTCTAAATGGCCACTTGAGTTTGATACACATTTTCCAGCCCGGGTCTGCGCAACCACACTAAGAAGACAAGACTGCGCCATACAATAGCTGACACCCGGAGGAAGCGAGTCGAGTGGAGAGGTGAAGGAGCTGACCATGGGCCACACAGCTATTTAGTGGCAAAGCCTGGGCAAGAACCAGGCCTCCCAGGTCCCTGTCCTCACCCCTTTCACCACACACCTCACTGCCCAGGCCACAGCGCATGTCTCCAACACTCTGGAAGAAGAATGCATGTTCACACTTCATGCCAAACCAGTGACCCAACTGCAATTTAAAAAAAAAAAAAAAATCAGCTATCAACCATCCCTTTCCACCTTAACATCCCTCTTCCAAACGACAGTCACACAATCCTTACAAACCAGTTCCTTCTCGCCCATCGAAGTCAAAAGCTGTTCCAGTGCAAAGTCAAAAGTCGATCCAGTGCAAAGTCAGACTACAAACTAAACATACTCAAAACTCCAGAAGTGTTGGGTCTGAAAAGTTGTGAGGAATTCTCAGCAGGAAACAGGCATTGTGAAGCAGGCCCTGCCATTTCCTGCAGGACTCCAGGAATTGCTGGAGGGGAGGCCTGTTTATCCTAGGAATGCTTCTCCAGGTCAGGAGTCCCCAGACTGCTCTTAACCTTCAGGAAAGGAGCTGATAAGACACCCCTGGCATCTCTAAACCTAACGCCACATTCTACATTCTTACTGACTCTCAACGCTATCATTTGGCAGATTCCAGCACCACAGCAGGCACACAAGCCAGATCGTAAACACTTGGTGACCAACTAGTGTGGTCCTGGGCATGCCGCAAAGCAAGCAGGGAGGTCAACAGAGGAAGTAGGGGCACGTCTGTAAACATTACGTCCCTGTCCTTCATCCTGAGGTGGGCACACCCTTCTGCCTCCCCAAAAGACATATAAGTCTTCCTAATGGTAGTGAGTCACTACAAAGTCTCTGTTTAAAAGTCTCTATAGAAAGAGAATATCTATACCTTTATAATAAACACGAAGGAACAAACTGACGACTGATACTCTGCACCTGCAAAATTCAGGAGCTTTATCAAGAAACCCTCTCCCTACTTCAAAGACAGGGCAACTGAGGCTCGGAGAATTTTGTCCTTCTCACCCTAGGTGTGACTGTCACCTCCACCAACACAAAAGGAACATTACAGATCATGTTTGGAGTTTGATAGTTAAAATCTTAAGAAGCCATATGGACGGTTTCAATCAATAAAGGCCTCCCAGTACTAAAAATTGCACCCATGCGCCCACACACATGCACGCGTGTGTACACACACACACACACACACACACAACCTTTGGTTAGCTCACTGATTTACAAAGCTGTAAAGTACACGAGTACCAGCTGTGCCTCACCAGACATCTCAGAGTGACTGCCACTCTTGTCCTCTGACGACTGACAAGCCCACACTCAGGGTGTTAGGTCTCAATTCAAGAAACCACCCCGTTTCCACCAATACCAATGGCTTGAGGCTGAGGCCCAACAGTCTATAAGTTGCACCTGCCACGTACATCAGGTTCAAGACCTGACTCCTACCCACAAATAGTTTATCAGCTTTACGCTACCACACTGTGACCTTTGGGAGGACAGGGGACCCTACCTTATTCATCTGCATTCCCAGAGCTCAACACAGGCACACAGCAGGCACTCAGCAAACAGCTGCCAACTAAATAAACCCAGAACACTTGAAAATGTATCATTTTCAATGCGATTTATAGATGATGTAATACAGAATTGTACACCTGAAATCTATGTAATTTCACTAACAATTGTCACCCCAATAAATTAATAAAAAAAAGAAAAAGAAAAAAAAAGAAAATGTATCATTGTCAAGGCTTCTACACATACATTGGCATTCAAAGGTAGCATCTAGAATGCCGATGGGCAGATGTGAGCAAAATGTACTAGACTTGAGTCAGAAGATGCGGGTTCAAGCCTCAAGTTTGCCAAATATTCACTCTACTGTCCTGGGCAAATCTCCCAGCCTCTAGAGGTGGGGATCTTATTTGATGACTTCTAGGTTTCCCTTTAGCCCTTCAACTTGTAAAATGCGAAGAAAAGATGTGCCGTTGAGCTATGGCCACAAAATTAACTTGATGATAAGGGCAATGAAAACAAAACAGCCAGAGGCAGCTTCTCTTACACAGATATTGGCTCCTAACAGGCAGTTGTGTTTTTTTATAGTATTAGTCAAAGCCTCTGCCCATTCGCTTATGTTCACATGTGATATACACATATTTGGGTCATTCTCTGTAGTCTCTTCCAGGGAGATGCAAATTTCAATGATTGTTCCAGGCAGAAAAGCTTCCAAGTGGAATAATGACCTACAGACATTACTTCCAGGTAATAAACAGATTCCACTCAGACAAAGAAAAATAAAGCAGCCTGTGGCTACATTCCGTAGACACTCCATTCATGGAAGCACCGGGGCTGAGCTCTAAATGTGAGCCAGACGTGGCTGAATTCTTATTTTGGCTCCAACTCTAATTTGGGGCTGATGGTCTTTGGCCAAGTCTCTCTTCTAGAAGCCAGGCTCTGGATGGGTATGACAACCCCTATAAGCCATCCAGATTAAAGCTAGGAAAGCCATCCAGGGTAAAGCTAGGAAAGCATTTCGCAGCTGTAAGGTGTTGCCAACCCCTGAAGACAAATGAGAAAAGCCGGCAAGAGGCAAGGTGGCTCAGGTGGAGAGCCACAGAATAGCGCCTCACCTAACCCTGGGTTCCACAAACTCAAGGGAGGGGCTCCAGAGACCTCAGAGCCCTGCGCTCACAATCTGGCTCCATTTCCTCTGCTGAAAATCAAGGAACCTGTGTGAACCTACACTTCCAGAAGAGCGTCTTGCAAAGCTCTTTAAAGCACACAGCTAGCTCACAACGTTAACCAGCTGTGACTTAGATTTGGTTCTCTTCTATGGGGGAACATTTGAGACACTGGAGGTAAATCAAGGCAAAGCATTAGACTGTGTCAAAGATAAAGGTCTGCTCATGAAATAAGAGGCTGTGTCAGGAGCCATGTTAGTAGTTTTACGGTTTTCTTTTCCTTTTTTTCCCCTTTCTTTAACCATTAGGTACCAATGGATACCAGATACACAGCGCTGGATAAAAAGGTTAAGAGATAGCATCAGGAAAGTTCCACCAAAGCCTGCTAATAGTGCTCTCACTGATTAGAAAGCACTTCTGTAGTTTGGGAACTCTAATCCAGTCTTATCAACCCTCCGGCTTTGTCATTTATCAGGGTGGGAACAGGAGGTACATCAGCTATGCCACAGAGTGATTTCTGGGGCCTTTCCCCACGACAAAGCAGATCAAAACGGAGCTCATGCCTGCCAGAGTGAAGTTTTCACCATAGCAACACATGTTACTCTACAAACAGTCAGAACTAAGACGCTCTGTTGCGACTGGTCTGAACAGTGCCCCCGCGAAAGGAGCAATTGAGGGTTCAGACAACAGAGGGAGCAAGAGAAAAGTGGCCCCTGTTTAGCTTGCCGGGCTGCCTCATCATGGTTTTTCCTCCTCCAGCACAGCACCTTCTAGTACATACAGCCTATGTCCTTATGAGATGGATGGCAGAGAAACCATGTAGAACAGCCACACCACACGTTCCCTGAGGAAAAGAGGGACCCCAGGGTAGAACGATCACCCCCTTTGCAAAGCAAATGGCTAGCACTGGAGAACTTAGGGAAAAGGGCTCATCACAAAGCACAGCACATCTAGAATGAAATAAAGCTGGGGTACCCAACCAGCCGGTCTGATGGGGGAACATGTACTCACAGATCTGACCATGAAACCTATAAAATCATCATCAGTGGGGCTGTTGAGGCCATCAATTTAATGCCCACGTGCCAGGCACAGTACTGGGCCAAACAGGTATCAGTCAGGGTTAAAACGTCACTAACACCGCCTTTCTGGGTATCACATTTTGCCAAGGGAAAAAACAGGCATAACCAATGGGCCTTATGTTCCACAGGACAGAGTGATGCTTAACCAGGAGAGAAACTAGTTCCAAAGTTCTGCTCTGTTGCTCAGATCACTGAGCAATGCATGTAAAAATCCAGCCACAGAACAAGGGCACCCAAGAGAATCAGCAACCCTTTCCCGGTTTCCCCTGACTAATTTCTCTAGAACACCACTGATGGACTACGTCAGAGGCTGGAGAGGAAGATGCAGAAAGCCAGAAACTATAAAAGCTGGCAAAGGAATATCTTCCAAAGTGCATTAGATGTTAAGTCAAAGAAAGACAATGTATGTCCACAGAGGCCCAGCTGTGCCATTTACATACCTCTTTGTATTAACAATATAAGCAGGGCTGTTTTGTAACACTAATATTAAAAAGACAGGACCAGAAACCTCCCTGTATGATGCTGCCTAGAGGTATGTCTGGGAGGATGTGAACTGGTGCCAAGGAACCCAGGTGCTAACAGGTGTGATGCAATGGGCTCTCACTGTACATGCTGCAAACGCATTAGCCTGCAGTCAGTCAGCAACAGGGAAGAAGGTGGTTCCTGGAGAAAAGGTAGCTCTACACACTTGGCTCCAAAACAATTAAAATGCAAACACCAGCCACTACCCAAAAATTCCTCTAAGTCCTAAACCCTTAAGTCATTAAAGGCCAAACAGGAACCAAACTTACAAATGACGGGCCCAGAATTTTAGAAACACTTCCTTGCTGCAAGACCAGCACTGTCTGAAAATGAGCTTTAAAGTAAACAAATTTTTTGTCTCTAAATGACATTTTAGAGGTAATGTGTAAGTAGCTTTCTCTCTGTTCCATGAACCCCCTTTTTCTCATTCTGTATTTACTAATGAGAGTTTCCCTCTTTCCCTGCCTGTGTCTGTTTGAAACGTGGCACTGAACGGGACAGTGGAAAGTGAAGGGAAAGAGGGTGGGTGGAGAGACTGCTTTCAAATCTGACATACACACAGAAACACACACACACACACACACACACACACACACAAACTGGCCTCCCAAACCCTGAAGGATGGCCAGGCCAGACTCCTCCTGAAAGAGGACTGAAGGACCAAACTGTTGAGTAGAAAACTGCCCTTGTACCACCTCTCGGGAAAGCAGAGTTAAGAAAGAGAAAGCTGGAAGGGAAGGAGGGGGAAAATAAAGCTCCACATTCCTGACATTTTTCAGTGCTGTGGCTGCATACAACAGCTCTATTCCAAAGAGCCTGCAGGACAGAAAGAAAACCTGGGTTTAGGGGAAAGAACCTGCCCCCTACCTTGGAAATGGGAGAAGGTATCTTAGCATGGCCCAAAACTAAGCCAAAAGGAGAGAGAGTCACCCTTTCATGTGTATTCCCAAAAGGAAGTGATCCCAAAGGAAGGAATGTGGAGTCATCTCCCAGGGGACAGAACTGAAGTCCTGGGGTCCCTGAGGGGGAAATGAAAGCCCCTCAGAACGATGGTTAACTGACTAGTGAACTGGGGAAAGGGCATGGCAAGAATGAGATGGAGACCAGTTAGGACCCAAGCTGAGGCTGCCTGGGGTCAGAGGAGAGGGGCCCAGCTCATTGGCAGACTGGGCAGGGGACCCCCGAAGGAGGAGTGGCCAGGAGACTCCCTTTGTGGGAAGAATTATAAATGAGTTTTCCTGACTCAGCTTCTGAATGAAGGAATCCAAGCTGTGCCCAGCTTAGAAACCCAGGAGCCTGCAGTCCTCTCCTCTCTCGTTGTCTGCCCCCTTCCTCTTCCACCTCCTCTGTCCTCACTTCTAGGGAAAAGTGTGTTAAGTGCTGGACTGCTCCCCCCAAATGCATCTCTACATACACACCACACCTCCAAGGGAGAACCGAGAAGACCCTAAGTGACACCTAGTAAGTCCTGTGCTGGGTTATGAAGAATCACCCCCGACTTGACTCCAAATGGGAAGATGCCCACATGTGTTTTTCGGAGGTCCCTAGACAAGTAACAGCTGTTTCTGCTCTTATATGGTAGGGAGAACAGAGTTCCAAAAATCTGAATTCCCCCAAAATATCTATCTGTGGAGAGTAAGTTGGTAGGATCTACTACGTACCCAGCACAGAGGAACACGCATCCTTCATAAGGGAATTCCTGCACAGCCTTCCTTCTCCCAGATCAGCACACACTGGCAATCCCACACTGCACCTTCCAGAGAAGGAGACTCCTACCCTATAAGCCCAGAAGTGTGGGTCTAAGGTTCTACAGGATGAGGGTAGTGGGAAGAGGGAGCCTGCAGGCACTTCCGTCAGGGCTCTTTCCACACATGCCCCAGTCCAGTCCCAAGATGGGGAGGAGGGGAGTTTTTTTATTGGTTTGTTTTTTTTCCACCCTGGGACTTTCTCTCTGTCAGGTACTCGGAGAAAGGGCTCCTAGCACTTTTCAACTCCCACAGAGTTCCAGGTTTAATTTAATCCACTGGACTTTCTAAGACTATAGAACGAGGGAGGGCAGAAGGTACCAAGCTCAAACACTACACAGCGCTTTTTGAGTAAAGATAAAGCAGGTAGAGCCACAAACCTTAACAAATGACAGAAACCGTAGAGACAGCCATAAGGCTACGCAAGAGACTTTGCTGGCTGCAAAGCATGTGGCCGTGAGGTCTACAGCTGTCACGTGTGTCTTTCTAACCACACCCTCCAAGACTGGTGATATGGCATTGGAAGGCCTCTTAGAATGGAGGACAGCAAATAGATACAAATAGGACAGAAATAGGACAGAAAGTACTGGCTGGACAAAACAAATTCTGTCTTAGTTCATTAAGCTATTATTATAATAAATAATAACAGGGCTTCAGTGGCAAGTGACTTGTATTTTCACATTTGCAGAATCTGTTATGGTTTTGCGGCTTACATGATCTCAGTAAACATTACGATCATCTCATGAGGAAGATAGGTTTTGCCAACCTCTTTAACAATGGGGAAACTGAGGCTGTAGGGAAAGACTAGGTGACAGAGCAGGGACGGGGACACAGGGACACCCTGGTTTGACAACATCCTTTCCAATATACCATGAGAGCTGTAGAGTGGGAGAAAGGAGGGGGAGGGGGCTGAAGTAAAGAAGCACTACCAAAAGCTGGAGAGCAGACCCCAATCCTAGTGTCAGGTTTATTTCCTACAGACCCTGAATCCCAGTGAAGCACACATTCACACATCTAACCCTGTCTTGGCGACCATATAAATGTAAACACGGGACTACTTCACCGGCCAATTAGGACCCTAGACATCGTTAGAGAGGCAACGGGGAATGTGGAGACAGAGAGATACAGAAGGAGAAATTAGCCACACTACCTTGTTTCCCCGAAAATAAGACCGGGTCTTATATTAATTTTTGCTCCAAAGACACATTAGGGCTTATGTTCAGGGGATGTCCTCCTGAAAAATCATGCTAGGGCTTCTTTTCTGGGTAGGTCTTATTTTCGGGGAAACGTGGTAGGAATCCTCCATCTCCAAGGCAGTTTACAAATGGTTACAGCTTCCTAACCCATTCCTGAGAATGCAGATAAGCAACCCTACCCAGAAGGGAGGACAAGGCGAGGCCACAGAGAAGACCACTGTGAGAGTAAGGGGAGTGTCACTCACCTATCTCACTTCTGAGACAAGATACACCGCAGCAAGCCCTATACTCAGTTTCCTCTAGTTCTTCTCACTTTCGAATATCACAGTTTTCTCCCTCTCTCTTGGGGGTAGGGAGTCCTTCCCATCAGACCCCTGGGATCCTGACCCGATGGGGCTTACAAAAGTCTGTTCTGTGAGGCCTGCACCCGCACACTGCTGTTGGGGGTAGGACCCCATCCTCTCTGCCCTAATCCAACAGTTATGAGAGAATCACCTTCCCCCTAAAGGCAGAGAGTATCCCCATCCCTCTCCTTGGCTCTGTAACGGGGAGAAGCTCTGGGTACACCACAAATGGACCTAATGGAACAGTCCACAGAGTGATAAAAGGTATATAAAAACTGGCCTTTTAGGCAACAGCAAAAAACAGGGCGAGGGGGCAGGCGGGAGGAAGGCAGAACGGCACTGCTGGGATGGGGCCAGGGCCACACGTGAAGACCCCTAGCACGTTCCGGAGCTAAGGATGCAAAAGACCGAGAAAATCAGGTGGGAGGTGGGAAAGGGTCGGGTTCCCTCCCACTGGAAAAGCCCAGAAGAGCTGGCAGCCACTGCTTGGGAGAGGGAGTTGTGCAATGACTGCGGGTCTGGGAGTCTCCGGGCTTGGCTCCCGGACACCAGAAAGGAAACCCCACTGGTCGGGCCAGGGTGGCAGCGCTGCGGTTGATTCGAGGCCAGGCTTGGGATTCAGGGCTGCAGAGGGAGCTGCAGAATAGAGTGGGTGCCCAAGGGTCCCCGGAGCAGGGCACGGCTGGCACAGCGCGGAGCTGGGGGTTGGGGGGAGGCGGTGTTTGGGCTGACTAAGAGGCCAAGGGGGGTACAGTGCACAAAGCCGGGGGTGCGGATAACGTACATGGCAGCCCCGCGCTCCAGCTCAGACAAGGACCGCTGGGACCTGCAGGGGTCCCCCGGGCGGCGCGCAAGAAAGGGCACCCCCTCCCCAGTCTCGCTCACCTCGAACATAAGCCCGATGAGGACGCAGAGCACCAGGCAGAAGCCGATGTCCGCATGGTTGTGGATGACGAACTCCTGGCTGAAGAGCGGGTAACTTTTCGTCCTCCTGCGGAAAGCCATGGCAGCGGGCGCGCAGCGGCCGGCGGGGCCCGCACCCTGCGCTCACGAGCCGCAGCGCAAACTTCTCCAGCCCCGGCCCGGTCCGCCCGCCGGCCCGCAGCCCGCTCGCCCTCCCGCCAGCCGGCCTAGCGCCCAAGAACTTCTGGGGCCCGCCCCCTTCCTCCGCCCGCCCCCGCCCCCGCCGCCCGGAACCGCCCCCGGCCGCAGCCCCCTCCCCACCCGCGGCCCGCAACTCTGCGCGCAGGGCTGGCTGCGGCCCCGCCTCCCGCGCGCTTAACCCTCTCGCCGCTGGGGCCGCGCCGGGGGCGGGGCTGGCGAGCGCGGGCCCCGGACCCCTCGGCCCCGGCGCCCGCGGCTGCGCGCCCGCGCTGCACCCCATCGCATTGCCGGTGTCGCGGCTCGGCCGCCGCCGGTGCTGCGCGAGCAGGCCGCAGGGGACGCGGACGCCTGGCCCTGTCCCGCCCGGACAGGAAGTGGGCCCAGGTTTCCCACTCCTCGGCGCCCGCTCCTTCCTCCGCGGGAAGGGAAGGATCGGGGAGGCACGGGCCCGCGGAGGGCTGGGCCGAACAGCCGGAAACTCTCGGGGTTGCGGGCTGTGGCCCTGGGGCGCTGAGAATGGTGCGGATTCGCTGCAGGGAGGGAATCTGCACGCCGGCCTTCTCACTGTCCGCAGCGCCCTGCATGGAGGATAGATGAATGGACGGTTAATCCAGTATTTATTGAGAGCGTGCAGTGAGCGAGGCGTGATTCAGATTGCTGGGAATATGCAGCACACAAACAAACAAAAAGACTCTGCCCGGGGAGCCTGCGTTCCAAGTGTGGGGAGTGGATGGGTGGGTGCAGTTTTGCTTTCTTAACTTTTGAGACTTGAACTAGTGTAAATTCGTTTTACCCGTCCTGCCCGACCTCCAGTATTAATTGATCTGAAGAAGTGGAAGAATAAACACGGAAGACGAAGAAAAAGAATTTTCTCGTTGAAAGTGTTCAACATTAAGTTTTAAAAGTACTCCGGGAAAGGACACGAGGTAGTTTTCATAATTTAATTTATATTGGCAAATAATTGGATTTATTCCCACCAATAATAAAGGAGTCAACTAAACACTTTTTAGATGTGCAAAAATACAAAATGAACAAAGAACTATTAAATTCTTACTCTTTTATTAGGCCCATGGTTATTTCACTTCTAAGTAAATACAATTTCTTAAAAATGGTACAGTGTAGGAAACGTGATTAAGATGGGACTTAAGGAGTCCCTAGATAAATTTTACATCTTGAGTTTCTTGACTCTTCAATATTTAGCATACTGTCTTCAGTCTTTCATTCCTTTAACAAGAAAATGAGAGAGTGATGCCTATATTGAACTAAACGTCATTTAATTTCAAGACTGACCTTTCCTAAAGTTGGACCTTAGTGTTATGAAGAACAGAAAGATCAAGAATTCTGGAGCATCTCAATTTTTCATCTGTGAAAAGGTGTTGCCAACCAAACTTAAATGAATCAAGAGGCTTTGGCTAGAAATAAATGATAAAAATTTAGTCAAGGGTGTTGGGGTTTGCAAACCAGAAACACAACTGGGCAATACCCAAGGTGTTCCTGAAGAAGAAAGAAAAGCTGAGGGTTCTTACAGTAAAAAGTACGTTCATGAAAAGAATCAGTCCTTCATCCTTAGCTTCTGGAATGGTCTGAGATGGTAATCCTCTAGATGACCGGTGGTCTGGATAGTGGACCTGGATGGAGTGGTCTGGATACGTGAACATTCTTTCTTTAGTCCTTCAGGGGGTAATCGGAGGGTTATCTGAAGGTTTGATGTATGTCCAGGCATTGATGCAGGGCTGGAAAGTTCAGAAGTTTAAGTTCCCAGGCTATAAAACAAGAATAGAATCATTTCCTCATACCTCAACCTACTTGGTTTTAGTAATTTAGCAGCTTGACTGTAGTGACTCCATTTTATTTCTTTATTCCTTAGTATTCAAATTTTCAAACTGCAGCCATCTTTATTAAGTTGAACCCTATGAACTTGGTTTCTTTATAGATCAAAACTGGAATACCGGCATTTCAGATGGTTCAAACTAATAGTTCCCTAGTGTTTCCCCATGAGCATTCATAAAGGATGTTGTGGTGGGAATTTCTTGCAAAAGGTGGGATGTAGTCAACCTCCTAGCATTAAGAGTTTAGGCTGAAAGTCCTGGGAGGCAGTTAGTTATTACACCTCCACATTTATATATAAGAAACCTAAAGGAAAGGAAATAGCTTAACCAGTGCCCATACTGCTGACTGCCAGCCCTGGGCCCTTACAAATGTAAATGAACAATTAGACATAGGGTCCTTAGATGCATGGTTTGATATTTCACTACCTTGAAACCCTATGGAGGAAATATTAGACGCCTACTTCACAGCCGTCTCTAAGTACTAGTTTCAAAACCATCTTCAACCCAAAATGGATCTCTTCCCAACCCTTCTCATCCAATTAGTGATGGAGCCTATGAATTTTGACCTCAGCATCTCCCACCAACTCCCACTTCCACCATTCTTCACCTGGCCCACACTCACTACCCATGGATAGCCTGCCTCTAATATCTTCTCCTTTAACACACCCATTTCATTAGAAACGCCTACTGAGTACCTACCAAGTGCCAGACACTGTGCTAGTTACTGAGACAGAAACATAAGACAACCCATGTGTCATAGTTTTAAACTACATCCTCAAGTTCTTTGATATTACTCCCTTCAAGAGGTGGCAACCAATCTCCCCACCCCCTTGAGTGTGAACTGGACTTAATGGCTCACTTATAACAAATAGAATATGCAACTAGTAAGTAATGGTGCAACTTCCAAGACTAGGTCATAAAAGGTGTTTTGGTTTTCTTTTTCTCATCTTGCATCACTTGTTCTGGGGTATGCCAGCTGCACTGCTGTGAGGATACTCAACCAGCTTTATGGAGAGGTACACATGCAGGAAGCAGGGCCCGCTGCTGAAAACCAGCACTAACTTGCCAGGCTTGTGAGTGAGCCATCTTGAAAGCAGATCCTCCAGCCCCAGTCAAACCTGCAAATGACTGCAATCCCAGCTGACCTCTTGACTGCAATCTCGTGAGAGACCCTGAGCCAGATCCAGCCAGGTAAGCCAATCCCAAATTCCCTGACACCGAGCAATTGTGAGACAATAAACATTTGCTGTTTTAAGTCATTAAATCTTGTCATTGATTATGCAGCAAGAGGTAACTAATAACCCTGCCGGAGCTTATAATCTTTTAGAAGAGATAGAGGCATCGTTACAAGTCACTGTGATGATGGTGACTCAAAGAACAAGTTGAAATGTATAACCTATGAATGCAAAGAAAAGGTAAACTTAATTCTGTCTGGGGCATAGGGAAGAAGACATTTGGGCTAGACCTCTATCTAGAAGGATTTTACTGACAGAGAATGTAGAAATGGGGTAGGAGATGAATTATGAAGAGTTAAGGTAGAGCTGGATTGTAATGGTTTTGAATGTCATGATATAAAACAAGTGTGACTTTCAATGTATACATATATAAGTCCTCACATGGTATACTTTAAATATCTTACA